>NC_089749.1:37852069-37979569 GCF_040412425.1 Macrobrachium rosenbergii | reverse complement strand
ATCATTAAAATGACTCAGACAAGAACAAAAATTAAAAATTACAATTGCGATAAAATTATTAAAAACAAGCACTAAAATACAGAATAGAAGGCACACCTATATTTCACGAAGAAAGACAGTAGAGTGACAACGAAGGGCAACTTGGGGTTCCAGGAACAATCATGATAGGCATAGAGGCATGGCAGAGGACTGGGAGTTCAACTGCGAAACAATCTATTTAATAAATAATGATTCTAGAACCGTTAGAAGTTGGTCATTCGAGGCTGTACCCAATATTTCAAAATCATCATATACTATTTTATGTTTACATTTAAGCACATGGTCTCGTATGCTAGAGAATTCAGGGTTTGATAGTTTAACTCATGTTCTGTACCTAACACCACAATGAGAATCTATTCTCACCTTCAGCAACCTCTGTGTGCAACCAACATACGTCCCCAGGTCACATCTGAGGCAAGTGAATTTGTATATTAAAACATGATTTTCTGGCTGATTCTCAGCCTTCAAATGGCACTGTTCAGTGGGGTGCCCTGTTCTTTTACAATACCTACACACGGGTTTCTTATGGGGGTGCCCATTCTTAGGAGGTTGCTGGGAGTTGGTTGTGGCAGGCGAGGAGGGATACAATTTTCATCCATGGGAAGTAAGATGGGGATGATGCAATATCCCAAAAGTTAGCCCAACAACAGCACTCAACCACTGTCTTAGGCACCTTGGCACATAGATGGATGGCAAGGGCTGGTGGGGTGTAATGTAAAAAGTCCTCAAGCTGGAAAAGTTTGAGGACTTCCTCTGCACTCGTGGCTTTGAGAGATTCTAGCCATTGTTTTAAGGCTTGGGTCTTCTTAAAAATCCACTCAGACCAGGTTTGGCCTGACTCTTTGGGCATATTCCTCCATCTTTTCCTCCAGTGGTTGGGAGTTATCTCAAAAGCCTTTATGATGGCTTGGTGGACAAGGGTGAGATTTCCTTGATCCTCAGGTGGGAGAGCATTGAATGCCATGACACCTTTCCCTTCAAGGTGCTTTCCCAGGATCAGAGACACTTCTTCAGTGGAGGGCTGATAGGTTATCAGGACCTTTTCAATATAGTGGGGGCTGTAGAGGATTTGGTGGGGACTGACTGGACAAAAGTACCAAAGTTTGAGGATCAATTCTGTACACCATTTTAAACATTTCCGAGATTGGTGCAAAAGAATTCTGATGGTTTGTTTGGTGTCGGTCACAATTTACCTTTATACTTAATGTGTGTTTAAGGTCTGATCCTATGCTATGATATCCGGCTATATTCTGAGCTTTCGGATTGTTTTCTTTTATAATTAGTTCAGTTAATGGTAGTCCACACAACATAAGTACAGTCTCTGAAGTTGAAACCTTAAAGTTCAAAGTCAAGGACACATAAAATTAACATACACTAAATGGGAAATAAAGAGAGGATGATGACGGTGCTCTTTTTTCTGTTCAAAACTACAAGAGAATATATAAATATAAATCAGAACAGTGTTAACTTACACCAAACTATAAAAGATTAGCCACACTGCAATAATAACTATCTCCTCAGAAGCCTTACATAGCATTTATTACAAGTTTTACCAAACATGTTCATTTGTCACATTTCCATGTGCAGAGGTATATACACTTCCACTGTTGTTTCTTGTAAGCACATCTTCCACTACAACCCTTTTCACTTTGGCAACCACATTTCATAACTCACTACAAGCTTTTGATGCCACTGGCATTGTTGTCCATACTGGGTTCCAAGACTGGCTCTCTTTCTTCATTGTCCATCCCCAGCCTTCTGGAGAGGGTGCATGTTGCAGTGAAATGTCACAAGTGGCCCAGATTCCAGTCTGGTAAGCAGCACGCTTTGAGTGCTCCAAAAGTACATTGTGTAGGAGGGATGGATTCCACTGATTTGCTTCTCTGACAGAACATTTTCTTCCATGCCTCACTGACTGAGGTCACTTGGCTAGTCATGTCATACACAGCCACCGTATACCGTTCCAGAAGTCTGAAGCATGAATCTTCTAGGTCTAGCTCACAAAATGGACTCTCTGCCATTTGTTTGAAGGCATCTGTCACCTCTGGATAGCACTTCCATGCCTCCTAAGCATGCCATTTTCCTCTCCCAAAGAAGGAAGATACAGAGTCACAGCCTGTAAAGTTACGAAAAGCTAGTAAGGCAATGGATTTGTCTTTTCCTAGGGCCTGGGCTAGTGTATTGATATGGATGTAGTTGAACGTCCTTCCAACACCAAATGCAACCCAAATATCAACTGCTGGGCAAACAGTGCAAAATTGGTAGTACTTCCCAATGGGGATGACAATAACATCAGTGTCTACAGTATGTATCAAACATGTGGTGTGGCCATTCTCTATGGCATCTTGCATATAATAGACCATTCTTGTGTCAGCCTCCTCAAGGTCACAGTGAGGTATCTGATGGTCTGATCCTCTGCACACGGCTGCATCACCGGATGTGATGATGACTTCTTTGTCAAAGGGAAACACACGGTGCTTGATCTCATTTGTAGGGAATGCATATAGTTCTTTCTTATTGTCTGGATCAAGTAGAGTCTTGCCATTTGCCAGCAATCTTATTCTGTGCCTCAACCTTTCTGCATACTCCTTTCCCTCTCTTTTCTCTCATTGTTTCTTTGATGCTGTTTTTCTTGTACGTGTTCCACACCCCACACCATATCCAGATGCTTGGCGCTATTTAGTTGGTTTTTGAGGAATGGGAGGAAAACCTTCCTGGCATAGTCTCTAAATGTTGCTATCCTTGCAGTTGGGAGAAAGTGAAAAACAGCCGTTGCAGCTAGAACTTTGATGTCAAATTTTCTTGGAGGTTCTGTCTCGTTTGCTGTTTCTAATGAAGTGAGAACTTCTGGCTGCACATGAAGGACCTCTGCCACTTCATCTGCTTCCTCAGGGCATGCAGGCACATTCAGGCCTTCCAGTTTCTCTGCATCAGGGGCATTTAACATCTTTCTCTTTTTTACTTGATTGAAGTAGGTCAAGAGATCACTTTTTTTCCCCAGGCACGTTTTCCTCTGTCAGAAATAGATGGGGGATAGGGATGATTTTCAACATGAAGAAAGTGCTGATGTGCTCTGTGGAGCGCTACAATGTACAATTGTGAGAAAAGATCAACATCTGCTTTCAGGGTTAAGATATTGTCAGCTTATCTTGATTTGGCTTTGGTTGCTGGAGACCAAAAGAGTGGAAAACCATGGCTTCTTTGTTGGTTCATGAAGAGACCTGGTGTGATCCACAAGCACTGACTGTCTGTAGTCAATGTGTACTGACTCCTGTCAATGCATTCAATGCTGCAGACTGTGTCAACAACAGAATCACTGACAACATTTCACGTATCCAGAGTCAAAAGTTCCTGGGTATCATTGAGAAAAGGATTTCCCAACTCCTTGATGGTGTTTGCAAGGTTCAAAGCCTGCTGTTGGAAGGATCTCTGCGTGACCAAACTCTCTGCATGGTGCAGATGTTTCTCAGATCCCTTGCCAAGGATTTCTTTCTCAAACTCCTGCAAGAGTCTTGCTTGCTCAGGTCCTGCCAGCATCCACTTGTGGAAGGCTGATGGGTTTTCAGTATGTTCTACTGCCCCACCTGCTCCCTTGACAGTTTCATTATTTTGCTCATGGGCCTGATCTACTAGTATTGATGAAAGGCAACAGTTGTCTTGGAAACAACCCAGTGACCCTGTTGCATGAACTCAACTAAAATGAATGGGGGTAGACTTTCCATATCTCAGATATGCACAGGAATCCAGTGAGAGTAGTTGGGATGGTCCAGAGCAAAAAACCATGGCACCAGTGCTTTGAGGGATTCTATGTAGAGTGAGAAGTTCTTCTCTCTGTGAGCTCTAATGAAGACAAAGTCCAAGAGCTCCAAATGAAGTACTGTGTCCCAGTACTGGAATGCTGGGCTCTTCCTGATCATGTCTTGTCTCCATGCCTCTTTAGCTTCAACAGTGTCTTCCTGATCAGTGCTGAGGAAGGCATCTTCTTGGAGTTCAGCTAAGGCCAGTGCACTGACCTGATGTGCTTGTCTTGTTCGAGTGAGATGACAGCAGTGAAGAAAAGAGTGGGCTGTACCAGAAGAGGCCACTTCTGCCTGTGTCAGTGCAGTAGTCCAACAGAAATCTTCCAGGTAGTCGCCAAAGGTCTTCCACATTGCCATCTTGATATGGAGGCCTCCGAACATGACTACATACTTTGCCTCCCCATGTGTCTCTGGCCATTTCCACTGTATGTGTTTTGCCATTGCATAAAGTGGTGCATCCATGGCCAGAACAGGAATTTGTCCTGGATTCAAAAAGTCTGTTGTTAATCGAACGACATCCATGCCATGCTTTAGCATTGCAACAGATGCTGCTTTTTCACAGAAGAGGGGAAGTAGCCATTTGAGAGCCAGTTGAATCTCATTCAAAGATGTGTCTTGACATGCAGCACGGTAAGCTCCCCATGCTATGGTATCACCTTTCTCAAGTTCTTTCTGTACAGATTCTAGTGCTGTACAGATCTAGTTGCGCTCCTGCTTCAATGCTGTCACTATATCTCCTAAAATTCTCTGAGATTCATCTGGACTCATTTAGTGCAACAGCTGGCACAACTGTGTAGCTGTCGGGCAGCTGTTGGTATGTGTCTTTTGACTGGAGTGTAACTGTCTCGATAATATCCCATTCTGAACTTGGAAGGAGACTGAAAAAGGCTGATGCCTGTGCCATGAAATGACCCTTTTGCTGTTGTACTAGTAGGATTGTGATCCAAACTGTCTAAAGCTCCAACAGTAAAGAGACCTCTGCGGAACTGTGAGGGGCAGACAACTCCTTCTATGATGGACCACCTCTGACAAACTGCAGCGGCTAACTGGTTTTCAAGCTGCAGTATTCGAGAGTAGCTCACACTAAGACCAAGGTCATACAAAAGTGTGACACGCTTCTTGGATCTTGTCTGAGTATGGACTTTGAGGCCAAGGTATATGGGCATTGGTGGCTCACCCTCTGCTGTGTGGCGTGGTTTGGCTGATGGGTAAGATGTCTTCTTGCTGTTGAAGAGGATGGTTTGGCAGATGGTCAGGCACTGTTGAGAGTCTCTGGAGTCTTGCTGCTTTAGCCCAGTGCCATTCAATAACATGGCAACTAACATCTTGAGTGTTGTTGGAACTGACTGTTCCTGGCATGCAGGAGGAAAGGAACCATCAAAATTAAATCCTGCTGACTCAAAAATGTGGGCTCCCGGCAAATCTTTGCAGCTTTGGCAAGGATACTAGCATCTTCATAACTACATTTTAGAGCAGCTTTGATCAGTCTCTGCACTCCCTCTGGAAACACCAGTACTTTGTTTTTTCCATCAGTCTGCACTTGTGGCTCTGGAAAATACTGTAGAATTTGCTCTTTAAATCGAGCTTTATTTACTTCTATAACTACCACTCAAGTTCTTGCAGTCGATGCTCATAAAGCTGTCGCAGCTCAACAAAATGAAAATAAAAGGTTCCATCTTCAACAGAGTTCTCAATGTGTGTTGCAGTTCAATGAATGCTCTTGCTTTATTCTTTTGTTTCAGACTTTCGGCTTCACAAGTTGCCGACGCTGCTGTCTGCTTTGGGAGTGGTGGCGATTTCCGAGTTCAAACAAGCAAGGCAAGTGATATTTGGTTTCTATGGCTATCAAGTCTCCACCTGCAATTCTAGCCAGCAGTGCACTATCTTGCAAGTCAGTAGCCATGCATCGAACATTTTCATCTGCCTGCTATGTCATGAGGTCATGAAGATGGCCATCTGCTTTTGCACAGAAAATACGGATGTTATTTGGATGTCTTCGGATTTGCTTCCTGAGAGCGTCTTCACAACTGGCTGGTGTGTCTGCTTCCTAAGTATCTCTTTTTCTTTGTGCCCTTCCCAGTCTAGTGTTGCTAAACTTAGACCAGCACGATTTGCGCCACTGTGCCCTGTGTAAATTGAAGTCTTCAGCTGTAATGTGCTCAACAAAATTCACTTCTACTGGTAACCTGCCAAGCTGTCTAAATGCCTTCACACTGTCTATGAACTGTTTATAAGCTTGCGATTTGTCACCACCATAAGCATTCAGAGGGCACCTCAGTTTTTCATTTGTACTGGTCTGGCATATCATGCATGCAGCCCAGTCCATCTTCCTAAATATTCAGTCACACCTGGAACACAAAGAAAAATAGAATTTTAGTCTAACAGCAGGACGGTCAATCACTCATTCACCTTTCCCAGCTAAAATGATGACAAAATGTATGCTAAGAACATTCCCACAACAGCATAATAGAGTACGTGTGTTTTAGGCAATGACGGATTTTTTATTTTTTTTAATTTCAAGGTTAGCCATCTCACACTTCAGATTTTAAATAAAATGTTCTACCTTTGATATTACAGAACCTAAACAATGTGACTAGGCTACAATAAAGATGTTACAGTCGTTGGCAACGTTATCGGTAGGATTTTACCGTGTACGTTTTTGATAAACATGCCACAAATATGTGTAGGGAAAAACAAGGGTGTTCCATTGGATAAATTTCATGGCACCAGTCTCAGATCAGAGGTAGGTGGTCTAAAGATTACATGCACAAAAATTCATGCTTTTGTCCAGTCAGTCCCCATCTCATCTAAATCTTCCCTTTACAGCCCCCACTAATATGGTCGAACCAGGCTTCAGGTTCAGCTTCCCATTTTCTTATGAGGGAGCCTACGCTGCTGAGGGTTTAATGTGGAGGGGGAGTTGGTATACTGTGCATGCCTTGGGTTGCCATTAAAAGCTGATAAGCCCTTTCCTTCTCCCTCTCTTGCCTTTCTGCCTCTTCTCATTTCTCCCGGGCTATTCTTTCCTTTTCCTTCTCCTGCCTTTCTGCCTCTTCTCATTTCTCCTGGCTATTCTTTCCATCTTCTCTCCCAGGCTATTCTTTCCTTCACCTTCTCCTGCCTTTCTGCCTCTTCTCATTTCTCCCAGGCTATTCTTTCCTTCACCTTCTCCTGCCTTTCTGCCTCTTCTCATTTCTCCTGGGCTATTCTTTCCTTTTCCTTCTCCTGCCTTTCTGCCTCTTCTCATTTCTCCTGGGCTATTCTTTTTTCTCCTTCTCCTGCCTTTCTGCCTCTTCTCATTTCTCCTGGGCTATTCTTTCCTTCTCCTTCTCCTGCCTTTCTGCCTCTTCTCATTTCTCCTGGGCTATTCTTTCCTTTTCCTTCTCCTGCCTTTCTGCCTCTTCTCATTTCTCCTGGGCTATTCTTTCCTTTTCCTTCTCCTGCCTTTCTGCCTCTTCTCATTTCTCCTGGGCTATTCTTTCCTTCTCCTTCTCCTGCCTTTCTGCCTCTTCTCATTTCTCCCGGGCTATTCTTTCCTTTTCCTTCTCCTGCCTTTCTGCCTCTTCCTCCTGGGCTATTCTTTCCTTTTCCTTCTCCCTTTTCTGCCTCTTCTCATTTCTCCTGGGCTATTCTTTCCTTCTCCTTCTCCTGCCTTTCTGCCTCTTCTCATTTCTCCCGGGCTATTCTTTCCTTTTCCTTCTCCTGCCTTTCTGCCTCTTCTCATTTCTCCCGGGCTATTCTTTCCTTTTCCTTCTCCTGCCTTTCTGCCTCTTCTCATTTCTCCTATATTCTTTCCTTCTCCTTCTCCTGCCTTTCTGCCTCTTCTCATTTCTCCCGGCTATTCTTTCCTTTTCCTTCTCCTGCCTTTCTGCCTCTTCTCATTTCTCCCGGCTATTCTTTCCTTCTCCTTCTCCTGCCTTTCTGCCTCTTCTCATTTCTCCCGGCTATTCTTTCCTTTTCCTTCTCCCTGCCTTTCTGCCTCTTCTCATTTCTCCCGGCTATTCTTTCCTTCTCCTTCTCCTTTTTCTGCCTCTTCTCATTTCTCCCGGGCTATTCTTTCCTTTTCCTTCTCCTGCCTTTCTGCCTCTTCTCATTTCTCCTGGGCTTTCTTTCCTTTTCCTTCTCCTGCCTTTCTGCCTCTTCTCATTTCTCCTGGGCTATTCTTTCCTTCTCCTTCTCCTGCCTTTCTGCCTCTTCTCATTTCTCCCGCTTTCCTTTTCCTTCCCTGCCTTTCTGCCTCTTCTCATTTCTCCTTATTCTTTCCTTTTCCTTCTCCTGCCTTTCTGCCTCTTCTCATTTCTCCTGGGCTATTCTTTCCTTCTCCTTCTCCTGCCTTTCTGCCTTTCTCATTTCTCCCGGGCTATTCTTTCCTTTTATTTCTCCTGCCTTTCTGCCTCTTCTCATTTCTCCTGGGCTATTCTTTCCTTTTCCTTCTCCTGCCTTTCTGCCTCTTCTCATTTCTCCTGGGCTATTCTTTTCCTTCTCCTTCTCCTGCCTTTCTGCCTCTTCTCATTTCTCCTGGGCTATTCTTTCCTTTTCCTTCTCCTGCCTTTCTGCCTCTTCTCATTTCTCTCCTGGGCTATTCTTTCCTTTTCCTTCTCCTGCCTTTCTGCCTCTTCTCATTTCTCCTGGGCTATTCTTTCCTTTTCCTTCTCCTGCCTTTCTGCCTCTTCTCATTTCTCCCAGGCTATTCTTTCCTTCTCCTTCTCCTGCTTTCTGCCTTCTTCCTCTTCTCATTTCTCCCGGGCTATTCTTTCCTTTTCCTTCTCCTGCCTTTCTGCCTCTTCTCATTTCTCCTGGGCTATTCTTTCCCTTTTCCTTCTCCTGCCTTTCTGCCTCTTCTCATTTCTCCTGGGCTATTCTTTCCTTTTCCTTCTCCTGCCTTTCTGCCTCTTCTCATTTCTCCTGGGCTATTCTTTCCTTTTTCCTTCTCCTGCCTTTCTGCCTCTTTCTCATTTCTCCTGGGCTATTCTTTCCTTTTCCTTCTCCTGCCTTTCTGCCTCTTCTCATTTCTCCTGGGCTATTCTTTTCCTTTTCCTTCTCCTGCCTTTCTGCCTCTTCTCATTTCTCCTGGGCTATTCTTTCCTTTTCCTTCTCCTGCCTTTCTGCCTCCTTCATTTCTCCTGGGCTATTCTTTTTCCTTTCCTTCTCCTGCCTTTCTGCCTCTTCTCATTTCTCCTGGGCTATTCTTTCCTTTTCCTTCTCCTGCCTTTCTGCCTCTTCTCATTTCTCCTGGCTATTCTTTCCTTTCTCCTTCTCCTGCCTTTCTGCCTCTTCTCATTTCTCCCGGGCTATTCTTTCCTTTTCCTTCTCCTGCCTTTCTGCCTCTTCTCATTTCTCCTGGGCTATTCTTTCCTTTTCCTTCTCTGCATTTCTCCTGGGCTATTCTTTCCTTCTCCTTCTCCTGCCTTTCTGCCTCTTCTCATTTCTCCCGGGCTATTCTTTCCTTTTCCTTCTCCTGCCTTTCTGCCTCTTCTCATTTCTCCTGGGCTATTCTTTCCTTCTCCTTCTCCTGCCTTTTCTGCCTCTTCTCATTTCTCCTGGGCTAATTTCTCCTGGGCTATTCTTTCCTTTTCCTTCTCCTGCCTTTCTGCCTCTTCTCATTTCTCCTGGGCTATTCTTTCCTTCTCCTTCTCCTGCCTTTCTGCCTCTTCTCATTTCTCCCGTATTCTTTCCTTTCCTTCTCCTGCCTTTCTGCCTCTTCTTGTTTCTCCCGGGTTATTCTTTCCTTCTCCTTCTCCTTCTCCTTCCTTTCTGCCTCTTCTCGTTTCTCCCAGGCTATTCTTTCCTTCACCCTCTCTGCCTTTCTGCCAAATTTCTCCCAGGCTATTCTTTCCTTCACCTTCTCCTGCCTTTCTGCCTCTTCTCATTTCTTCCGAGAATTATATTGGTTGGGGGTCAGCTTCGAAGACATCACAGACAATGGAAGTTTTCCCTGTGGGGGGACAGCACTATTTATATGTACAGAAAGGCCTTGTTAATGGGGCCCATAGAGAAACATGCATATATTCGCCACCAAGTACGTCCCTTCAGTGTCATCAAAAAGGATTCCTCCAAAAGAAGCGTGATCCTCAACCAATCAGTACTGAACAAGCACATTGTTTGCCGACAGTTTCAGATAATTACCGTTGCCCGAAGTACATTGAATCATTCCAAAAAGGGACTCATACACTTTCTATAGGTCTGAAAGATGCACACAGGCACATCCCTATAGCCGTTCCCTTCCGCCCCTTCCTAAGATTCCGGATAGGATATGATACGTACGGATTCAAAGTCAGCCCTTTGGGCTAAACATTGCCTAAAGAATATTTTACAAAATTAGCAACGGTATGCGTTCGAGAACTCAAATGAAAAGATCTGGGGGGGCCCACAAGAAAAGTGCAGTCAAAAGGTTTTATTATAAATTTGAAAACATCCTGTCTCACACCTAGCAGACACTTTCAGTGGCTGGGACTGTGTTGGGATACTCTTCACGGCCTGTTGTCTCTCCCCATCATACTCAAAACAATAAGGCAAGTCCTCAAAAGGTTCCTTGCACACTTCCTTGCACAGCCCAGAGTTTCCAGTTGGTAATCAGAAAGTATGATGGGCCCGCTGCAGTTCTCATCAGTAATAGATCCAATACATAGATTGCAACTAAAAGTGTGAACAAATTCTGGCTATCGCATGCAAGAAAAAAGATGCGAGACTGACCTCATCAAAGGATTAAAAGAATTGGGAGATACTTCGGCCTTGGTTTTGGAAAGAATCTCTGGTGAAACAGGTCACCATGACTCCTCCGTCTGTATGAGTGACAAACACACAGATGAGGCCTCATTTACAGATTGGGAGGACACTGGGAGGATTGTCAGGTGGCAGGGAGGTGATCAGCTACTCAGGAATTTTTATATCAATTTCCTGGAGCTGATGGCTGTCTTTTTGTCTCTCAAAAAACTCAAACCTCCAGAAGAGAGAGAACATAACCACAATATCCTACATCAAGAGGTTCTGGATCACGTTCACCTCCTCTCAATATGGTAATGTTAGCCATCCTTCAGATGGTGCACGCAAGGAAGTGGCACGTCTGCAGTTCACCTCACAGGGGGTCTCATTGCAATAGCAGACTCTCTATCAAAGAAAATGACAGCCTCAACAGAGTGGATGTTAAACAACCACTCTTTTCAAACAACAGCCAGCATGCTTCCACAACTGGAAGTGGACCTGTTCGCCACATACTAGAATCACAAATTCCTAATATACAGTATATGTGTCTCCAAACCTGGACAGTCAAGCAACAGCAAGAGATGCCTTCCTTAAAACTGGAACAAGGGGAGGATGATATCTTTTTCCTCCATTGTCCCAGATTTCAAAGGTTTTGAGCAGATTATATCCATAATGAGAGCCCACTTGAGATTTCTATAGAAACACTTTATTTTTCTTATATACCCTTTTGAAGACAAATGCCTTGTGGTTACAACAGTCATGGCATACAAGGCTGCATTAACGGAACCCTTGCTTTATGGATTCAGGATTGACTCCAGTATAGAAGGTGTCACTTCCCTTCTGCAGTCTTTTGCTCTACAAAGGCCCACTCCCGAAAGGATTCCAATTACTTGGTCCCTGAACAAGGTGCTTAGGCTTCTATCAACTCCTCAATTCAGTGGACCCAATACAACCACAATGCACTGCACCGGCTACAAAAGGTGATCTTCTTGATTGCATTAGCATCAGGAGCTCGTATTTGTGAACTTGGCATCATGCAAATAGCTGACCATCAATTATTATTGTCCTCTGGCCCATCATTCCTGTCAAGAATATGGATCCTTTACAAAGGTTTACCTAGAAGTCACAGCAAACATGCCAGAAGGTCCTATTCTCCTACACTCTAGCACAAACTAACCACTCTCCCTACAAAGGCTGAGAATGATTGTAGTGTTTCTCATTAAAAAGGCAAATCCACACTCTTTCCATAGGCCACATGATGTTAGGAAAGTAAGTACATCTTTGGCCTTCTTCAGAAATGTCTTTTTCGAAGAAGTCTCCAAATGTACAGGGTGGTCATCAGTTAAATCATTGCCACATGCATGAAACCAGGGGTCTTACTGATGGTGAGTATCTCTGGGAGAGGGGCAACACTCCTACAACCAAACCCAGCATGCTTAGGTAAGCCACTGTAGAACTACATCCTAAAACATAAGTTCGTGTATAGTTTCTTGTTCCTTGGTATCAAAACCTGAAGAGTATTTGGAATAAAGAATGGGACTTGAAATCTGTGGCTTGACCATAGACCAGAAATGTTATTTCCTTTGGGGTGTTGGGATTAAAAAGTGAGAGCTTAAGCCTTTTCCGTCACCTGTCAATTTCTTTGTATAGCTCCTTGAGGACGAAACAGCGACTAAGCTATCAAAAAACAGGTTTTGATGCAGGAAAAACCTATTTTTGGTAATCCCTGTTGAGTCCTCAAAACTCCTCCCACTTCCCTGATGAAAAGGCTGGGATCAACCTGCAATGACCAACAGTACTGTAATGTTTCCTTGGTCTTTTAACGGCCCGGTTGTAAACAAGAGGGCAGATGTGCATGCTCAATAGTCACTTCTCTTTCTTGCAGGTTCTTTTGACATTGGAAAAACTGGGTTCAGCTTCACTGAAGATAAGGGAAAGTGCCCTCTTATCTCTGAGTCCATTATATACTCCATCACGTGTTATAATGTTAATCATTACGACAAAATACCTGGCCAAAAGACCAACTAGAAGAGAATTCTTTGATATTAGTTTGGTCACCATGGAACTCTGGTAGACAATGGAAGGTAACTCCTTGAGGACGAAAAAGCGACTACCAAAAATAGGTTTTTCCTACATCAAAACCTGTTTTATTAGCATTTTTAGAGACCGTGCCAAACTTACACAAAACTTATGCAAAAATTCACCTTGCACGAGGGGTTCTGGAACCAAACTTCGCGTAAGTTCAGGGTATGGCTGTATCTGGCTGATGGCTCTACAGAGTGCACCACAGTTCACTCAAGCACCTGCAGTTAACTGAAGTAACAGGAGGGAAACGAGACCCTCTTGTTTGTTGACATATGCCACTACTGTGGTGTTGTTGCCTAATAACACCACAGAGTACTGTAACTCAAAAAACCGATCCTGAAAGTCTTGGAGGGCCAGGAAACTGCCTTGAGTTCCAGGATATTGATGAGAAAGTACTTATCATCTCGATCACACACCTCAAAGACAACGGTCTTACAGGCGTGTGCCTACTCCCCGGTCAGTGCATCCGAGAACAGAAGTATGTCTCTAGGAGAATATGCAGACATATTCTGATGTTCCTGTCAATCAAGCACCAGCCTAAACCCTCCCTCATCTTTTGAGAGAGAAAGGACTACAAACTGGAAGCAGATCTCCTTCATTCTCCATGAAGAGAATCAAAGGCGAAGCTGCCTCCGAGCAGCTTCTGCAGCGATGACAGGACACCGAAGACGACTACCTCTAGCCGGGCTGGCTGCTCCTGAAGTCTGGAACACGGGAGAGGAGACAGAATGGAAGTTCGATGAAAGGTGGCTGAGACCCGGAGGAAATAGATACTCCTCCTGAAGGATATCCACTACCAGGTCCCAGCTATGTTGCTGTCATATAGTCCAATTACTTGACAGTCATTCCTTCATCAAGGCACCAGCAAGAGGAGAACGCCATTCCGAGCATTCTCCCTTCCTCTCTTCCCTCTGCCCTCTTCCCAATGGAAAGTGGGTTGACAGACACACGAATGTGCACTTTCTAAGAAGAGAATAAGGAAGGCTGGGTGTTCTGTAAGAGCCCTTGGAACCTGAGACTTCTTAGGGGCTGAGGAAGGGCTAGGCTGCTGTTGTCCGGAGGACAAGACAGTTGCCCTGACATGTTCCTTGACTACTGCAGTATCTACCTACTGCGTAAAGGACGTTCCTGAGGGAATGTGACGACTTGGGACTTACTAGACTGGAAATCGGAATCAGGACAGTGTCCCTCTTCTTGGCACCAGAATTGCCCACAGGTTGCTGCCTGGTGCTGGGTAGGCGAACCCAACCCCCGACTGGAACAGTTTCTTAAAGGCGGAGACCTCATCAAGAATGATTGCGTCCGAGGAGGCAAAGCCTTGAAAAAGTGAAGGATCACAGACTCATCAGGAGACTACCTGGGGGAACACCATAGTGGTGTACTTCAGGTTCGCCGTCTCTGAGAGATTTGAATCCGGACGAGCCAGAGGCAGTACAACCTGCTAGTCGGCATAAGACCCCTCCAAGGCAAGAGGAATGGCTTCTGTCGAGGAAGAGGAAGGGGAAGGAGCTTGATTGGGTGGCTCAGCCAAAATGAACTACTTGTCTAGGGAAAAGACATTCATCTGGCCTAGAAAGCCCTTATAGCAAGGAAGGACCATGGCAGCCCCAACAAAATCCCTGCAAAGAGCAGTAAAGAGTATTCACAGGGGATGTCGTGGTCTCCCTGAGATCATTGTGCTGATGAATTGGCATGGATCTCTGCAAAAAGAAAACTGAGAGTGTCCGCATCCTGAAGAAGACCCTCGAGTCCTCCTGGTGCACGACACTCCCATTAACCTCACCAGAACCCAGAAAACCATCCTCAACTACTTGGATGCATAGCGAGCCAATCCAAGAACAAAGCCTGAGACGTAGATCATTGTAGCAGAACTCCAACGATAAGAAACAAAACTCGTCGGAGTCCTCTCTATCCAACTCCCATCCCCCGGGCAGCAACCGAAAAGGTTTGAGGGAAGAGGAGAGGCCAACCGCAGGCAATCATCAACCAGAGGTGATGATGGTAGCATGGAGGAAGAAGAGTGCTAATGCCATGGCAAAGCGCTAACCTGAAGAGAGCAAACGTTCATTTGAGCTGAGTCTCCTGAAGGAAGGAGAACCTTGACAGCACTTGGTTTGCTGAACTGAGTGAGCTGAGCTGATAACATAGACGCGATTGGGGGTTGGGCACGCAAGCCAAACTGCACGAGCCGAGCTGATCATGTAAACGCGACTGGTGGCTGGGCAAGTGGGCTGAGCCGATCTGAACCGATCACGTAAATGCGATCGGTAGCTGGGCGAGCAAGCAGGGCTGAGCTGAACCGAGCCATGAAAGATCGGCTGTGAACTAGAGCTGTCCTCAAGACATGCTTTAATCTCCTCCGAGGCCGAAGCCTCTCGAGAAGAAGGTTTAAAGGGGATTCTGGTCTTCTAACCCGAGTGCTCAAATCCATGAGTCCGAGACACGAGTTTCGGAACTGATCAAGCTCTCAAAATGAAGTAGGCAGGCAGTGTCGAAACATCTGAATGTTTCAACACCTCTCGTCTGGTGCCTAAACCAGACCAGAGAGCGAAAGTCTTAGTACTGGTTTGGGAAGTGCCTGAGATTCCACAGAATCCCAGACACTTGACGACTCGCTAGTTGAACGCTCGCAATCCCAAGGAATCTGAGTACTCACCGAATGCTCAAGATTCCAAGGAGTCCGAGCGCTGGGCAAGACTCCTGAATCTCATAAGAGCAATCATAGGGATAAGCTCCTCTCGGCTTCCGAGGAAAACCGAGGAGGGACAGGCACAGAATCAGTCTTAGATACAGACTTCTAAGAACTGGAATTGAGAGCGCGGCCTTGAAAGGTTGCACACTCCTGGCCCCCCAAGACACGAAACCCGAATGGGGAATGCGAATCGGCTCCTGACCACAAGGGCCGGGAAGAGCCAAATGAGAGAACACACTGCCTCTCTGAAGAGAGGTAGTCGCTCAGAGGTTCCGCAAGACCTCTGAAGGGGACCTCCTCCTTGCCTTTCCAGGTGTTCAAACCCTCGGGATCGAGACACCAGGCTGGGAATCTGACTGAGCACTGTTTCAGAACTGACTGAGCAATTAAAACTCAGTACTGGCAGGTAGAACCGAGACACTTGCATGTCTTGGTTCTTTCTCTTGCCTGTGCCTGAACCGAGACAGTGGGAGGTCTCTCTGACATCGGTTTGGGATGCACAAGACTGAAGATTCCTGAGCACTCGGTGTGACTCAACAAAGTCGCCCACCCGACACAGCACCAGTCAAGAAGCAGTACTCCTAAAATGGTGATGGGAGTGCAAACAAAGTCTGCACACCCACGACTCCCGAAATGCAAGACCCTGGGGTAAGCAATTCGGTTCCCGAACCCAAAGGCCAGGAAGAGTTGATGAGAGATCCCACTGCCTTCCCATGAAGGGAGGCTGCCCCTTAGAAACCCCATGGAGGGACTTCTTAGGGGAGGGAGAGGAAGCCTTCCTCTCCTTTGGCCGTTGTTTTGAACACTGTTTCGGAACGAGCCTCAGAAGAAGAAGGGGAGAAGGCAGCAGAAGACGAAGTCTAAGATCAAGTTGAAGAAGACGACTACACCTCACAGGACTTCTTCCTCGATCTCTTCTCCAACATCTACAGGATAGTGGTCAGGAAACAGGAACTGCCGGGGCAGCTAAATCAGGAAGCGCAACAACACCAGGAGAAGCAACAGGAGTGACCAGGGCTGCTGAGGCATGAGGCACGACAGGAACGGCCCCCGACAGCAGGAGCTTCAGGAACGTCAGCAGTGGCGACTGGGGCAACCAGGCAGCTGGGGCAGGAGGGACAGCAGGAGCTGCCCAGTGACTGGTTACCAGGGCAACAGGAGCAATCAAGACAGGAGACCCACCAGGAGTAGACGGGACCACAGAGACACAGAAACCGTGGACACCAATGTGGACCTACGCCATTGCCACCAAGATACTGTGGTCATTCCCGAAGTAACCACTGTATGATTGTCACAGGAAAACTCCTCAAGGCTAAGATATCCAACAGTGAGATATCCAGCCACCTGTTGCTGCGCCTATGATGCTCACTGTTGACCTGAAGAAAAAAGCAAAGATGATTAGTAGAGGGAGATTCCTCTCACTCCGAGGGGAACTGCCCTACGAAGTGAGAGGAGGCCCCTGAGAAGAGGTCGCCCACTGTGGGGTCCACCAGGCGATCTTCACCTGACAAGCAAGCAAAGAGGACGAAGGAGAGATCTCTCCCGAAGGAGAGACAGCAAGAAGGGAAAGCTCACCGGGAGAGAGAAACGAGGACGAAGGGGCGGTTACCAAGGGTACCGTCGGAAGGGAAAACTTTCCAACGACACCCAGCAACCTTCCTCCGAAGGTTCCTCCTGGCAGACTTGTCCACAACAAGGCGGCAAAGAGCAACACTAGGCACAAGTCAGAATATGGATACAGTCATGCCCTTGTACAAGCAGAGGGCGTGAGGTCCAATAAAAGGGGAGCGAACTTTTTACGCCCCTGGCCGCCGACCCCAAGACACACACACTGGGGGATGAAGGCCTAGGCAAGGCTATCATAAATTGTGGGTTTGTGTATATTAACAAACATCAAACACACACAATATATTCACAAAAAGAAAAAAGATCCCACTGGGAAAAAAGAGCTTAACGACAATCAGGCAAAGAGCTCCAAAAAAACATCTGCAATGCATAAGGGCTGAAAGCAAACTGGAATGTTTACATCCGAGCAGGCGAGTATTCCTGCCTACCGGACGGTAGTTATTGCCTAACCACCTTGTTCAAGAGTTTGACAGTTGTTTCCCACTTTGCCATAAGTAATTCTTGATGTCAAGGACCGATGGTTTGTATATCGTGTAGGAACAGATGGGAAGGCTCACACCATTGCTGGATCAACCAGCATTCCCAGATACTTTGTCTGCTGCTTGGGAATGAGAAATGACTTCTCCCACTTTTAAGAAAATCCCCAACTTGTGGCAAAAGGAGAGGAGGGGGTCTTTGTCCTGGAGCAGTTGCATCTCTGAAGATGCCAAGGCCAGCCAATCATCCAGGTAGTGCAGTGTATACCTTTTGCCAAGGTGAACACCTAAGTGAATACCTGTGGGGCTGTCACCAATCCAATGTATATGGTCCCATTGGAGACAGAAAGGAGGATCATCTGCGGGTCCTGATGGACCGCTACTTGAAAATAAACATCCTTCAGTTTTATCATAAGTCTGAAGTCACTCTCCCTAATGGATTCCAAAACTGAGCACATTGTTTCCATCTGGAAAAGTCTATCTGTTACACATAGTTGTTCAATAGGGTGAGGTCAATCACTGGTCTCCAACTCCCTGTCAATTTCTCCACATGGAAGAGACAACTGTACAACCTGGAGAAAGACATTCTACAACTTGTAAAGCGCCCTTCTCCTTGATCGCTTCCACCTCATGCCAACGGCGGTGGAGACTAGTGAATCCAGGGGATATGGTTTCAATAGTATCAGTGCATGTAAGAGGGAAGGATGACAATGCTTGAACAGAGTCTTGTACATGCCCCAAAGGACTGATACTACCCAGGGTTCCATCCTCTGTTCCCACTATCTGACCCAGTGGCAAGGCAAGCAAACCCCCTACTACTCCTCCTTTCCTTCCTTCCTAGCCACAGCTGGGGGAGAAGGACAACAGGATTGGGAAGACTCCCCACCTTCCTTCAAGGAAGTAGACTGGGTTCCTTGTATGGGATTAGGAGCAGGCTTCCTTGTATCACCAGACATTGAGGGCTTAGATCTGGATGCCTTTGGCTCCACAATGGGTTTGAAAGACACAATGCAGTTGATAAGATAATCTCAGGAATCCCATCTTCTCAACTCAACTGGCCCCCTCCAAAGTACTATTTGGCAAGAGCAGTGGCAAGCCCAGCACTAGACTTCTTTAGTGAGAGGCTAATTTCTTGAGAAACCTGTTGGGAGAAGAGAGAGGTGGCCATGTCCCCTCCTCAGAATCTGATTAGCCTAAATGCTACACTCTGGTACACAAAAGTCAACACATTCTTTCCTGACCCTAGTGGCCTCATAAAGGCTGCCCTCTACTTCTGAGACAAGATACTTGTCTTTGCAAAGTCTGCCAATGTGTTTAACAATAGGCCATGCCACAAGACAGCCTGCAGAGATGCCATGAAAAACAGACTCCATGGCATTCACGCCTGCAGCAGAAAATGAACCACAATCCTGATGAAGGCTCTCTAGGAGAAGGTTGTTGGTCAATCTAGACTGATGAGTCAAATAACAAAGGAGTAGCCTTGTGTCCTCCAGTGTGTAATGCCTCCTCTGACAAGTGAACAGGGAGGGAAGGAGCTTGCTTAATCTGCTAGGTGCCAGGGAACTTCCTCACCAGCACATCAGGTCATTCACTGCTGGAGAGCCTCCATGCCTGAATATTGAGGAGGCTGAAATTCTGGTGGTGTATCCAAACATGAAGCTAGCAGAAGAGGTTCTTCTAGTGTGGAGGGGGCCTTGGGAGTCTATCAGAAGTGAAAGTATGCCCACTAGATCCTATGGACATTGCTGGATTACCACAGTGTGTCAAACACAAGCCTGATTAAGGAGAATGGTGAGAATGTGCATACTTTCAGATTGTCCAAGGGAACCATGAAAACATTGTTAACCCACACTGCCTAGTCTGATTAAGCTGAGCAGTACCTTGTAAGTTTGTGACTGTGCCTGGTGATAAATTGGCTTAATGATGGAGTTCCCACTACTTTCAAAGAATGCTGCAGATCTAGGGATGATGGGATCACTCAGTGGGTAATACCTGGTCCTGTTTGCTTAAGGTTCCAATACCACACTGCACTTACCTACCATGTACTATATGGGGATTATAATGGTATCGTGATCCTCTGTCAAAAACAGAATATCCACTGTCAATTGGTGCTTCACACGTGATTTTGATACTGCATTCATTCCTGAGATAATATTCAGTGCTGGAATTGTCCAACATCACTTCTACCACTTTGTCAGGCAGGTGGTTCTTGAGTGCTTTTAGGGCTAGTTTATCTCCCTTAGTTACAGAAAATTTATCTGCAGGTCCTTTCAGTAGATGGGGCCCTACCTACCCTTGTGGCATCCTTAAAAAGCAAAAAACCTGAAACAGGAAACGAGAATCTCACCTCATAGCTTCACTTGTCTAAGCAACAAGCAGGGTCTGTTAAGACCCTCAGAGGATAAGACTGTTTGGTAATTCAGCTGATAAGCGGAACACTACAATTGGTTCAGTTCCTAGTCTGAACCAACTGTGAGGAACTAATTTCCCAAGAAATTCAGGTGGCCTAGTAACCCCTTTAGAGAACATGAACCTTTCGTATCCTCTCAGTCAAGTTCAGAATTTCCTAATAGTTTGTCACTTTTGCTAGTGTCAGATCCAACTTGTACCAGGTAAGCCCAAGTATGGGCTCAAGATGATGAGGTGACTGAGCATTTCTAAAGTTCTACAGAGGAGGATGTTATGATCAGCCGACATGAGGTACCTTAAAAGCCTAATGTCTATACTGTGAGTCCAGACAGATACTGGAACCAGGCATTTGTGAAGGACTGACCTATGGGACTTTGGCTTAGCAAAGAGGCCCTTAAATTGGAGGGTCCTTCCTTGTTAAACAAACTGGATGGATATCCTTGAAGATTTGTGAACTTGGAGCTGAAGGGTATCCACCTTTCATGACCTGAGATGCTAAATGGTTACCCTTCTGAATGTAGGTATGGCTTGATGGAACCATTGCCATCCCAAAAGATCAGCAGAAAGTAGCAATTTTGAGGAGCGAAGTTGTTGACAGGTCTCCTGAGACCTTGGGGCTGATTATCAGTAAGCTGCAAAATACCCTTTGATAGCCTGATGCGTATCTCTTCTATATCTTCCCTCGCCATCACTAATCATCTCAGTTGAGTGCACGAAACTTCTTTGAGCTCCTAGCGTATCACCCAAACTCAAGTAAGCTCTGAGTCCAGTCAAGTTCTGGGGAAGAAAGTCATCCGGTCAGTACACACCAACACACACTTAACATGACCAATTTCTGCCAGCAGATGGACTTCAGAGCCCACATGTGCACATGGTGAATTGGATTCTTTTTATAGAGCATGTCTGGAAAGGAAGCTGATACACCTAAAACCAGTCATATGGTAAAGGGTTTTTAGTGACAAAACAAATATATTTTTCTAAGCATTGATAACACAGTTAAAAATATCACACACTGTTATGACTTCCAGCAGTCTATTACAGTACTATGATTTATGGGTTCCAGCATAAGACTAAGGCAATGGTTTGTCCTTGTACAAAAACATGCAATTACTGATTCTGATTAATTTCAACTTACAGTACAAGCACTTGTCAGGAATGTAATCTGGTTGTAAGCTGGGGAGTACCGATAGAATTTTTCTTGAGAGAATTATCTACTGTATATGAATTGCATGAAATTAACAGCATTTCTCTTTTTGTTCTAAGAAAATTTTGTCTTTAAAAAGGAAATAGTGATATGTTTAATATATAGTAATACTTTACCTATCAAACCAAACATTTCGATGAATACCACCAGCAAGCGTATATGGTCTTACTGGGGCAGTGGGATAAATGAGACGAATATGGGGAAAGGAGAAATCTCTGCCTAATATCATCTTTAATGACTGTCGAGCAATGTCGCCTGTTCCCCCTGTTGAAGAATCAAGCAATTAACTCAGCAATTTAAATATACAGATATGAACACACTTAAATATACAGTGCACATTCAAGTTAGTACTGTATCTACAATTTCCAAGTCACTTTAATGGAACCTTGTTTCTTACTTTTATCTTACCTAAAATTTCCTAAATGTGTTAATTTTGAGAGTATCTGTACTGGAAAAAATGCTGATTACTTTAGACTCTCAATTAACTAACTGCCTGACCAATAATTTCTGTAGCACATCATGAAATCCAATTTGAGAGGTTAAAAACAGAACACTTCACAGAAAATAGGCCCGCACACCAGGATATATCAGAACTGTTGCAAAAATTTCAGTGAGTTCCATTGTCAATGCAAATACAGTATACCAAATTCTAAAGTAACATAGCAAATTTTTTAAGTAATTTGTATTTTCATATAAGTAACTTACCAAGTAATTACAAAGTGTACCTATACTTTCCACTCTACCTATACTTTCCACTCGAGCAGCAGCTTAAATTTTAAAATTTGCAGCAGCACTCCGACTGTTTAATGTAGGTGACCAGTCCTGCCCACTAATGGGAATACTTGGAATGACTTAGCAGACAACCTTATTCTCTGCCTGCCATGCTTGGTGTAAACATCAGGCATTTGCAGCAGCTTTAGATAACTGGATTTTGGTGAAATATTATCGCCGATTTCAAGTAGTCTTCAAGCCTACAGCTTTCAGGATCAGTATTTAATAATTTTGTTATTAAGATCTGATTCAAGCAGATCATATTTCGCTAGAGCGATTTTGCAATCAATTGATTAACTCTCCTTTACTGAGTAGTGTATTATAACGAAAATATTGTGTTCGCTACTGAACCGATGTTTCCAGTGGTGAATACATATCCACTAGTCTCAAATAATGCTTGATAAGGAATTGAGATATGTTTTGTGTGATGGTACTCTGTGTACTTCAAAATAATCTGTTGGTAAAGAATTGACTGACAACATTTTCTTATTACAATTTCCTTTGCAGTGAACTGGAAAAAGTGTAATGGCAGAACATAGTATTTTGGCGCCGATGGGCCTTTGGATAAATAGACTCTCTTGACAGCCGAAAATTGGCACAAAGTGCCCAAGAATGCCTGCTAGCCTCCACGCTCACCTGGCACCCAGCTACACAGGGCGCCTTTCACATCCTGGGATCGCCCAGAGCCCGGCACCAGCTCCCGATCGTCTGGTACCAACTCTTCCCACAATAATTTTTTCTCTCCTGCTACTAGCCCTCTTATTTTCTCTCATGCCTGGCTCCCTCATTTCCTTCCTGTGCCTTTGCCAGCCTTGTGACAGTGTAGTATTGTGCAATGGAGGAGGTGTTTATCCTGCCCATCGGTTCTCCTAGACCTAAGTCACTGTCACACTCTCCTGAACTTGGGAGAAGTCATACCGAAAGTCCAATGGAGACTGATGGGAAGCTCCCCGGGTAATTACCCCCTCAGTCAAACCTGCTGAAGGTCCCAGGTGGTGACAGACAAAGTTAGGTATACCTTAGTTTTACCAGACCACTGAGCTGATTAACAGCTCTCCTAGGGCAGCCACTGAAAAGGTGTGTAGGGGATGAGGAAACTATCCAGCCCGTTGGATCTCCTAGACCAAAGGTCACTGTCCTGCTCCCCTAAACCTGGGAGAACACATACTTGCGGTCCAAGAGAGTCCAAGGGGGTTTGCCCCTGGGTAGTTGGCCCCCTCATTCGAGCCTGTTGTCCAGTCCCAAGTATCAGTGGACAACCATTGAAAGGGTGTCCAAAAGGATGTGCTTTAGTGATAGAGATTCTGGTTTGGAAGTCCACGGCACTTGCCTCCTGTATTTTCAGTTGTGGAGCACCAGTATTTGGTGCCAAAACTTTTGCCCAGCACTCGTAAGTGCCCAGCAATTTCCAAGCATCGAGTGGCTCTAGAGCGGCCCCCCTCTTGACACTCTTAGATAAAAGGAAGAAAATATTCCGAAAGTCCAAAGGAGGTTGGTGGGTTTGCCCATGGGAAGTCACCTCCTTGGTAGAACCTGTCACTCAGTTCGTGTAATGGAAGACCCTCAGGCTGCCGTTGGAAGGGCATCCCTTTTAGTGCCCACCAGTTGTTGTCGGACTCACAATTACCCTTGACAAGAGGCATTCTAGGTGTTTTTCACAGCACGTCCTGACCCTTGAAGAGATGTAGTGACAACGAGACGTCTCCTATTACATTCCAATGGACTTGAGATTTCTTCTCTCGGTATAATACAACAGTCACAGTCTCCGCGCACTCAGTGCCTGCTCCCGAGCGCACCCTGTCTACCTCTGTGCTCTTGGAACTGGTTGCCAAAAGTTCAGCGCCAACTCCTAAGCGCCCGGAGCCAACTCCTGAGCACCCGGCGCCAATTCCTGAACGCTCAGTGTCAATTCAAGAACGCTCGGCGCTTACTACAGAGCATCAATATCTATCCAGTACTTGACTACTGCCTGTGAACATTTATTACCTGCTCACAGACAGTTTTTTAGAACACACTGTTGTTCTTTCTTGAACACCAGTTCCTGACTGAGTGCCTGGCTCTGGTTTTTTTTTCAAGTGATCAATGCCAGTTCCCGATAACCTGGCACCAATTCTTTAGTATCAGTCTCCCACATCTGGGCGCCATACAGAAAGCATCAGTCGGCATACAGAGGACATTTATGGCCAGTATTTTTGAGCTAGCATGAGCTCTGATTAAGAAGTTAGGGGACTTCTAGTTTTTAGTTGAGTGACATTACCTCGGTTGGTCTCTGAGTCCTGTCCTGTGTGGGTAAGAACAATTGAGATGTCTTTTAGAGATCTCTACTCTTTACTCTGAAACCTCAAGAAGAGAAAACTAGGGTGCTCTTTTACTGCTGAGGGAGTCACACAATCGCTTTCAGCCCTGTTTGTTTTGCCTCCGGGCCTACATTTCCTCTTCCCTCAGGACACAGTTGAGAGAACTGTGCCTGTTCTGCGGAAGGATTTGGCTCAGTTTGTCAAACCCACAGTTCTGCTTGTGCTAAGTTTCCATGTTTTCCGCATATGTGTGTGTAGTTCATTATAATTGAGTCCACTTGAGTGTCCAAGGGTCCGCCAACTGTCAAAGAGTCCGCAGGGTTGGCAGTTAGTCCACATGGTGGTCTGTGGGTCGGAACGAGGATCTGCAAATTCCCTCAATTGTTTGCGAGACTGCATAGTAGTCAGTGAATCTACAAGGCCCTCAACACCCCTTTTCTCTCTTAGAATAGAAGATAAAATTCAAGATAAAGATGAACCAGATAATCCTGTCATCCACTCTCCAAGGGCGTTTGGATGAAGACCTGAGTTATGCAAGAAGTATCCTTCCGTGTCCCTGCTGGACTCTGGGAGTATCTCAAGTCCGTCTGGCAGGACAGAGTCCTCTAATGCCAAGATCTGTGTTCCAGCCTCTCTATGGCAAGCCTACTCTCAAGTCCTTACTCCTCTAGTGTTTTTCCTTCATGTTCTGGAATGTCATTCTTTACCTGGATGACTGACTTCTTCGATTACCTTCGAAGGAAAGGCAAGGAGGTCTTCTAACATTTGGGGCAGGGAAATGCAGCTGGACACTTATTTTTTCCCCTTAGCCCTGAATTAGGTCAGACCTACAGTAGCGGCTGTCTGAACATAATCCATTGGAAAGGAAGTGCCTTCATAATCCAAACCCAGGCCTAGTTTTCCATTCAAATGCCTAGGATCTGGGCTGGGAAGCCTGCTTGGGAAACTGGGTTGTTTCTGGGACGAGGCCCTCTGAGGAACATAATCATCTCAAATAGCTGAAAGCTTTTCACTTAGGACTTCAACACTTATTGACCCTATTTCACTCTTAGACTGTGGTAACCTTGTCACAAGACCACAGTCCTAAGTACATTCTCATCTCTGTCAGATAGCTGAAAGCTTTGCACTCATGGCTTCAATGCTTCTCAACCCTTTTTCACACCTAGACTGTGGTAATCTCGATTCAAGACCACAGTCCTTAAGCATATGGAAAAGAAGGAAGGAAGGAGACTCTCTCTCTTTCTTGCTCTCTCCCATCAGTCAGCAGAGGACTCCTACAATGGGCATATCAAATTAAGTTTTCTAGTCACTTGACTTTTTCAGGGCACACAAATTACTGTAGTTATGGTGGATGTACTGAACTGTCAGAAGCTTGTCCTTCCTGCCAAGTGGACTTTGGATCGCCTGGTCTGGAGGAATCTGTGGAATGTATGGGACAGGTCGATTATGGCCTGGTTTGCCACCTCAAGGAACCGTTGCCGTCCTCATTTCATTCCCCAATCCTAGACCCTCTTGCAAAGAAACTGACGCCATGCTGCAAGTTAGGTCCAACCTGGACCTTTAACGTCCTTCCGCATTCCAACCTGGTCAAGGAAGGGCTGAAAAAATTTTCAGGTTCATCACAACCTAACGATAAAACTCTTAGCCCCGTTCTGGACCAGGATATAGGTTCCCGAACCAGATATGGTTGTTGGTGGACTCTTCACAACTCCTTCCACATTGCATATCTACTCAGACAACATCACTTCAACAGATACCACTAAGGGTGGACGACTCTTTTCTCAAGACAGACTTACAGACTGTCTGGGAGCTTGCCTGGAAGAAGTAAACTTTTCAAGACTGACTGCGGAGACTGTTGCAGGATGCAGACAGCAGTCTTCTGGCCAAGTACTCTAATCTAAGTAGGCAGTCTTCCGTCAATGGTGTAATGGCTACAACATCTTGTCTGCGAATTCCTCTTTAGCTCAGACAGCAGAACTCCTTCTATACCTGAGACTGCCATGGGGGCTCTCTTCTTCCACCTTCAAGGGGCATAGAGCAATGCTAGGCTTACTATGTAAACACAATGGTCTAGTTTTATCTTCTAACCAAGATCTTAGCGACCCATGAAGTCTTTCGAGACTTCCAAGGCAGAGAGGAGTCTGCTCCGTAAATTAGAATTTGGAAGTAGCTCTTGAGTGGTTAATGGGCCCCTCTATCAAGCCTCTCCGTTCATGATTTTTAACTCAACTAGAAAGCTCTGTTCCCCGTAGCCCTGGCAAATGCTAAACGAGTTAGTGAGCTTCAGACAATAGACAAACAAGCAGATTCTGCTCGGGGAGACACAGTCTGTGAACAGGATCTGTACTTTCTCCCTTAAGTGATTGTTGGACATCCCTGGCTCTGGGAGCGTGAGCGAAATGTCTAGTTGGAGCTTTCAGTTACTACCTAAAAATGGTATTTTTATAATAAAATAAGGTTTCACACATACTTAACGAACAATTACATAGCTATACGCTTCTTAACCTTACGGCAGTCGAAATCCCAAATTTCTCGGTGCTAGCGGCGCTGCTGACGTGTAGGTGATACAACCCCGCCCACTTTCGGGGATCCCAGGTACTACTGAGCTT
Organism: Macrobrachium rosenbergii; assembly: GCF_040412425.1. Classification (NCBI taxonomy): domain Eukaryota; kingdom Metazoa; phylum Arthropoda; class Malacostraca; order Decapoda; family Palaemonidae; genus Macrobrachium; species Macrobrachium rosenbergii. The sequence goes on along the minus strand of NC_089749.1, from coordinate 37,952,859 downwards.
TGCTTGACAATTCGTTGAGTCCAACTGTGGGGAGGAGGGAAGGCTTTAATCATGTAATTGTTCGGTAAGTATGTGTGAAACCTTATTTTATTATAAAAATACCATTTTCACACATGAAACTTACCGAACAATTACATAGCTGAATCCACATTACCCGGCTGGTGGGCATATGGACTTTTAATGCAAATATGAAAAAACTCACATTGCAAGAATGTTGTAGTACCTTACCTCGTGAGAGAGCAGCTGCAGGAGAATACTGCCTCTGGTCGGCGCTCTCATCACTTGTAGGGAACGTGGCAGTAGTGGCCAAGATCGTTCCTACTACTAGTGGGTATTCTGCAACCATGGAGGTTCACCGATGGTTGATCAGAATGAAATAATGTTCCCCCTTGCCCTGGGCTATGACCAGATTAAAATAACAATCAAAGACCATCACCTACACATAACCATAAAAAATTAACCAAACCCTACCATAAAAACTGGAGGGTACTCCTGGTACCGTGTACCCCCAGGCTTCCCCAAACTCGACCACCTTCTAATCAAGATGAAGAGATAGTCAAAGGAAGGGGTGGACCAAATCCCCCTATGCTTCCTTTCCCAACACCATGCCCATCACCGACAAAGGTCCTAAACGACAACAATTATCAAACGTTTCTTCCACATCCTTCAGGTAATGGAGAGCAAAAACCGATCTCGACCTCCAGAACGTAGCTTGCAAAATAGATGCTAGCGACGTATTATGTCTAAAAGCCATGGAAGTCACTACTGCCTAACCTCATGGGCTTTAACTTTACACACCTGTAGAGTCTGATCTCTTACTGACGTGTGTGCTTCCTGAATCAGGCTCCTTAAAAAGAACGAAATTGCGTTCTTAGACATAGGACGGAAGCTCGGATCTTTAACTGAACACCACAATCGGTTCGAACTTCCTCTCAAAGCCTCTGTTTTATGAAGATAAAATTTCAGTGCTCTCACCGGACACAAAGAACGTTCTTCGTCCTCTTCTCCTACTACTCCTGACAAGCTTTGAATGGAGAAGAAAAGAGGCCATGGTCTCGAAGGATCTTCATTCTTCGCTAAAAAATCCTGAGTATAGGCACACACAGCTTCGTCTTGTGTGAATCCTATCTCTTTACTCATTGCTTGCAGCTCGCTGATTCTACCAGCTGAAGCTAAGGCAACTAAGAATAACGTCTTCTTAGTAAGATCCTTCAAAGAAGCCGAATTAAGAGGTTCAAAATTTGCTTTAGAGAGCCAGGACAATACTACGTCTAAATTCCAGTCCACTAAACCTGGTCTCCTTGTCCTAGAGGACTCAAAAGATTTAATCAAGTCACTGATGTCCGAGTTATTAGATATATCTAAGCTTCTATGTTTAAAAACTGACGCCAACATGGATCTATATCCTTTTATTGTCGAAGTCGATAACTTCCTAACGTCTCTCAGATATATTAGGAAGTTTGCTATCTCTTGAATAGAGGTTTTAGAAGAAGTTGTGTGACTTTCTCTACACCAGTTTCTAAAAACTCCCCATTTTGACTGATAGAGTTTGCCCGAAGAGACTCTTCTACAGTTAGCAATAGCCTCTGCCGCTCTTCTTGAAAAACCTTTCGCTCTGACCAGGTCCCGGACAGTCTGAATCCTGTCAGAGCGACATACGACAACCCTTGGTGATTTCTGTCGAAATGGGGCTGTTTGAGTAGCGATGGAATTTGTGGCAGAAGTCTGGGGAAGTCTACTAACATCCTCAGGAGATCCGGGAACCACTCCTTTCTGGGCCAAAAAGGAGCTATTAGTGTCATCGTAACATTCTGGTGACTCTGAAACTTGTTTAATACCTCTCTGATCATCGCAAATGGTGGAAATGCGTAAACATTCAGACCTGACCAGTCGAGAAGCATTGCATCCGTTTTCCAGGCTAACGGGTCCGGAACCGGAGAACAGAAAAGAGGAAGCCTGTTGTTCCTGGACGTTGCAAAGAGGTCTATCGTGGGTTGTCCCCACAACCGCCATAGATCCTGACAAACTCTGATATCCAATGTCCACTCCGTCGGAAGAACCTGACGAGCACGACTGAGTTCGTCTGCTAAAACGTTGAGCTTCCCTTGCACGTACCTGGGGAAGAGGGTCACTTTGTGCGAATTCGCCCACAGAAGAAGATGCTCCGTCTTTCTGTACAAGGAGAACGAATGTGTCCCTCCCTGTTTCCTTATGTATGACAGCGCTGTGGTGTTGTCCGAGAACACCGCAACTTTCTTCCCTTCAACTAGAGGGGTGAAACTTTGAAGCCCAAGAAAAATTGCTTTCAGCTCCTTTATGTTGATATGAAGACCTCTCTCCTATTCCGTCCAGATGCCTGATGTCTTCTCTTTCCCCAACAGGGCTCCCCATCCCGAGTCCGATGCGTCGGCATAAAATTCTAGCTCTGGGTTCGCTCTTTCGAGGGACAAACCCTCGTGAGCTCTTTCCTCCGACAACCAACAACGAAGATCCTCCTTGATTTCCTCGGAGATCGGAATAACAGTCGAATCCGGTTGAATTCTCCGGTCCCAACTGGCCTTTAGGTAGAATTGTAGCGTCCTCATGTGAAGACGACCAAGTGTAATAAAGGTCTCCACCAAGCGAGAGTCCCCAGCAGGCTCATCCACTCCAGAGCCGTGCAGGACGAGCGGTTTAACAGTTTCCGTGACAGTCGCAAGGAGAGACTCTATTCTCCTCGGGAGAGAAAAACCGAAAGCTTATGAGTCCAGAATCATCCCCAAATATGGAATCCTCTGACTCGGTACTAACTGTGACTTCTCTAAATTCATTACTAATCCCAGTTGCTGTGTTAATATTAGTGTCGATTTAAATCCCTCACACACTGGAGACTGGAGTCGGACCTTAGAAGCCAGTCATCCAGATAAAAAGCAATGTTGATTCCCATCAAATGTAACCATCGACTTACCGGGGCCAGGACTCGAGTAAAAACTTGAGGGGCTGTCGAAAGTTCGAAACAGAGCGCTCTGAACTGGTAAACTCTGCTGTTGAAAATGAACTGTAGATATTTCCTGGAGCTCCGATGAATAGGTACATGGAAATATGCATCTTTCATGTCCAGCGACACCATCCAGTCTCCTGGTCGAAGAGCTGACATGACCGACTGGTTGGTTTCCATACGAAACTTCGTCTTCAGAACAAAGATATTGAGTGCACTCACATCCAGGACAGGCCTCCAGCCCCCCGATGACTTGGGAACTACGAACAGCCTGTTGTAAAAGCCCGGTGAGATGTCTTCAACTATTTCTATGGCCTTCTTGGAAATCAGGGCTTCTACTTCTTTGGCAAGAGCCAAAGCTCTTTCTGATCCCCTGTAATGGAGTATGCTGTCAAGGCGATGGGAATACTCGACAGCGGTGGATCTTGCACAAACGGGATCACATAACCTTCTCTTAAAACTGTGATCACCCACTGTTCTGCCCCTCTTCCACTCCATTCCCCGCCAAAACAGGCAGAGTCTTGCTCCTACAGGTGTGTGAGGGTAAAATTCCCACTTGTCCGACTGTCTCGAGGGTGGTTTCTTACTGGCTGTGGCTTGTGGACGTAAATTAGTCCTTGGTCTGGGTTGCCATCTAGTCTTTCCCCCCCAAAGGGTGCTTCTGAAGAGGTGACCCTTTAGCTCCTGTAGGTGTTGTCTCCTTGGGGCGTCGTGTCGACGAATGAGTCAATAAGTCATTGGTAGACTTTTTCTCCAGATCGGAGAGAACTTGCTGAATAACCTGTTCAGGGAATAAATGCGACTTACATAAAGGCGCAAACATGAGAGCAGACTTCTGGTTAGAAGTGACTCCCTTGGAGGTGAAAGAGCACTAAAGTTCTCTCTTTTTAAGGATGCCCAGAGTAAAAAGAGATGCAAGTTCCCCTGAGCCATCCCTGACTGCCTTGTCAGCACACTATAATACATCAAGCCAGTCTGTCGCCAAGCTATCCTCCAGAGATTGACAATCCTCTATTTTCCTTGCTAATGCAGCAATAGTCCAATCTAAGAAGCTGAAAACTTCTATTACCTTAAATAGGTTCTTAATCAGGTGGTCGAAATCAGGCGAAGAGAAGAAAATTTTCGCCGACGAAAACGCTGTCCTTCTGTTAGCATCCACCAGACCTGAGAAATCCCCTTGGGAGGAGGCAGCGACTCCCAACGAGGGTAATTCACCGGTAGCATAAAATTTATATGTTTTCAGTAACTTGGACGGTGGGACAGCGAAGGCAGCTTTACCAGACTCCCTCTTCTTCTCCAGCCACATCTCCGCTTCTTTGAAGACTCTTTTCGCCGACTGCAAAAGCACTAGTTTAGGTAGACTCGCCAAAAGTACTTTCCTATCCTTAACAAAGGTAGAAGGAGGCGAAAACGGAGGAGCTGGCTCGAATTCCGGATAAGAAGCCAACAAAAACTTCATCAAGTTGGAGTAAGCAGAAGCCGCTTTCGATTCTTGTTCCGACTGATCCTCTCCATCCAACGTTGGCGACTGCTTGGTTTCTTCATCTGTACAAGCCTTAACTTTCTTCAATGACTTAACTAAGTCCTGAAGCTGTCTCAACGGTTCCAAAAAAGCTTCTTTGTTGTTCGCATCATCTCCCAATGGTGCAGGCGAAGGCAACGACTTCCTTGATGAAAACTTGCAAGTCGAACTCTCTCTCTCGTCAGCTGGTGAACGAGTCGAAACTTTCCTTGTTTCAGTCGGCGAGACGAAACTATGCGAGTCCAACACTGATACCTTGCGAGATCGCTTGCGAACAGCACCCGAACCTCTACTAGGCGAAAGATACACAGGGTTCTCCCAACAGCTACACGAGGGTTGAGGACTCTTTTCCCTCCCTCTCTTCACAGGTGATGACGAACTATCCAATGGCACTGAGCGCCTTTTCAACGGGCGTGACACTTCACTCCACTTCTTTCGCCTGGTATCAGGCGAACACACCTCCAAGTCCGACGACAAACCTACACCAGACACATCTACACCTTTCCAATGGTGTCTCTTCACAATAATCGAAATCGAAATTCACGACTGAGTCGACAGCCGCCATGGGCAAACCCCTCCAGTCTCCCTTCGACTCACGGTATGTCTTCTCCCAGGTGCTGGGGAGTGGGACAGTGACCTCGGTCTAGGAGAAGTGGAGGGACGGACAGCCGCCTACTCAGATACGACACTTGCACTTTTCACTTCACTAGACTTAGTCACAAATTCACGAAAAGATGTACCTAAATCCAAAACAGATTTAGCAATCAGCTCAAATTTCCTATCCATCTTATCTTCTAATTGGGCAATGATGTTGGAATCAGAAGCATGGGGAACCTGAGCCGGAGTAAGATGTACTGAAGTAGGAGGACTATCAATAGGAGAGACGTTTGACAAAATAGGAGAAGACAAAGCGGGCTTCTTTGCCTCTGACGGCAAAGGAGTTGACTCTAATCTAGCCCTGCTATCAGCCCTAATGGCTGCCTTTCTTTTCCTATCTTTCTCCATCTTATCAAGGTGAGACAAAAAACTCTTCCACCCTTGATCATCTAGATCTAAACATTCATTACATGTACGCTCTTTAGTACACTCTTGCCCCCTACATTTCACGCACTTTGAGTGTGGGTCATAACATAACTTGGCTAATCTAGTTTTGCAGCCTTCGCTGCAAAACCTAACAGATGAACCTGAATCTGACATAACTCACACTAAACAGATGAATAAAGAAAGCAGCTATGCCGTCAAACAAAAAACAACCAAGAAAATTGTACTTCACCAAATCGGGTGTCAAACAAAATGGCGAACAGTTGACTGCAGCGAAAAACCACAGGTGTTTCACCGTGGGCGGCAGGAAACGAATTGTCAAGCAAAGCTCAGTAGTACCTGGGATCCCCGAAAGTGGGCGGGGTTGTATCACCTACACGTCAGCAGCGCCGCTAGCACCGAGAAATTTGGGATTTCGACTGCCGTAAGGTTAAGAAGCGTATAGCTATGTAATTGTTCGGTAAGTTTCATGTGTGAAAAAGCTTTTTAATCAGAGGGCCATCCATACCCAGAGTGTCTGGACAAGATCCTATCTCACCCTCAGTTTACGAATGCATTGTCCTCCATCTCCAATGAACTTTGTTTTTGAGACGCATTCTCAGATTCAGGGGAATGATTTGCCTACCTGTTAAAGGAAAGCTAAGATGCCAGAACTGCCTCTACCTCACTAGCTTTTGGGCTCAGCATGTCACTCACTTTTGTGTGGCAATCAGCCCACTGGAAGTGTAACAGTTCTTCACTTCTATATTATCCTGGAAGTCGAAAGTGTTTCAAAATTTTTGCAGTACCTTGGGACCATTATTAGTAGTTGGCATGGCACTGAGGGAGGAAGCAGAGGACTTTCTCCTCCTATTTCTTCACCTTGTAGGAAGGTGCAAAATTTTTTGGGGAGCCAGGGGGTTACAATGTACCTGGAGCACCCACCACTCTCAGCGGATGGGTAGTTGTTTTACTTCAGTGTAGGTGGCAAAATTAACTGGTTGTTTTTTATTATCTGGTACCGTGCCCAGGGCAAGGGCTTCTTATGATGCTTTGCCAGCCAACAGAATACTAATTGGCTGCAAAGCTCCCACTTAAGTAGAGGCGATCCTCGGCTATACTGCCGTACTACTACAAGTTAAGATGGCCACCAACCAGAGGCACGATTCTCCTGCAATGGCTCTCTTAACTGATTAGAAAATGACAAGCAGTTTTTTTCTATTTCAAATTCATTATTTATCTTAATGTTTTGGAATGGAATATGTATATGTATCCCACTACCTGTCAATGTGGGAATCAGCTTTGTAATTACTTAGTAAGTTACTTATATGAAAATGTTATTTTCATATGTATTTACCAAGTAATCACAGAGTTGGAGCCTACCCTCCTCCCCCCCGATGGACATAAGGGCAGAAACAGAATGTGGTTGTCTGCTAAGTCGTTCCTAGTATTCCCGTTAGTGGGCGGGACTGGTCACCTACACTAAACAATTGGAGCGCTACTGCGAACTTTAAAATTTAAGCTGCCACACGAGTGGAAAGTATAGCTATGTAATTACTTGGTAAGTATATATGAAACTTAATTTTATTATGAAAATAACATTTTTCCTAAAATACCAACCTGAAAGTCTTTACATACGGTTTGACTTGTGGACATGAACTGGAATGGCCGTTCAACTTTCAGACAAGGTCGCTGACTACCAATTGCAGGGAAGAAGCCCCACCCACTTGTCAGTCTACACTCCACTTTGCCTTTCGGCCCAGGTACCAGAATGAGGGGTGGCTGAGGTGGGATGTAAATGTAAAGACCTTCAGGTTTGTATGTTAGGAAAAATACAAATTACTTTAAAAACTATCTGTTTCTACACAAATACTGTATAAAACTTTGGTCTTTACATAGGAAGCTTACCCATTTTAGGATGGAGTCTGGGTACATCTCTGAACTGACTGGAAGTTCTACCCACCTGGGAATACCTTCCTGGTAACGAAGAGCTGAGGAAGGAATCCCACTCCTCCAGCATGCTGAACATATGCGATGTTACAACTGCCAGACTTCTGTGCATGAAATAATGAGTTTGCATCATCATTTCAATAAAGGCTAGGATGAACCCATAGTGTCGGAGGCAATAAAACTGCTAATACAACCAATGGGTTTGTTTCCTTGTCAATCCCTCTCTCCCCTTGTCTAGAGAGAGGGGGGACCTGCATCTGACAGTTTACTTGTGAACCTAAGTTCTGGAGAGAAGAGGCGAGGCCTTTCAGACCCACTGGTTTTGCTATGACACACCCCTGGCTCCTCCCCCAGACAGCCGTAAGCGAGCACAAACCACGCCCATCGTGGCGGAGCAACCAGAGACATGCGAGTTGACAAGAACCAAACCGCCATATTTGAAGTTGCAAGTTGCTATGAAGTATATCTGTACTTACCATTCCATTTTACTGCTGAGAGATTTATTTGAGATTGCAAATTACTACAAGTAGTAACTTAAAAGTTCCAATTTGTGAATTTTGACATTTCCCATTCCTCTTATATTCTAAGATAATATAATGTGACAGTAGTTCACCTCCCCTTTTCAAGATATTCCTATCTTGTTACCTAAAAGTTGCATTTCCTCTAAATGCAAGGATAAGAGTAAGTATACCTTAAAGAAATTTATGAATAATTGAAAAATGTTATGGCTGGCCTTCAGAAACATGTAAGCTGTTGACTTTTGTATGTAATTACTTTACAAATCCTTTATTTCCTCCAGAATGGTCTCCTCGGTTACGGGGGTAGGGTCGGAGGGTGAACTAGACCCTGGGTCTGAAAGGCCTCGCCTCTTCTCTCCAGAACTTAGGTTCACAAGTAAACTGTCAGTTCTAGAGAGAGGCTTCAGCCTTTCAGACCCACTGGTTTTGCTCACCTGATACTTCAGGGGGCATGAAGATGAAGTCCTGCAACGACTGCATCGAAAGCTCCCTGTAGACCGAGGAGAGCATAAAATGACCCAAATACAGAGTTGCTTTTCCAATTCATTCTAGCCATTATCTCTTGCAGCGTAACTCCATTATACATCATCCTTGAAGCTGCTTGACCTCTGATAGAGTGGAAATTGGTGGAGTGTTTTCTGGCATTGGGATCAGCTCTGAAAATACAGTCCCTGAATAGCTGCCTCATCTTTGGAAGGGACATGATCTTGAAGTTTTCATCCAGCCAAATATGGTCTTCCCTATCTATGTTCCTTTCTGCACAGATTTTATTTGTGTACTCCAGATAAAAGTTTAATTGTGTAACTGGACAAATTTTTGGCTTGGTAGGTGACGCCTAAAGCTGAATTCAATAGGAGTGTAATTGTTTCTCTGATTCTTGGCCATGAAGGAAGGGTGGTTCCTTAACAAAATGGTTTCTGGCGTGAAGGTGCTCCTGGAGATACATAGATGATTAAATTGGTTAGCTATCAATGGGCAAGCCAAAGCTACGAGGAATAAGGTCTTCTGAATCATGAGCAGCACAGAATCATCTCTTGTAGTGTTGAGGAAGGAAACCACTTTATCAAGGTCCCAGCCTGGAAATTGATGAGAATTGCTGGGTCTTCTTCTATTTACTCCATCAAGCATAGCTTTAATATACTTGTCTTCTGTTAGGCAATAATTGGGAAAGTATCCCTTCAAAACCGGTCCAAGAGCAGCTCGGTATCCTTTTAGTGTGTTGTATGCTAGGCCCTTGTCTATTAATTCGTTAAAATAGAGTAGCACTGATAAAAGAGGGGACTTGTTACTTCCATATTTATTGTGTATGAACTTTTTAAAGCTCCTGAAGAGATTTTGGTACTTGGCCATGGAGCTGTCTCGTAAACTGGAAGTAATTTTGTTGCATATCTCTGGAGGAAATATGGAAGGTAGTTGATCTTTTATATTCTGAAGGCGATCAAATTCAAGTGCTGTTGCGCTAAGGGTAAGGTACAGTCCATATGAAGTATCTGGCAACCTTCTACTTTGACTTTGTACTTCCGGTATTCCTTGAGACTGTCTTGACTAGGGGATCCATGGTTCCGTTTCCTGGGAAACAGTGCAGAAGAGCATGTTGTTATCACATTCGTTATATATCTTAAAAGCAACTTTATGCAGTAAGAAGCCTGGGGAAAAGCATAAAGAGGAGAAGAAGCTTCCCAGCTAATGTGAAGAGCATTATTACTGATTGCTTTTGTGTTGGGTACGGAAGAACAAAATCTCTTACATTTAGAATTAAAGCCATTGGTGAAAAGGTCTATTTCAGGAAAGAAATTCATATCTGTGCAAATTAAATTGAATAGATTATCGTCAAGAGTGGCTTCTGGATGTATGGAACCAAAGTCTCTCGATAGGGAATCCGCCATCACATTGCTTTTCCCTTTAATCCATTTAGTTTGAATGTCTATGTTGTATTTTCCTTTGATGTTTAGTAACACTTTGATGGCCTCTTGGGCCGATTTGTTCCTAATGCTACCATGTTTTTGACCCAACAGTATGTTACTTGTGAATCTATGTGAATTAGTACCACTTTGTTTCTTAGTTTGTCTCTGAAGTGTTTTATACAGTAAATGCATGCAAGTAGTTCTCTAATGTTAATGTGCAGAGTATTCTCATTTTGTAGCCATGTATTATTAGTTGAGAGTATGCCATGTTCTCCTACTAATGCTCCACCCCAGCCAAAGTTGGATGCATCTGTGAATAGTTCTAGATCTACTTGATTATTAGGAATGTTTATAGCACTATACATGTTAGTCTGTTTCCATGCTTCTAGAAAGGATTTGAAAGAAGGAGGAATGATTCTATATCCTTTAGCAAAATATCTATGAAATCTGTGAAGGAATTTAAGATGGTATCTACCATAAAAGGTGTAGTAGGAACAGAAGTTAAGTGATCCTATCAATCTTTGATATAATTTGAGGTCAGATCTGTTCAAGTTGGATACTGTATTGGCAAGCCTGATACATTTATCAATGTTTTCCTGCATTGGTCTCATTGTTTTGTTCTCAGGTTATAATGAACTCCCAGGAACTCTATCTTTTGCACTGGATGAATAACAGACTTTTTAATAGATATTTGCCAACCCAGTTCCATGAGCACTTCAATGACTATTTGGATGTGAGACTCGCATTTGTGAAAGTCATCTGCCAGTATGAGTATATCATCTAAGTAGTTAAAGATGAGTATATTATATTTCTTCCTAATGTATTTAACTACTGTGTACATTAGTTTGGAAAAGATGTAGGGAGCTGTCTTTAACCCAAAGGGAACAACCGTCCATTTGAATTTACGCTTTCCTAATTTGAACGTTAAGAATCTTTGAGCACTGGAATGAAGAGGGACGTGCCAATAAGCGTCCTTTAAATCAAGTCTACATGCCCAGTTGTTTAAATGCAAATAAGGGAATATAGTTTTAGGTTTCAGCATAGAGAAAGAAGGTTTCTTGATCATAGTATTAAGGCATTTCATATCGAAGATTAGGCGAATGCTCCCATCAGGTTTAAGCTTGTAAAATATGTGGTTAGAGTAGTAGAAAGAATTTCTGTTAATTTGTTCTATTACCCCTAGGTCTAGTAATCTGTCACATTCTCTCTCTAGTATTATTCTCTTGCTAGAAGAATAATATCTATCAACCCCAAATCTTTTCAAAGTCTTTTGAGCCTTATTTTTATTGGTAAATGGGAGTCTCACACCCTTACTGATCAAGTTGCATGCAAAAGAAGAATTTGGGAGTTTTGCCAATTTTTAATTTATTTGTCAATGACCTACCTATCCCACTTACTGGAGGGGCGTGAGAGGTTTCCTTGGAGCTAGAGGCTTCTGTAGGGAAATTTAACTCTTCCAATATCATTGAATTGTTAGTGGTACATTTGCCAAATTTTTATCTTTACTGTGAAGCTCCAGGTTATTTTCCACTTGGTCCGAGCAGGGCTCGATGGTATTAAGATTTAAAGCATAATTAGTTTTGTTTCTTATCTTTGACGTCTGAATTAATTGCTGTCTGTCCCCCTGTACTCCTTCCCCCTCTTCGGCCACCTCTCTTGATACCTCGCCTGTAGGGATTGAACCTATTCCTGAACCCAAAGCTTCCCCTGAATCTTCTGTAAAAGTTAAATTTCTCTCTGGGGTAGCCCTGATACTTGCCAAAGTTGAACCTTCCACCTCTAGAGATAATGTCCCCTCCTCTAGGAAGGGGACCGCCTCGAAAGCACGAAGCAATAGCTTTCCTTTGATCATCTGATAAGACCCATATATCATTAGTTTCAGCTTTAATAATAGCATCTCTGGTATCTAAATTGAGGTTCCTGGGTAAAGTTCTACTTCTGAATGAGCGGATTAAACTTTTAATTAGATCAATGTGTTTCCTGAAAGGCCCAAATATCACTTTAGTAATGAAATCAATATCGTTAATCTTAGAGGGGTAAGCTAATTGCGCCAGAGCTGCATGCCCTTGAAAAGAAGATATAGCCATCTTAATGTTTTCAATATCAAGGTGAAATTTCTTCTTGAAATCTTCATTAAACAACCTGCCACTTGGCCAAAAGTTCAACTTTGGCAAATTTATCAATTTGAAAAGGTCTGCAAGTTCTTTATTATGATTACAAACAAAGAATTGATCATGAGAGTTCTTGTCTCCTTCACTTAATGTTAATGCAATTAAGGAGTCATTTAATTGTATTTTCCCATCTCTGTGAATGGAGGGCACAGCATTAAAATTGTTAGATATATAAGTAGGAATAGGTTTGTTAAAGGTAAGCGGGTTAAATTCTTCATAGTCACTACTATCTTCATTATAAGTTGTAAATAATTCTTCATTTGCATTCTCAGGTAAATCTACTTTACGCAGGGGGGCGCTTAGGAGGAGGGGAATTGTCATTCCTTTTTGCAGTCGAACCACTTCTGCAATAGGAGTGAAAAACTAGACTCAAATTTGATAATAAAAGTTTAACTGATGTCTATAATATGGCTCATGAATTTACAAATCAGGTTGGACAGCAGCAGACCTAGAAGGCTGAAGCCAGGCAATCGGGTTCTAGGCTCAAATGGCCTTCATCGGTTAATTCAGGTCAATCGGCATCCTCTCACTAGTATCCCATACTTAAATTTATATAGCCTCTACAGTAATCATCTTATATTATTTATATAGCCGACCTGTCAGAAATTCTTAAGACGCAGTTCCTCATGGTAAGGGGTGAACAATTATATCGAAAGGAAACGAGTGATATAAAATTCAACCCATTAGCTGAGGTAGGCGCAATTATACCGCCATTGACAGGAACCCCTCCAGTTAAATGTCGACGATAGGATCTCGGTGGGATAGGCGGAAGGGAGCGGCTAAGAAGTAGCCTAGACTGACGTAGTATGTTAAACTCAAAGTTAGAAAAGTTAGGCTAGTTAGGCTACTCGGCTCTTTGGCACGTAAAGGCAAATCTAGTTAACACCTCACCTTACAACATTAATTACCTTTGGCATATAAGTATCTAGTCCTTATAAGGTTTAGGCTCACTTTACACATAGTTTAGGATTATATGATAATGTACTTCGGTCTCGAAATTTATCTATTCTCAAACTTTTACGATTATAACTACCGCACGGTCCGCACCGGCTCATTGTTTACCTTTTACTGCCATGCTTGTGACGTCATCTGTCTGAATCCGCTGCTATCCAAGACGTTTTTATATAAAAACAGAATATTAAACCTTACCCTTTCTCCACTAGTTTCAATAATGTTTGATTCTGTAATAATAACAATTGAAGAATTTCACTGTTGGAAGGTTCCTGGCTGGTTTCTTCCGTTTTGGGACATCTCTTCTTTTTGGGTTGTGCCGGTGGAATATTGTCATCATCGCTAGTTTCGCTGAGATTATGCACATCTGCTGATATTATGACTTTTTTGGACATTTTAATTAGTTGATTAAGTCGTTGTCCCTCATGACAATAATTAGGGAGGTTGTAGTAATGGTGAGGTGTAACAGGTGTTGCCTGTGTCCTGTCAACTTCAAATATGGCGGTTTGGTTCTTGTCAACTCGCATGTCTCTGGTTGCTTCCGCCTGATGGGCGTGGTTTGTGCTCGCTTACAGCTGTCTGGGGGAGGAGCCAGGGGTGTGTCATAGCAAAACCAGTGGGTCTGAAAGGCTGAAGCCTCTCTCTCTAGAACTAACAATCTATAAAAGATGGAAGACAGGGTGCCCAGTTACCTAGACTCACCTGCATGACCCACCTGTCCAGCATGTAACAGCTCCCTACCTGCCTTTCTGCCCTACTAGAGAGAAAGGTAAAAGATAAAAGGGAGGAGCCCAGTCACTCACACACTCTCATTTATTGTTCATCTTGGGCGAGATACTACATGTACCCTTGGGGAGCTTGGTGAGCTAAACAACTTTTTGAGCAGCCACCACAGGACTCAAGGAAAATCGTGTCCAAGGACCTGTGGGCAATGTCCCAAAGGTAAAACAACGCAAATGTGGTCTGGCGAGACCACGCCCCCATTTGTAATACCTGTTGAAATAACAAGTTCTTCCAGAATGCAGGGGACAGGGCAATACCCCTAACCTTGTGAACTCTTGCCCAGACCATACTCTTGTCTACCTCATCAGATGATGAGTATGCCCACTTGATCGTCTCACAAAGCCAAAAAGAGATTGTCTTCTTGGACACCTCTTTCTTGGCTGAGCCAATACTAACGAAGAGTCGTTGACACTCAGGCCTGAGATGCCAAGTTTTCTTAAGGTAATTCCACAGGAACCGAACTGGACAAAGTAGCATCTCATCCCAATCACTAACTACAAAGACCTCTAAGGAAGGGATCGAAAAGGACTTGAATCTGGCGTCAGGAACCGATGGATTCTGAGTTTTCACTAGGAATTACGGGACACACTCAAGCGTAACAGATCCCCACCCCCTCCAGTGCTTAACACTGAACGAAAGGCCACGAAGCTTGCCTATTCTCTTTGCTGAAACCAAGACAAGCAAGAAAACAGTCTTAAAGGTCAGATGTCTGTCTGATGACTCTCGCAACAGCTTGTATGGTGCGCGAGTCAGGCTCTTCAACACGAGAGTCACATCCCACTTAAGGGGTCTGAGTTCCCTGGGTGAGCGAGACTGTACAAAGCTTCTCAAAAGCATGGAGATCTCCCACGAGATTGAGAGATCTACCCAACTCAACTGAAGGACTTGGCCAAGGGCAGCTCGATAGCCCTTGATGGCTGCAACTGAGAGAAGCTTCTCTCGGCAAAGATAGATGAGAAAATCCACTAACTACTGAAGGGTAGCTCTGACTGGAGAGATATCCCGTAAGTGACACCAACTACAAAAGATGGCCCATTTCCATAGATACACAGCTGTTGAGGACTTCTGAAGGTATCCAGACATCTCCTTCGCTGGGCAGTGAGAAAAGCCTCTTGCTCACAGGAGACACTGGGTAGTTTCCAGGCATGAAGTGCCAGCCCTTCCACTGCCTGGTGATACCTCTCTATGTGTAGCTGGCACAGCAGGTTGCGTAACTGGGAAATCTCTATCTGTACCTCAGAGAGCAGAGCTGGCAGGTCTGGATACCACTCGGTGTGTGGCCATTTGGGAGCCACCTGGGTCATCCTGAGATTCAGGGTGATCATGACCCTGTTGATCACCCAATGAATCAGACAAAATGGAGGGAAGGCATCATCTTCTAGGTTGTGCCATAGGTGCTGGAACACTTCTTCCATCGCCACCCATGAGTCTGGTGTGATTGAGCAAAACAACGGGAACTTTCTGTTGTACCAGGTTGCAAACAGATCTATCATTGGGAAGCCCCAAAGATTGAATAACTTCCCCCTATGTCCTGGTGTAAGAACCACTCTGTCACTCTCACCTGACCGTGGCAGCTGAGCTTGTCCGCCACTATGTTCCGGGATATCAAAATGTACCTGGCTGACAGCTTTACTGAGTGCACTACTGTCCAATCGTGTATCTGCACCACCAACTCATGAAGCTGGAAGGGAACTAGCCATCCCTGCTTGCTGACATTTACCACTGCTGTGGTGTTGTCGCTCATCAACACCACAGTGCCCCATCACTCAGTCCTGAAACTCTCGAATTGCTAAAAATGCCGCCTTGAGTTCCACAACACTGATGTGGAGGTGTCTGTCATTCCAGTCCCACACACACCTGAAACCAGCAAATCCTCCAGGTGTGTGTCCCATCCCTCGGTCGATGCATCCGAGAACAGAAGCATCTCAGGTGGGGGAGTGCCTAATGGTACTCTTACTAAGGGGTTCCTGTCGTCTAAGCACCAATCTAGGTCTTTCTTTACTTCCTCCGAGAGAGGAATCGGAAAGGACGGAGGGTCCTTCACTGGGAACCAAAACTCCTTTAGCCTACACTGAAGGGAGTGTAGGTGAAGCCGTCATGAAGGACCAGCTTCTCCAGAGATGACAGGCAACCAAGAACAACATGCCACTGGCAAGCAGGTTGTTCCTGTCGAGACAGGAACTTCTGCACTACCTCTCTAAACCTACTGATACACAAATCCAAAGAGAAGACTCTCACTGCTGCCGTATCTATCAGCATGCCTAGATACTTTACCCTCTGCTTGGGCGTGAGATCAAACTTCTCAAAGTTGGTCACTACACCCAGGTCGTGACAAAACTTGAGAAGACGATCTCTGTCCTGAAGCAACTGTGGCAGAGAGCTCACTAGGTCTAGCCAATCGTTCACGTACCTCAATAGATTTACCCCAAGCAAGCGGGCCCAAGCAAAGACTAGGGTGAACACAAGTGAACATTTGGGGAGCAGTTAAGAGACCAAAACACTGTCTCTCTGAGGGTGAAGTGGAGGTACTTGAGGGGAGACTGATGGATGGGTATTAGAAAAAATGCACCCGTTAAGTCCAACGAAAGCATGAAGTCGCCCTCTCTGATGGAATCAAGTACTGTGCTGACCACACCATTTCCATCTTGAACCAGGTCTGGCAAATGAACCAGTTCAGGGGAGAGAAGTCTATGTCTGGCCTCCAGCCATCTGTCACCTTCTTTGCCAGGAACAGGTGACTGTAAAATCCAGGAGACCAATCCTTCACAACTTCTATAGCACCTCTCATGAGCACTGCATTCATTTCTTCCCAAAGGGTGAAATCCTTCTGGGAACTGGGAACATTCATCTGGAAGCGGACTGCTTCGTTGGTAAGGGGTAGCAGAGACTTGAAGGGTAGTAGATATCCTACGTGAAGGACATCCACTACTCGGGTCTCCACAACGTATGGCTGTCATGTTGCCCAATAGCTCAACAGGCACTCACCCACCATCAGCAGCAAGCGGGAAGGCACTCTGCCCCTGGTGTCCTCTGTCCTTCATCTTGCCCTTTGCCCCCTTTCCTAGAATGGGAGGACAGCTGAAAGGGGCGCGACTGCAAAGAGGACTGGGTACAGGCAGCCCTGAGTTATCAGAAGGCTTGGTTATCAGCAATCCAGTTTTATGGCAGTTTTATGGCTCTTGTCTAACAATGAAAATTGGTGATTTTCGGAGCTGATATGCGCCAATTTCCACTTATTGGCACCAATAATTGGGTATTGGTGCTGATCTCCGGTTATTGGTGGCAATATGCGCCGAAAATCACAGATTTTCAGTTATCAGCGATTTTCGCCTATCATCACACCTTCAGAATGGAACCCCCGCTGATAACTGGGGACTGCCTATACCTCGAGAAAGTCTGGGATTTTCTCTGACCCGAGGAGGAGGGGCCTGCCTGACCCAAAGGCTGGGCTGCTATGCCATGTGAAGACCCGGAGGTCTTTGTCACTACTTAGTGAACAAGCATGTCATTATTCTCAACCCGAAGCCTGTCCACTGCAGCCTCCACCTCTCCTCTAGTGAAGAGGGAGGTGGAACCCAGTACCAGTCTGTTCCTAAGCGCCAATGCTGACTCAGACCTGACGAACCTGGAGATTTGAGACAACACTGCGTCTCACCTCTTAAGAACCAGGTTTGCCCACGGGTTCTCTGTCAGGTGGGTTAGGTAGGCAATGGCCCTACCTCCAGACAACATCAGACTCCTAAAAGTAGCATCTTTTTTGGGCATACAGGAACCCAAAGAAGATGTGATCTTGGCCACCACCAGTGACCAAAGATCGATCCAAGAGGCTGTCTGGAATACTGCCATGGTGGTTAATTCCAGTGTCACTGCCTCCGTCTGTGAGAGCGAGACCCCTTTCCCATGGAGTTGCTTGAGCGACAGACCGGGACACAGATGAGTCAGGTCCAGGTCTACCTGTCTGGTCGGCAAAGGCCTCTCCAAGGTGAGTGAGAAGCAGAGGAAGTGTCTTGCTCGATTGACTAGACCCAAGAGAATTCTCCTACCCAGACACTCAAGAATTCATGTGATTTAAGACCCCCTTGGCAAGTCCCAATCAAGGCAAGCCCATTGAGACCCTGGATTCCTTCTGGGGTCCTCAAAAGGACTCGATGGCTGACGAAGGGGTCACGGAAAAAGCCAGAGTCTCTTCCTTGAGTTTGATATACAGTACTGCTGTATCAGACTGGTGATCTCTATAAAATGCCTTTGTAACTCAGTGCTATCCAAGTCCTAGGACGTAGGACCCTTGGGTCCCTCCAGGTCACAGTCCTCCCGGATCAATCCCCCCACAGGAGAGGGATGCCTACCAGAGCCCCCTCTCAACCACCTGAGCATACAACCTGTCTGGTCTAAAGACCAATCCCGGAACATATGCTTCCGTGGAGGGGTTCTCTTCTTCTTCAACTTCTTCTTGCCAAGATTGGTTTTAGTCAGCAAAGTGAGGAGGAGGCCGTCACCAAGCGATGATGTTGATGGCAACACCAGAGGGCACATCACCAAAGGGGTGTCCAGTGACTCTACAGTCACTGTCTTCACCCTTGAGCCAGTGGATACCGTAACCATAGAAGTCATTAAGGTTATGGAAGCAGCCGTAATGGGAAGGCCTTGTACAGCCTTCAAGTGGTTAGCTAAACCAGACACACTTAGCTCTCCTGGGAGACCCTGGGAGGGCCACAACTCCATAAGTCCCTCGGGCTCCACAGAATCTGAAACAAAAGTCGGGTTACGGAAGACAGTCTCACCCCCGCCATGAGAAGGAGCGTCCTTCTGAGGACAACTCTTCCGAGCAAAGTGAAATTACCAGAGAGGAATCAGGCTGGCCATCTTCCCCCCTTTGCTGGCTCTCTACTGACAAAGCAGCAAGAGTCAGCGACAGGAAACCACTCCCTTAGAAGTGGTAACAATAAGTGGAAGTTTGGCTGGGGGGTAGCCACCGGCAGAGTACTATTGCAATCCAGTGACATGGGAAATACCTTCTTCTCTCTTTTCTTCTTCCCAGCAAACTTCGCCCATTGTTCAGAAGGCCAGACTCAACACCCTGAACAAGGACTTGATTGATTGCAGTCAAGCCTATGGCATGACACACAAAATGCGGGGATCGACCTCGACTAATGAGAGGAAGAGATTACAGGGTTTGTTTTTCCCTGGGCAATGCCTAAGGGTTATCGGTTTCCTCTCAGGGGCAAGCTGTTGTAAATCAGGGATTTTCACACTTTATTATTATTATTATTGACAATATAATCAAGCAAACAGATAACAAAAGCATTAAAAGCAAATGGCAGTCAGGCAGAGAGAAAAGATGTCTTCACTCCATGGTGGCTGACAGCAAAGTGGAGTGCAGACCATGAGTGGGCAGGGCTTCCCCCCTTACCATTGGTAGTTAATGACCTTGTCTGAAAGTTAAACGGTCATTCCAGCTTTCATCCGCAATCTAAATCCTATGTAAAGACTGAAGGTTGGTATTTGTGTAGAAACAAATGTATTTTTCCAAGCATACGAACCTATGCTTTCACAGATGGAGCTGCTTGCACTTAGAGCGCCTTGACTGTCACTGAATCGCTAGAAAAATAAAATCCTACCAGTAGGCCTAGTAGTCACCTGTAACCTGAGCTGGTCTTACTCTTCGAAGCATTGTGTGAAAGAGCCCGTCCACAGCAACACTCTAATCCATAGTTGGGAGAGATCAGAACTATGCAGGGTAGTAAGAGGGGGTAAAAATACCCTTATGAGAGCATAGGCTTGAATGCTTGGAAAAATAGGAAATTTTGAAAGTAATATAACAATTTTTAAAGTAAATTGTATTTTTCGCTAACTATACAAACCCGAGGTCCTTTACATTAGGAATTACTTTCAGGCGTAGGCTGGAAATGGCCGTTAAACTCTTGAGCAAGGCGGTTAGGCAGTAACTACCACCAGGTAGGCGGGGATACCCGCCTGCCCAGATGTAAACATTCCAGTTTGCCTTTCGGTCCAGGTTCAGATTGAGGGGTGGCATGAAGTGGGCATAAAGTGTAAAGGCCCTCGGGTTTGTATAGTTAGGAAAAATACAATTTACTTTAAAAATTATTTGTTCTGATACAATATACAAACCCTTGGTCCTTTACATTAGGAAGACTCACTGGTTAGAGGGAGGAATCTGAGTGAGTCTCCTGAACTGACTGGAGTTCTGCACACCTGGGTTACTCCTCCTGGTCGAAAGAGCGAGGAGGAGTACCGTGCCTCTGACATATTGATCGGATTGTAGGAACTGCAAGATCAAATGTCAGATACTGGACCTTTTCGCATGAGTGAGGAAACGTAACTCCTACGAAATAGGCTGGAAGGATCTAGAGTCGGAGGCAGCAAGGAAAAGCTGAGATAGGGTTCCCTTATTGCCAGTCTCTCCTTCCTCCCCTTGCTAGAGGAAGGAGTGGAATTGCTCCTATGATTCTATAAGAAAAATAGAACGGGTGCTCAATGTGTAGTCTTACCGCATCAGTGCCAGTTCCAGCAGCTATTGGTTCGAGTCCTATTCTCATCCCTAAGGAGGAGAAGTTGGAGGATGGGGAAGGAGGAGGAAGAGAGGCCAGTCACTCTCAGAATCCTTCTCACTTCCAGAACCAACACCTTAGGCGAGATGCTACTCATCCTCTTGAAGGAGCCGGGTAAGACAACACAACTTGTTGAGCAGCCACCACAGAGCCAAGGAAAAAGGGTTCCAAGGGCCTGTGGGTAAGACCGAAGGAAGAAGACAAGAGTGTGGTCTAAGAGACCATGTCTTGCTTCCAGACCGACAGCAACTTCCGGAATGCGAGGGATGGACCAAGCCATCGACTTCGTGAGCTCTTGGGTGAAAGGTACTGGTATCGTCGTCGTCAGCTGCCAAGTACTTCCTTTGATCGCTTCACGAAGTCAGGAGGAAGATGTGTCCTTAGACACGTCTTCCTTGGGAGAGACAGTACTAGCGAAAACGCTGACGACATCCAGGTTAGGAATGTCGAGCCTTTTGGAAAGTACCACAGCTCCCAATTGGACAAAGTAACGAATGATCTGGATCATTGACACAAAGTCCAAGGAGGAGGGGAACAAGAAGGACTCGAACCCGACAGTCGATGCCAATGGATTCGGAGGCCACCTACGACATCCCAGAAGGAGTCGAGGTATGATCCCCATCCCTGTTCTTCCATCTTCTACGCCAAGGCCAGGGTAAGATGAGAGATGGTCCTAAGAAGGCGTATCTCTATCCGACGACTCTCGTAAGGCGCATGCAGAGCACGGACAGGAACCCTAAACGAGAGTCGCATGCCACCCACGAAACAGTTCCCTGGGACAGCACGACTTAAGAAGCTTCTTGTCCGTAGCTAACTCTCGACTGACGAGACGAAGGCTACTTCAGATAGAAGACTAGGTCGCAAGGGCCTATGTTCTTCACAAATGAAAGGGAGAGAAGCAAGCCTCGGCGGAGAAGACGAGGAAGTCCAGGCTTGACGAGCGACTCTGACCCGAGAAGTTCCGACAACGACACCACCAGCAAAGACGGATCCAGTCCCTGGGACAGTGTTGCAGAGGACTTCAAGGGATATCCAGTTATATCCGTTGCCGCTCGGTGAGAAAGCCTGTGCTTGCAAGGAAAGCTGGGAAGTCTCCCAGTCCTGAACACACAGGGATGTACTGCCTCAAGAACTGCTTCTTGTGTAGCTGCTACAGGAGGTTGGGTCAAGCGGAATTCTTCTCGATGCCTCGGTAATCAGGTCGGATGAAGGTGAAGTCTTCAAGTATTTGTCTGTAACTCGGGGTGAGTAATGTTTGTGAACCCCTAGTGAAACGGACAAATATGGAGGCAAAAAACGTCGATGTCGAGTTTTCACCAAAAAGACAGCATGCCTCAATGAAGCGGCCCCTGGTCTGGTATGAAGGAGCGAGAAAAAACTACCGACTTGTGTGCAGGGAGGCAACAGAGGGATGGTAGGGATTTCTCAGTCGAGCAGTCTCTGCATGAATCTTCGTGAAGAAAGAGTGAGCAGCATGTTCCGTCCCAATTACTCAAACCCGAGGCCAGGCTTGCCTACCAATACATCCCCACCAGGAATGCATCTGGTTAACTGAGCTGTCGAGTGTGCAATAGAACAACATTCGAGTACCTGCAAATGTCGAGATGAAACAGGAGGAAAAAACGATTGCCTCTTGTTTGTCGACAAATGCCACTACTGTGGTTTTGTTGTTCAACGAAACCAGTGAGTGCCGCAAAACCCATCCTGAATATTCGGACGGCCAAAAGGCTGCCCTGAGCCCAGGATGGTGATGAAAAGGTACTAATCGTCTCGGTCACACAAATTCAAGACAAGGTCTTACCAGTGTGCGCCTATTCCTCAATCTGTGAATCCGTAAGTAGACACAAGATGTGAGGGGAATATGCAAGCATATTCGAATGTTCCTTCAATCAAGCATTAGCCTAACTCTTTCCTCATATATCGAAGAGGAAAGAACGGAGGAAAGGAAGCAGACTTCCATTCTCCACCATGGGGAAGCTTCTGCAAGATGACGGGGTACCGAGCCAATTAGCTCTAGCCAGGCTGGCATTTCCCGAATTGGGAGCATGGGAGAGATGGCGGGACGGAAGTTTGATGAAAACAATTGCCGAGACCTAAGGGAAGTAGCTACTTCTGAAGGAATCCATTCCCAGGTCTCGGCAATGTCGCTGCCAGTTCCAGAGACTCGATAAGTATCATTTCGTCCAGGCATCAGCAGTTGCAATCTTCTTCTGAAGCCTAGGA
Organism: Macrobrachium rosenbergii; assembly: GCF_040412425.1. Classification (NCBI taxonomy): domain Eukaryota; kingdom Metazoa; phylum Arthropoda; class Malacostraca; order Decapoda; family Palaemonidae; genus Macrobrachium; species Macrobrachium rosenbergii. The sequence continues at coordinate 37,930,271 of NC_089749.1, read as the reverse complement.
CTTCTTAGCTAAGTAGTTGAGGGTGCTGGCTTGAACTTAAGGTCGAGTTGAGATGATTAAGACCCAAAGTTCTTGGCCATTGTCCAAAGGACAAATCAGTGCCCTGGTGCGAACCTTGATTATCGGGGTATCTGGCAAATCTCTGAAAGAGAAAGGCAGAACCAAGGGTTGAGCCAACTCAGGACTTACGAAACTGGAGATCCGAATTGGGACAAAGTCCTTCTTCTTAGCACCAGAATTGCCCAAAAAAGTGCAGTTGGCAAGACCCTCTGAGGCAAGAAGAATTCATATTCTGTCGAGGCAGGGGTGGAAGCTTGGTGTCTAGACCTGAATTAACTCCTTCAAAGAAAAGAATTCATCAGGTCGAGAACGCTCTCGGAAGCAAGGACAGCGGCGGTCCCTGACACTCTCGGCCCCTCGGGAACTGCAAGGGTTGCGAGTGATGAAGGTTATTCATTGTGGGAGCCACGGTCCTGTCCCGGGGATCCTCGCGCCGACGAATCGGCACGAAGTTCTCCGAAAACACGGGGGCGATCGCAACTTGAAGAGGAAGACCCTCGCTGTTTCCGGTGCATGAAACTCCTGTACCTCTCCCCTTGGAGGGAGACCTTGACAGATCCCACGAAACCCTCCTCGGCTACCTGGCTATAATACGAGAGAATCGGGGGACCGACACCCAAAGCATGCCAGGCAGCCGAACTCCGAAGAAAATTTCGTCGGAGCTCTCTCTGTCCGTCTCGCGCCTCTCGGAACATCTGAAAGGAGAAGAGAACAGGTGAGGGGAAAGAGTATCCCTACCTGTCCTGCCAGTAAGATAAGCAGTAGAGGCGGACCGTGAGCGATAATCAACCGAAGGAGATTACTGCCACACGGGGGAAGAAGAGCACTTGTGCCGTGGCGAAGCGCTTTCCTGGGAAGAGCAAAAAGTTCACTCGAACATAGCCGAGAACCCAAATCGGAAAAAACCGAGTAGGGCCGAGCCAAGCCGATCACACGAACGCGATCCAGCTGGTTGGTATGCGGCGGACTGGGAGGCAGGCGGGGCGAGCCGAGCCGGGCCGAGCTAGTCTGGCAAGCCGAGTCGAGTCGAGCCGAGCCAGTCTCATAAGCGCGACCGGGGGGTGAGCCGAGCCAATTGCGCGAACACAATCGTAACTGGGCAGGCCGGACTCTTCTGCTGTGAGCAATTGCTAGTTTCCTGAACTCTAAACTCCTTCGAGGCCGGGGCCCCTCGAGAAGGTTCAAAGGGGAATTCTGTGTCTGCTATCTTGCATGTTCGAACCCTTAAGTTCGAGACACAAGAATGAAGCCCGGCCGAGCAACCAAAGCAGCTGGCGGGCAGATCGAGACACCTGGCGTCTCGGCACCCAGACACCCAGGCGTCTCGGCACCCAGACACCAGGGTGTCCTGGCAACCAGACACCTGGGTGTCATGGCACTTTCTCTCGTCCTGTGCCTCTTGTAAGGAGAGCGCTCGTGATTCATAGAATTCGAGCTACCCACGAGACTTCCAAAAATCAGGAGCAGCTGCTTTGTTTCCTAACAGATTGAAAGAGCCAAGCACAGAACCAGTCTTACACGCAGACTTCCAAGACTGGCAACGAGGGCGTGGCCTCGAGAGGCCGCGCTCTCGCGGCCCCCGAAACGCAAGATCCCACAGGAGAATGCGAATCGGTTCCCGCCCGAGGGTGAGAAGAGCCAACAAGAGAAACTTGTCTCCCGGAAGAGAGTCAGTCTCTTAGAAGTCCTGCAGGACTCCCGAAGGGAACCTCTTCCCTGCTTCTTCTGATGGTCTGAACCGACAGGATCGAGACACCAGGCTGGGAACCCGACCGAGCACTGGCAAACACTTGGGGAGCGCTTGCGGTGCTGGCAGGAAGAGGAGCCAAGACACCTGGGTGCCTCGGCCCTTTCTCTCGCACTGCTCCCGAACTGGGCCGAGAAAAATCTCTCCAGACCAGATCGGGATACTCGATATTCCATAGAATCTCGAGCACTCGGAGCGGCTTGCGAACAAGTGCCCGAAGCAGCCCCTGTCTTAGAGGTGGAACCTCTAGGACTGGGAACGGGATCACAAACCGAGGTCTGCGCATCTGCGGCTTCTGAAACACAAACCTCAGGGCTATGCGAATTGGTTTCCTAACCCGAAGATTGGGAAGAGCCAACGAGAGACCTACTGCCTCCTCGGAAGGAGGCAGTCCCTAGACGTCCAAGGGCATCAAGGGGAAGAAGCAGCCTTCCTCTCCTTCGGCCGACGGAGGTCTGTCCGATTCTTGGGACCCCCTTGGACCTCGGGAGAGGAAGGGAAGACACAGCAGAAGACGAAATCGAAGATAAGATGAAGAAGACGGCGGCTACTTCCACAGGGCAGCTTCCTTCACCTCCACTCCAACGTCTTCTACAGGATGGTGGACATGAAACATCTTAACCTCCAGGGCAGCCCGGCAGGAACACAACGGATGCGCCCAGGACACCACCACGAGAAGCAGCAGGCATGATCAAGACAGCCGATGAAGGAGCTACGGCCGCGGTTCAGAAGGCAGGAGCTACTGCAACGGCCAGGAACATCACCTCAACAGGGCGACTTCCTTCATCTACACGCCGACATCTTCTACAGGATGGTGGACATCGTAACCCCTGGGGCAGCTGGCAGGAACACATCAGAAGCAGCCCCGGGAACGACCGCCAGGAGGACAGCCAATGCAAGAACTATGGCAGAGGTTCGGAGGGTAGGAGCTATTGCAACGGCCAGGAACGTCACTTCCACAAGGTGACTTCCTTCCCCTTCACGCCAACATCTTCTACAGGATGGCAGACATCGTAACCTCCAGGGCAGCTGGCAGGAACACAACGGAAGCGGCCCCAGGCACGACCACTAGGAGAAGTAGCGGGCACGATCAGGACACCCGATGCAGGAGCTACGTTAGTGGTTCGGAAGGCAGGAGCTACTGCAATGGCCAGAAATATCACTTGAAAGTCACCGGCAGCGACAGGAACGATCAGGGCCACTGCGGCAGAGACCAGGAAGAGCAGCCCACAGTCTGTCGTCGAGTTGACAAGAGCATAACACAGGGAACAGCAGGAGCAGATGGACCACATATATGCTGGAGGTATTGCAACAGCATACATGAAGACCAGCAATGACAGCGATCGATCCATATCGGCAGGAACAGAGTCAGAACGATCCCGACGTGGAAATATGTCATCTAACCAGGTATTGTGGTCGATCCCGAAGCAACACTGAATGAATGTCGGGACTGCTTCATGCGAGATATCCTTTGATATATCCAGCCAACTACTGCTGTGTCTGCGATGCTCACTGTCAACCTGAAAGAAAAGCAAAGATGATTAGTAGAGGGAGATTCCTCCCGCGGGGAACTGCCCTACGCAGTGGGAGGAGGTACTCTACAAGAGGTTGCCCGATCGCTCCCCGCCCCTGGACTTCACCCGACGAGTGAGCGAAGAGGGCGAAGGAGAGAGATCTACTAAAGGGGAGAGAGAAGAACCTACGGGAAGAGAAATAAGGAAGGAGGGGAGGCCACCAAGGGCACCGTGGAAGCGGAACTTATCGACGACGCCCGCAACCTCCCACCCGGCCCGTAATTCTCCAAGCGCAGGCGGTGAGCAACACTCAGCATACGTAGGAAGGAATTAGTGATGCCCTTTATACACTGAGGGCAGAAGCCCAAGAAGGGAATGAACTCTTACGTCCCAATGAATGTAGGGGAGTGAAGATATTACGTCCCAAACTAGATCTCCTAAAGTACAGGGACGCCTTCAGTATTTACGTAAAGGGCTGCTGGAAGAGAAGCATTACCACTTGGTTACGCTACTCCAGTTACGCCCTTGGCCGTCAAAACCAAGACACAGGCAGGGAACGACAGCTTATGCAAGGTTATCACAAATTGTGGGTTTGTATTACCAAATATCAAACACACGCATATACTGTATAAACAAAAATACAGAAAGATCCCACCGGGATAATAAGCGCTTAACGACAGTCAGGCAGAGAGAGAGAACGAAAACACGTCAGCAATGCATGACGGCCGAAAGCAAACTGGAATGTTTACATCCGGGCAGGCGGGTATCCCCGCCTACCTGGCGGTAGTTACTGCCTAACCACTTTGCTCAAGAGTTAACGGCCGTTTCCAGCCTACGCCTGAAAGTAATTCCTAATGTAAAGGACCGAGGGTTTGTATATTGTGTCGGAACAATTGGAATGTTTACAGTACATCCTGGCAGGTGGGACCCCCGCCTACTGGATGGCAGTTACTGCCTAACCACCTTGTTCAATACTTTTAACAGCCATTTCCGCACTGATGTAAGTAATTCCCAATGTAAAAGACCGACAGTTTGTATATTGTGTAGGAACAAAGGAACTATAGGCCTACTTACCTAACGTACCCTAACCTAACCTAGCAGGCTGAGTTACTTGGTTGGGAGCAGAGCACCCGGTCCCCCCAGTGAAGGAAACTGCACTTATTACCAAAAGCTCCCCTGCAACACTGTGCTTGCGCTGTAACATTCCAGGATGGCCACCTTACAAAAACAGGAGCGCCTGCAGTTTACGTTGATGCGGGGTGTCGTCTGCCAGTTTTCTAGTCGCGGAGGAATGCCAACATGCGAAATCGGTACTAAAATGACAAAACCATAACTAACCAACCTAACCTAACCTAGTGCGGCGTGCCCTTACCTGGCCCGGGGGGGGGCTTTGCCCCCCTGAACCCCCCCAGAAAGATAGAGAACATGGCGTTTCGTGTGGAACTACTTACCTTGGTGGACGGGACAGACAGCGTTACGTGGCGTCAACGTAAACTGCAAACTACCCCAAAAACATATCAGTTCTTATGTTAATGAGAGTAGACCTACAAAATGTTAGGGTAAATTGTGAATGGGTTAAGTTAAGCAGCCAAAATCCTATAGGAAAAATCAATTTCCAAGGTAATACCCAATGCAGAGCAACCCCATAGGCTAGTTCTACCCTATCCTATAATACAATTCTAGCCTACGTAACTGAAAATGAGGCTAGTACTCACCTGAACCATGCAAAAATATGACAGAGGCAGTGTGTTTGGCTTTCGTTTGAGGCACAATGGTTAATTTTGAAATTGTGGAGGCCATTATCTTGACAGATCTTGCCGAACTTGGCCAGTCAAGTCTTGAAGATGAATTGCGGTCAGTAGGTCACAGCAGGTTATGCAAAATATTTTATTGTTGAAATGATTCTTGTTGCTGCAGTCAGGCTAAACTACACTGGCTACAACTGTATAAATTGACTGCCCCCAGCAGATATAGGTATATAAAATTAATATTCTTTGCCCTGAGAAACTTTTTACCACCCCCGGTGCTCATCAGTAATCAAAAAGGGTCTAATCTTATCTGACAAAGAAACCCTGAAAAGGAGTGAACTGATAATACACTTTTTTGATAAACTAATAGTAGCAGTCAAATAAAATGAGGTAGGCTACAACAGTAGCAGTAGTAATAATTTCCGTGTGAAACGGCTCCTTGACTGTGTTTATTTTCTTAACGATACCATGGAAATTTATAATCGTAACCACAGAAAATAGTCGATTTTGCTTAATAATAATAATAATAATAATAATAATAATAATAATAATAATAATAATAATAATAATAATAATAAATAAATAAATGAGGTATAGACATTCACAAATAGAGTGAAGACAAAATAAAACAGCAATATGAGATCATTGTAACACTTATGGTAGTAGTAGTAGTAGTAGTAGTAGTAGTAGTAGTAGTAGTAGTAGTGGTAGTAGTAGTAGTAGTAGTAGTAGTAGTAGTAGTAGTAGTAAGCTATATGCCGACTCTCGCACATTGGCAATTCAAGACCTCGCACATCGTAACTTTGGAAAATTTGCTCATTACGATGCCATTACGTTGCAATTACGACCGAGTCGCCAACATTCGCCATGAATCGTAACCACGTCGCCAAGTTTGGCGACTGCACCAAATGATGGCGGATGCACAACACTACCATTTGATTGAGCAAGTCATATCTCACAATTGTGACATGTGCCATCCACGACGACATGCGCCATGAATTGCCATGATGACATGGCAGTCGCGTCATGTGCCATGTGGGCTGCGACGTGGCAATGCCACCTCGCGCATGTCACCAAGCACATAAAAGGCAGCATCTCACTAGAGGTCAACCAGTCTTTCATGAGCGACCTCACCATAACCTCTGTTGCTTTCCTCGCTGTGCCCTTTTGTTAGATCAGCAGTCAGGATACCACAGAAGATGAGGAAGCAGACAATGAAGATGTGCCCTACAAGGACTCCCAGTGGTGCCATTTCAGATTTTTCCTGGAGGGAGGGCTGTGCCAAAGGTTTAGAACTTACGATATGGGTGGGTGGTGAGCAAAGCAGCCCTATCAGCGGGGTTGGGGAGTGCTGCAAGGCCCCCAGAGAATTTTTTGAAAATTTGTGCGCATTTTGGAACATTTTGAAACCATATAAGAGCTGTATTGAGTTAATAAATGTATTGAGTAAATAAAGCAGCAAACATATGTTCCACACCCATCCATGTTATTATTATTATTATTTCAAAGGCTAGGGGACCAAACCAAGTCTTGGGGGGATCAGTGTCTTGAGGGGGCATGTGCCCACCCCAGCCCCCACAAATGATGCTCCTTCCCCTTCTGCAGCAGCCGTCCAGCACCAGGGCTCTTTGTCCTCTGCTTCTGCTTCTGCTGACTGTGACCCCCGTCAGCAGGCCCTTCATCAAGCTGCCAAAGAAAGCTACCCGTCTCTGTCAATGTCAATGGCCCCAACTGACCAGGATGAGGAACTGAACCCCATGCTGACCTTGGAACTCGGAGAGGACGCCAAGGTCATGTCCGAGGATGGCTTAGAAGGCGACGACGAGTATATTCTATGACGGATGCAGAGAAGGGCGATGAGGGGTCAGGAATGCAGAGGGGTAGGAAAAAAACTCCATGTGTCTTCCTGACAGAGGAGGAATGGTTGCAGGGCACCCCTTTTTGTATGACAGGGGGCTCACTGACTTCAAGGAAGTTCCCAAGAAGACGGGGCTCCTTGATGAGAAGGCCAAGTTCCTTGACCCGCCTTTGACAGGACCTCAGCTAAGTGACTGGTTGAAGTTGATCCACAGCAGGTATGGGCGTCTGACGAAAGGGAAAAGCGGCTAGGCAGCAGTGAGGGACCTGACGGAAAGGGAGAAGTGGATTCTCTCAGAATTTAAATTCTTCGGGAAGCACATTGTCCGTCAGAAGACGCCAAAGACCCTTGGATTGAAAGAGGTATGTCAGAAAATTGTTCTGCCCTATACTGGTTTCATATGGTAAATTTATTTTTCATTATTATTAAATTTCATAATATACGTTTTCATGTTTCATTAATGATAAACAGATCAACCAAAGTAATATATGCTGCTTCGAAAATTATTAATCCATTTTCCTTTTTCTTCCCCCTACACTCCGCTGCTGCTGCCGCTGGCCTTCCTGAGGACCCTGCCGAACTTTTGTCTGCTGGTGGGGATGATGACGAGGTGGCTATCATCCCCGCCATCGAGGGAAAGAGGTCCAAGAAAAAAAGCTTGACAGGGAACATCAGCAAAGCGAAGGCTTCGTCCTTGAGAAGGTAAATATTTTATTACTGTCAGTCTTGAAACAAAACATTACATTTGCAAACATGTTGATTAACATATATAAAATATTTGATTTTCTTAACATTAAACTATATAATTTGTTTTTATTGTGTCTGTGATTTGTTTCTGGTTTTCATTTCTGAAATGACACATAATAAATCCCCATTCTATAATGACTAATTTCTTTTTCATTTTCTTTAGGTGAGTGAAAATGCCGAAGCGGCAAAGAAGGCAATATTAGATAGGATCGAATCCAACCCCAGAGAGGTATATTGGAACCTCCACCTAAAGAAGGTTGCAAAGGATTGCACGGAGATTGACCCGGTCTTCTATTCATACCTGCAGACGGAGATCAGGTTTCTGGTGCAGAAACTGCCGAAGGCGACGAAAGACGGGAGACAGAAAGCGAATTCTGATTTGCTCCCAAGCACCAGACAGACGTTTTTGGAAATGGAGCAAGATTCGTCCACCAGATCTTTTCTGTCTCAGCCTCCTGCACCTATGCCTTCAACGTCCTACGCGCAACCAGAGAAAGTTTGGATGGCAGGGCAACAACTGGCTACTTGGCCAAGCACTGTTCCTGGTGGCGGGTCGTCTACATCCATATTTGTAAGAGACCCGTCGCACCGACCGCCGTCTCTTACATATACCGTGTGTTCGTCATCCATCGGAGGGGACAAAGCAGAAACAAGAGCGTCCCATTTTCTCTCACTCGCGGAACGCAACTTCCACCATACAATATTTCCGGCTGTTTCTCCCTAACCATTGTTGTCTTGATATATGTACAATCACCACTACTTGCATTGCCATGCAAGCATTCTAATCATGTACTCATAATGTTCCAACGAATCTTCTGTATCAAACTGAATGTATGTTTCCGTTTGTGAAGACGCCAAACGTCTCGCCATTTCACATATATTACGCTACTGCATTGTATTCATTAATCTGTCTCGAATCACATGCAATTGGCCATATGTAGAATTTCCTGGCCTTTCCATTGATGTATGTTTTATCACTGTACGTTTATTATGTCTCTCACAATCGCCATCTGTTTGTCTGCCGACAAACACAGATGTCCGAAGCATTGCCTCTGTTTTGTTCTGTCTGTGTAGATGCTACTATTCGGCCGGCCCATGCCAATAACATCTTCGAAGATTCTGTACATTCATTCAGTAAGGAACCAACAATAAACCAGTAAACACCCAGCCAGTATGCTACTCAATCCCGTCCTACTTCTTACATACATACTCTGCCATCTTTGCCTGTGGCATATCTCCATAATGTGAGCCTCCCAAGTACCAGTTTCTTAGGCTCCTTAATACCCACTACTTCAAGTGCCACTTCGACTGTTGCGCCGGAAAAGACAATGCCTCCTTAGTGTCTTTTTGTTCCCTGACTTTTTTCTTTTTGTTATTGCGTTCACAATAATAAAAAGAAAAAAGTTCTTCTTGTAACTCTTCTATATGCTACTGTAAATTGTATATGTATATTTTTGTAATATGATAAAATGTATACAATGTTTATGTTGTGTATTACATTTTCCTAAAAACACTAATTACTAAATATTTTATATAAGAATACTTGAAATTACCAAAATACTTAAAAATATTACATTTTTGTTATTTTCTTTAAAACCCACTTATTTATTCAACAATTAAAATGTTGAACAGAGTGATTTTTTTTTGTAACAATTTCCTCAATTACATAATTTTTACAAGCCATGTCCAGTATTTTCAAGGTTACTAAACTGGATAGGAATGAAGGTATGGTATATTTTCATAAGTTCAGATAAAGACAAAATGACACTGAAAACCAGTAAATAGTAAGGTAAAGAAAAAAAAATAACATGAAAACTATTTCTTAAGTTTATATATTGGATTCAAGATTCTCAGTAATTTTTTTTATACTTTGAGAGCTTCAGATATAGATAAAAATGACAGTGACTACAACTAAAAATTGAAATACATATGGTAATCGTTATTAATATCAATATTTTTTGGATCTTAGCTTTTGTTTAGAAAATTTACATAGTTTTTAAACATTATTTTCTTTATATATATACTGTTGTGAATTTTCATCCACAACGCACTGTTTCCTTGCTGATGTTGTTAGCTAAAGGATTGCAAAGGATGATGAGGACGTCTACAAACTAGGGAAGGCTCAATGAGACGTTTTAAAATGTTGACTTAAAAACTAATTCATTTATAACTATTATTTACATACAAGTACTCATCACTAAATGCACGAATAAAGGAATTTTCCCCAGCTAAATTATATCTCAAATAAAAGAATCCCACATTACAATTGAAGCCGACGTAGGCTTCGTTACGTTAATCAAATATTAATTAGCAAAATATTTACTACAAGTTCAAGATAATTTAGGAACTGAACCTCGGTGGACACATTTACAAATCTCAATCACTTGTCCTACCTCACTTGCTGTGTCATAGGTCGGGTGATGTTAAAGAATCTTTCAGTGCTTATTACCAACTACTCACAGGTGCTTCGTTAATTAGCATTCAATGATGCGTAATTGCTACTTTCCCGCGCTGGACACGTCCCGTCGCGCATTAGCCCCGTCCAGACTAGATCGAGGTATGTTCGTCCGGCTTTATGTGCAACCGGGAAACACAACATGTGGGTTTCGGCGCCCACGGGTCCAGCAAGTGGTGAAAGGTGTAACTTTTCACATCTACAAATATAATTTTATATTATATACGTAAAATTCTTTAAGTTAGTTGTCACAAGTCAGTCAGATAATAAAATACTAACAAGCTGATAATGCAATAAAATACAAATTACTAGAATGTGCATGAAATGTTACATTTTAATAATCAGTAAGGATTTCATGAATTACTCCCATTTCTCGAGATGAACATATTCTGAAATAAGAGACATAAGGCATTTTCTATTTTTTCCTTATATCATAGATTCCTGCCAATGAATGGAGCCTGCAGGGGAGTTGACATATTCACGCAGGTGGTCACGTTGAGCCTTCCCGGTCATGGTTGCTGTCTGCCGGTGTGGGGAAATCTAGCTTGGTAAAGTAGGCCTACGTCTGACCTCCAGCTACCAGGTAGGACCTCATGTGTCACTGACTCCTCATGATCTCCCTCACTCATGGCATGACGACATCTCGTCACAATTAAGTTATGCAACACAAGCGGCCAACACCACGGACTCGATACGATCATGATGAAGATTTATGGGCGTGTGAAACATTCTGAACCTGTGGGAGACAAATGGAAAATATTGATTTAGTTATTAAGTATATCTTAGTTTAACCAGACCACTGAGCTGGTTAACAGCTCCCCTAGGGCTGGCCCGAAGGATTAGACTTATTTTTACGTGGCTAAGAACCAACTGGTTACCTAGCAACGGGACCTACAGCTTATTGTGGAATCCGAACCACATTATGACGAGAAATGAATTTCTATCATCAGAAATAAATTCCTCTAATTCTTCATTGGCGGCTTGGATGATTTAGTTATTAGATGGTATACAAATGTTATTTCATATTACATACGCATTTCAACAAGCAGGCCAGATAAAGACAGTAAAAATAATTGTGAACAATATCTACCTGCTTGCTAGGATTCCAAAGGCGTTCTCCACTGTACATCTTGCCCTGCTTAGTCGATAGTTGTAAATGTGTTCAAGTTTTGTCAGGCATCGTGCAGGGTATGGTCTCGTCATATATACTGCTTAAAAGCGAAGACATCATCTCCAATGAAGAAATAGTCGACTGGGGGTTTATCTTAAGATTCGTTTGCCAATCTTTCAGGGGCAGGCAGGTTGGCTTCATGTTGATCCACCATTTTGCCGAGCTGTCTTGGCAACGACACCACTGTCCGAATCAGACCCTATGGCACCTACATCCACGTATAGGAACTTGTAGTCAACGTCAACAACTGCTAGTAGAATGACAGAGTAAAACTTCTTATATAATTAAAATAATGAGTTCCTCCAAAGGTTGGGTTCTAGATGCGAATGTGTTTCCCGTCTATTGCTCCAAGGGTGTGTGGGAAATTCCATCATTGCTCAAACCCAAGGGCTACTTCCTTCCATTCCTCTGGGGTGCTGGGTACCTTCATGACCTCATCTCCATAGGCAGCCATAGTGGCCCTAGAAGTCTCAGGCACAATACTGCAGATCGTGTTGGAAGCTACATAGAATTGGTAGGACAGGCTCTTGTAGGTAATGTAGGGTAACTGCAACACGCAGGCCTGGCTCACTGGGCCTCCTCCAGAATGTGAGGGTCTTCTTTTGTAGGGTGTGACACACTCCACAATTTCATCGAAAAGCTCCCCCATAATCCTGGTAAAATTCCTGTCATAGCATCCTTTCTCTTGTCTGTGTTGTAAGTAGGGCCAGAGCCAGCAACATCTATATTTTCCATGTTTCTTGCGTTTTATTTCCTCCAAGCACCTTAGGATTCTTAACTGCAATATGGCATTGTGAAAATCCAAAATGCATTTTACTAATTCAGGGTCATATTGCTTCTCAGGTAAGAGGTGTAGCAAACCCATCTCCTTCATGTTCTTGCTCTGTCTGCAGCTGCAACGAGAGCGATCAGTGACGAGTTCACCTGGCACTTTATATGTGGTGGCATCCATGTCCACAACACAGTCACAATGCCATTGCACATATTAGCCTACCATGTGATGTAACTAAAACGCAATTGATTCGTCATGCATCGCCATGCCCTGAATCATCAGTGAGAAGCGCGTACGACTACGTACATACATAATCTCATCTCGACGTGCACAGTGCTGTCAGTATGGTTAATTGCGTATGCGACTGATGACTATGATTGCCAAAACTAGCCATTACGACGTGTGCAGTCTTGAATCGCCAATGTGTGAGTTGGGCTATTGTAACGATAGATTTATATGACGTTATTGATCAGGCTTATCATACAGTAGATCAGTTGGTAAACAACCATTCCACTAATGATAGCAATCAGTGCAAGGGAAATAAAAAAAAGGCATTGATAACAATTATGGCAACAAAAATAACAAAATTAAGGTAACATTAGCAAATTCAGCAGACCAAAACAGTTCAGGAAGAGGCAAACTGAAAAACTAAAATATAAATAGTCTGCACTTGTATACGAAGGCTCTACGCAACAGGACACAAGAATGAACTACAGCAGTCAACCTTCTCTGGAGAAGATGATAATGATAACATCAATAAATGGTTGAAAAACAATCAAACATAAATATGACTGAAGCTACGCTTAGCAACAAAGAACGTTGCTAGAAGCCTCTTTTGTAATCTTTCTGTCCCATAATTCGGATATTCGTCGACGCCAAATAACTATCAATCAGTCATCAATCGATAATCGTCAAGCTTCACTGTTAAACAGTTTAGGTTAGTGGCTTGTTATATCCTAGTCCAATGCTATTAGTCTGAGGTAGAGACTACATAAATCATCCAGATGTTTTCCATATTGTTTATACTGCTTTCTATAAACATCTCTGTAGCAAATACAGTGAAACATCTCAAGCTTTGGGTAAAGTTCATTCTCAGGAAGCAACTATAGACCTTAAAATAATACAGCCAGAACACCATGAACCACAATTGTTTCTCAAAGTGGAGCAGGTAACTCCAAAATAACAGGAAAAGTGCAAATGGTGATACAAGCATGAAATTCTACACAATTCTTCTTGGCTTTATTTCTCTTAATCAGTCTCCAGCTATAGAGAATTTTGCCGTTTTCCAAGATGGCCGGAAGATTTTCAAAATGACTTTCTGTGGATATGTGAATATGACATTTAATTGTTCAGTCACAGTGGAATTCCTCAGTCACTCTTAGTTTATGTTAAAATATGAAAGCAAGTCTTTAAGTTCTAAGATACGTAATTTTGTTGCCTAGAAACATCTAAGCTGGCTGTCACTATATCCCATATGGCCGACTAAAGTTCAAATAATTGTACTTAAGTTCATACAGGAGGTAAACTTCAGGTAGTACATGGATTTGGGGTAATTTCAACTTGATCAGTTCATTTTTGTAGGCTGCAAATGGATTAAGTCCTTAATTTATTTTTATCCCCATTTAGAAAAATGGTCGATGAGCTCAATATGACAGTGTAATAGTGGAGTGTCAGTGCACTACCTGGGCACATTGGTTGACACTATAATTGTGAAACTCAGCCTGGTCGACATAATATGTCATTAGTTTCCCAAATGCTGTTCAGCTAAACATCTGTGCCTGAATAGGCAGGATGTGTCAGTGCAGGAAAGCTGAGCCAAAGAAGGCGGGGCTATAGTCTTCTGGAAGGTGTACATATGGGAATTAAATAGCTTTGCATGAATGATCATGCATATATGTTGTGCAGGTGGCAAAAGGATAAACCCTCAGCCTATAGAGCAGAAGCAATGGCAGCACAATCTTGTAAATCGCAGTCTTTCCTAAAGGGAGACATTAAAATTAACTGGAAGCTTTGTTGCTTGTGCCAATGGGACACACAAGAAAGACGAGTGGATTCACTGGTGCTGGCAATGTTGCCCTTGCTACAAATATTCCTGAATTTTGCAACTTAAATGCAATATGAAAGGAAACTCATTGTGCAAGACAAAAGAAGAAGATGATGCCCCATGTGCAAAATTCACATGTAGTACCCAAATGACAGGTGAAGAAGATGTAGAAGACTAAGACTAAGAAAGAAGGAATCTGCTTTATTTTTGACAAACCAGCAGCAGTCAAAGATTTATGTTTAGCCATGACATTTCCTTTATCTGAAAACCTGCAATAATGAGCCATCAACTTGCCAGATGAGAAACTTTTGGCCGAACTTAGTGCTGGCGTGAGGTTCAGAAATGTCAGAAGTGAAAGACTGATTCTTTATCATTCTCAACAAGTATTTATAATGCGGAAAGCAGACGGAAAGGTAGCGGGCGACCTGAGGCCCCCCACTGCGTCCATACAGAAATTGTGTTTGTTAACAGGCATAAGAAGACATACATATATAATGCATTACAGAACATGTAAAAGGCAGATATATATATCGGCGGAAAGGCCGTACAATGATGTGTACAATGAGATGCATAAAGAATCTGAAATATTAACAAGTAACACATATGACGTGATTAATGTACTTATTAGGAGCGAAACACAAGAATGGAGGTGATTTGGCGCCCTTACAAATACTCCCCCGCCAAGACAATAATTAGAGGAGCAATTATTGGATGAAACAACATTAATCACGCAATCACTGAGGTAGTTGGAGTGGGGTGTCAGCGCCATCAGCTGATGGCGGGAAGAATTCTCCGAAACGGCCAGTGTCTCCCCGTAGACTTTCTCAGCAGGGGAGGCGTCGCCATTTGCTTTCGGTGCAGTGTGGAGACCCAGCAGGACCCAGGGGAGCTGTTCCTTCCACCTCTCATCGGTGCAACGTGCCATGAGAGCTGCCTTACGAGAGCAGTGCTTCCTCTCGACCATGCCGTTCGCTGCGGGGTTGTAGGCCGTTGTGCTGTGTAGTGTTGTACCCATCAGGCGTGCCAAGGAGACCCAGAACTCTGACAGAAAGGCTGGACCCCTGTCTGTAGTGATGCTGTCCGGCACTACGAAACGGCTGATCCAACTGGAGAGGAGGGCCTCTGCGCATGACACTGTTGATGCCTCCTCCATGGGGGTTGTCTCAGGCCAGTGGGTGGAGCGGTCTATGATCGTCAGGAGGTATCTGGCTCCTCCCGACTGTGGAAAAGGCCCGACAACGTCAATGTGGATGTGGCCGAAGCACCGACAAGGCTGGGGGAAGTTGCCCACCCTGGATTCTGTGTGCCAGGATGTTTTGCTCGCCTGGCATGGGATGCAGCTCCTTGCCCACTGTCGGACGTCCTTGTTGATGCCATGCCAGACAAACTTGTCAGTCATGAGGTGCACCGTTGTGCACCCTGATGTATGGGAGAGACCATGGACTATGTCAAATGCCTGCTTCCTCCTTGGGTACTAGGGGGCAGGGGCGGCCTGTGCTGGTGTTGCATAGGAGAGTTGTGTTCGAGTTTCCTAAGGGCATGTCTACCCACTTAAGAGCCGTCACTGCCGTTCTGTTGTCTGCTGTCTCTGGGTCTGCTGCTTGTTCTTTCGCCAGGTCTTCGTAGTCGATGCCGAAGTGAAGGGAATTGATTTCTACTCTCGACAGGGCGTTTGCTACTGGGTTCTTCCTGCCAGGGATGTAACTGATGGTGCACCCGAATTCGGAGATGACGGTAAGGTGTCGCTGTTGCCTTGCAGGCCACGAGTCTCCCTGCTTTGCAGATGTGTGCACCAAGGGTTTGTGATCTGTCAGGATCGTGAATTTGGTCCCCTCCAGCAGGTACTTGAAGTGTCTCACGGCCTGGTAGATAGCCAGCAGCTCCCTGTCGAAGGTGCTGTAGTGGGTCTCTGCTAGCGAAAACTTGCGGCTGAAGAAAGCCAAGGGTTGGGGGGTGCCGTTCACTAATTGCTCGAGTACTGTGCCGCAGGCGATGTTGCTGGCGTCCGTTGTCAGTCTGAGGGTGGCTGCGGGGTTGTGGTGAGTCAAGGTAGTGGCATTGGCGAGGGCTGTCTTTGTTTCTATGAATGCCTGCTGTTGCGGAGCCTCCCAGGTCAGTGTTTTTGGCTTGCCCTTCAGGATTGATGTCAGAGGGTACATAGTGCGGGCGACATCTGTGATGAAACGTCGGTAGTAGTTTATCATCCCGAAAAACTCCTGAAGGGCCTTGATGGTTTGTGGTTTCGGGAAATTCTCTATAGCTTTTACTTTAGAGGTCGTGGGGCACACTCCTGCTGGGGAAATCTCGTGCTCAAGGAAGTCTACTTTTTTCTGTCCTGAAAATGCATTTGTCGAACCTGACAACTAGTCCGCTGTCCTGCAGATGTTTCAGGATGTTGCGGACGTGGCAAAGGTGTTCCTCTGGAGACCTGGAGAAGCTGAGAATGTCATCGACGCAGCAGATGCAGGAAGGAAGATCCCCCAAGATAGTGTCCATCAGGCACTGGAATGTGGCACCTGCGTTCCTGAGACTGAAGGTGGAATAGGAAAATGTATAAGTCCCGAACGGCATGATGATGGCGGTCTTTGGGACATCGTCACTGTTCATAAAACCACTCGGCATTTTTCCTCAATGGCTATAGACCAAGCACAGAACAGATAATACTCATGTGAAAGGAGATGGAGGAACCATTGGCCTATTTGAAGATGCAGATACTCTCAGAAAGTGGAGGGGGGCGGTCCTGAAGTAAGCTGCCTGCTTGATGAGTTAGAGACTAGAAGCGATGCTGATCTAAATCTGAGGGAAAGCATCATGATGAAACTGAAAATGCGCAGAAAAGATTTCTTGAAATGATTGAGAATCCAAGGAGAATAATCACAGAAATGGACAACCCTGTTGAAGAAAATACATTGGATCTGACTGTGCTAGACATTCATGAAAGTATGGACAGCAAAGTTAGTGAATCCTTGGAATCTATGAAGAGCCTTGGAAAGCCACAATTATCAAACTTTATTGAGAGACTATGAGCCAATACATAAGAACAAAATTTTACTGCTCAGTCACAAGATGCCTGCTACAGAGTCCGAGAGCAAACAGTCACTGCAAACCATGAAGGAAGACCATAATATATGCTCAGTCCTCTTCATCTCATGCCAGAACAGACAACGTGACTTAAATGTATTCTTTCTACATAAAAATCAAAATTCCCACCATCTCTGGTACAGAATGGGCAGATGCATCAAGGCACATTAGGAGCAAGTCTTCAGTAAGCTGTCCAGCCATGCCCAGTCAAAGACACTGGGGATGGCAACAGATTGATGGTGCTTCCATATTGGACAGATTTGCCAGCAGTAGCAGAATCATTCCAAGAACTGAATAAGTGTGAATGTAAGGAATGCTATGGTAGATGCAAGTGCTACAACTCTGGATTTTTAGCTGCACAGCTCTCTGGAGGTACACTTACTAATAATGGTAGCCATATTGAAGAAGTGTGTTCATTTGATCTCTTAATAGCAGTAAGAATACCAGAATATGAATTCACAATCATTATATGGACAGTATGCAATTTTTGCAGGCTTAAGGAATGGAAATATATTTAAAATATAGAGCAAATTTGCCACCATTTTGGAAAAGTGTCAGCCATCTTGAATATGGCCATATACTGAGGTGGCCGGGGTTGATTTTGACTTATGTGGATAGTAAGAGTTCTCATGCCAAATCAGTTGATTGTATCACCATTTGCACTTTTTTTTTCAAACACCTTCGCTCTACTGCCAGTGACTGAAGATAAATTTTGCAATCATATTGTGTTGGACTGAAGGCCTTTATTAGTTTTCTATAAAAGAAAACTATTGTGCCGGCTTTGTCTGTCTGTCCACACTTTATTCTGCCTGCACTTTATTCTGTCCGCACTTTTTCTGCCCATCCTCAGATCATAAAAACTACCCAGGCTAGAGGGCTGCAAATTGGTATGTTTACCATCCACCCTCCAATCATCAGACATACCAAACTGCAGCCCTCTAGTCTCAGTAGTTTTTATTTTATTTAAGGTTAAAGTTAGCCTTAATCGTGCTTCTGGCAATGATATAAGATAGGCCACCACCGGGCTGTGGTTAAAGTTTCACGGGCTATGGTTCATACAGCATTCTACCGAGACCACCGAAAGATAGACCTATTTTTGGTGGCCTTGATTATACGCTGTAGCGGCTGTACAGAAAACTCAGTTGCGCCAAAGGAACTTCAACACATTTTTTACTTGTTTTATAAGCTCTTACAAAGAATAGGACATGCTCTCTAGATGAGGGCAAGGTACAGGCAGAGGCAGTGTCAAGGCAGTAACATCTTAGTTGCTGAGAGACAGCCCACAGCTCGTATAATAAAAACCCCTGCATCTCCTCTCCAAGAATTTAGCAATAACAATATTCTTTTAAAGTCATCTTTTGCACAAAATTCACTAGTAAATAAAGAAACAGTTAATGAAAGTAATTGTTTAACAGACACTTTAAGACAAGAGAGACTGAGAAACAAAACAAATAAAAAACAATCATCATAAACGATTGGGAACGTTAGCCAGCACAAGAATGTACTAAGACAAACATAACGACATTAACTCTTGACTATTTTTTTAAAAATAAGAAAATCTCTTTAACAGAGAAAATGATCAATTAATCCATGTATTTAACGTATACAATCTGTCATCTATGCAGGTTTGGATTTATTTCTTACAGGGCACAATGGCAAAGTGGGTGTGGGCAGTACAGTGGGTGTGGGTGGCAAGTCACTTACAGTGATTTTTCTCAGGTGTCTTCAGTTGTGCAAGGAAAAGCAGCCACTGCCATTTAATCTTATTGTGTAGTGACGGTGTAGGAGAGTTTCTGTCACAACACCTGTTCTGTCCCACCTGTTGGAGGCCTGATTTTGGATTCAAACACAGGCACCTGTCTAAAATGACATCAGCCGTTTGGGTGTGTCCACAGAACACAGTTATTCTTATGCTTTTGCCATTGCCAGTTTCTGTTTTCTGAGTGTCCGGTGCCAGTGCCTAGTTACTTTATAATGATGTTGTCTGGTTGTGGGTACGCTGTGGCATAATTGTCTTCCAGTAGCAAGTTGCACTAGGGACTTTTCCACCTCATATGTGGGTGGAGGATGGCGAGGGATAGCCTACTGTATCCTTATGGAGATTCCCTCTTCCTCTGGTGTTGGCTCTAATTATTCACTTTGCATTCTTGACAGCTGCCTCTGCCCTACCATTTGACTGTGGGTAATTGGCAGAACTTCAGACTGCAGTAACCCACCTCCTGAAGAATGTGAACATTTCATCATTTACTGAGTTGGTACCACTGTCTGTGGAGATCTGTTCGGGTGCCCTTCAACGGGTGAAGTATTTTCCTAGTTGTATGTATGCCCCTCCATTTGAAACAAGTCCACTTCTGTGCACTGAAAGGGGCAGTCTGGGGGAGGTGTGAGGATCATTTTTATAGCTAGAGATGGTGCATGTATGTCACACAAAGTGCAGGTCGACCTGTGGTGTTGTAAGTCTCCTTCCATACCTGGCCAGTAAACAGAGAGCTGGGCCCTTTACGAAATGGAGTTGAGGTCTTGATGACTGTCAGAAAGGTATTGACTGACATACTGGCTGGGTGTTGTCTATATTATTGCTAGTTCCTTACTGAATGAATGTACAGAATCTTTGAGGTTGTTATTGGCTGGTGCGAGCCACAATGTAGTTTCTACACACAAACGAGACAAAACAGAGATTATGTTTCAGACATATTCTGTGCTTCTCGACAGACAAACAGATGACGATTCTGAGAGACATAATAAACGTACAATAATAAAACATATTAATGGAAAGGCCAGGAAATTCCACATATGAACATTTGCATGAGGTTCAAGACAGATTAATGAATACAATGCAGTAGTGTAATATGTGTGAAATGGCAAGACGTTTGGCATCTTCACAAACAGAAACAGTTTGATACAGAAGATTCGGTGGAACATTACGAGTACATGGTTGGAATGCTTGCATGGCAATGTAAGTAGTCGTGATCGTAAATGAATTGATACAACAATGACAGAAATGTTGAATGGAAGAAGTTGCATTCCTTTGAGCGATCGCTGCTGATGCACAGGAGGGAGAGAGAACGGGATGCTTTGTTGGATCTTGTTTTGTCCAATGGCCTGACTCGCCACACGCGATACCCTGGGACCACACATTGGTCCCTTACAATACTCCCCCCTCCAAGCAAGGCCTGGATAGCAGAAATCGTCTTGCTGACAATGTCAAATGGGCGCGAAGGGCTTGGGCTTTGGGCGGGCAGCAGACTGAAGGATGACGCTGGTCAGGATGACGCGATGCCCTGGGACCACACATTGGTCCCTTACATGACCAGTATGCAAATTACTTGCCTCTTGTTGTCGGAGACTTTTGGGGATAAGTAAACAGGCACATTCTTGATCATATGTGTACGTAATTAATTCTCTGCCAACAGCCAATCGGTCATTGACACTGTAGGCTGAGTGTAGACATACTATTTCTTGCAACTTCTGCTGGTGCCAGTCTCCAGGTTATATCTTAGACATTAATAACTGATATACGGAATCATCAGTTGCTGCCCTCTTGATGATCTCTTCATCTATGGTCTAGGGCTTCAGTGGCAGTGGAGACTACCACTATCATTAGGTCTTCATCCAGCTTGGTGTTGTCTGTGTCAGGAGTTGTCCTAAGGTTTAAGGAACCATGGCAGGGAATTGGCAGAGCAGTTCCTTTTTCCTGGTAGATACTTGACACTGAATTTGAACTTCAGGGTTTTCTTTCAGTCTAAACAACCTAGGGTTAGCCACATCTCCCAAGGCCTTATTACCCAGAAACTTGATGAGTGGGCAGTGGTCCATGATGATAGTGAGGTTCAGTCATCCTTATAGGAAGAGTCTAGCCTTCTTAAGGCACCAAATTACCACTAGAGCCCCCACTTCCATGGATGCATATTTCACCCCAGTGGGTGTAAGATAGTGGCTACCACATAAAGCAATCCTCCATCCACCCTTGCAGCAGGGCCTTATCACAGTAGGGCAGGCTTTATCATAGTATGAAAGGCCTTCTTTGGCCAGCTGGCATATGGCATTCTGTGCTTGTTTAAATCTTGTTTTTAGTTGATCATCCCAACAGATGTGTTTTCCTGCAGGTTTCTTCAAGAGTTCTCTAAAAGGGGCCATGATGGATGCTGTGGCGAGAAATGGTGCTACTGGTTCATGAAACCATACCATTAGTCCATGGGCCGGACGCATATTCCCGAAGTCTGGAAGAAAATAAACCTCTCGGATATTAGAACCAATCAGAGCGAGATTTGGAGCCCTCGTAGTATTACCACCTATACACTTTTCTTAATTCATGCAAAAACAACAGTTTTGAAAATATAATCTTATATAATAGGTTATAATATTGGTAAATATAGTTATTATAGATGTATGTATGTATCAAATATGTAGTACCAGCTAATATTTACCCTGGCGCTTATGTATCATAAAAAGAACTAGGATGGCATATGGCAACATTGCTCAATGAAACACTCGCAAAAGAGCTGCTATGATGCTATCTCCCTGGCAATCAGCTTTCATTACATAATTTATGCAGAAGCACCAGTTTTGAAAATATAATCTTATTTAATAGGTTATAATATTGGTAAATATAGTTATTAAAAAGGTACTGCGATACGCAAGGCATATGGCAACATTGCTCAATGAAAAACACACGGAAGAGCTGCTGGCAATCAGCTGCTTCATTACATAATACTTCACCCCTGGAAATGACTTAACTACTCATATTGGCCTAGACATGTAGGCATTTAGTACATGAAGTAGACCAATATAGGCTGAAAGTTTAAGATTTTTGTTACTTTAACTGAATTTTCATTGGAATCATTGCACTCTTTAGCATGTGCAAATTTTGCTTTGTTGATCACATATATTTCCACTGCAAGTTGATTTGTTCTTTGCTGCTTATATACATATATATTTTCTGTGATTGTTTTGTAGTTTTGACTCAATATTTATGAAATTTACCTGTTTAAAGACAGTTTAGGCTAGCATACAGATGGTACGATTCATGTTCGGAGGTATACATGGTGTGAGACCGGAAATATAGATCTTTATTTTTAGGTTAGGTGGTTGGGTTTTGGTTAGGCTAGGTTAATTCTATGTTGAAATAAGTAACAAAAAAAAGTCATATCTGTTTATAAAATCCAATGGAAATGAGTAGGAAATTCATTCTAATCAAAGAAAAATATTCCAGAAAACATAAAATTTACCTTTTAGCACAGATAAGTCCTAAAGAACAAATTTACCATATCTATTGCAACCTAGGCTATGCACAGGTTTTGTTGTGCAGATATCCTAAACTATGCACAACTTTTGCTTTGCTTATTTTATACATATTACCATTGCAGCCTTGGATACCAACAAGTTTTCCTTTGCTGATATTTCATGGTAAATTTTTAAATCAACACTGATCAAGCAACTGCATAGCTTGGAATATAAGAAAAAATATATATACAAAAGATTATTCATACTGTACATCATTCCAAAGTTGATCGAATCCAAATTGCACAGTTCCATTGTCAACCAGACACAATAAAAATTTAATAATTCATTTGTCTTAAGAGCTATAATAAATACATAAAATTAATACGATGCTTTAACACTAATCAAAAACTATTGTGAAGTGAGAGAAATAAAAAGCAGAAAATAAGTTTCCCCTTTGCATTTGAATTAAATATATGCCAATAAAAAATACATAAGTATCACTATTTTCCACTTAAAGATTTGTGCCATGAGATTTTCCATTAGCCACGTTGCAAGAAATGTTGTGAGCCAAATTACGGGGACGTTTGGGTTGTGATGACACAGCCAGCACCTATGGATGGCGGCCTTTATAAACACAGTGGTGCAGCTCCTCTTGGCCTGCCAGTTGAGCGTCTTGCAATGGAGGTTGGCTGACAAGATATCTTACCTCGCCCAGCTCCACCATTCCTTATTGCACTTCCAGTGCAATGCAGCAAACTGTTCAACTGGTTAGGAGTTTTTATTGAATTCAGACTCTTGAGAACTTCTTCAGTGCTAGGTCTGTATTGCTATTTCCATAGTGCGCACTGACTCTTACTAGGAGGGCGGAGTCTCACAACGTCACCACTCCAAATCACACTCTGATTGGTTCTAATATACGAGAGGTTTATTTTCTTCCAGACTTCAGGAATATGCGGGCCGGACCAGATATTGGTACCATCCAAGGTGGCAAAACTTTATTTGTGCCATTTTGTTTGTTGCATCAATAGAAGTAAAAAATGGTATGATAGCCTTTCCATGTTGGTAGCTTTGTGGCTTATTTTTGTGAAAAACTCATTTTCGTAGGGTTTTAAGAGGTGCAAAAAATGAGCAGGTAAAATAGTACTGCTACTTTATTCATGATCCAGGCAGTTTATATAGCAGCAGACTGACGTCGCGCCGCAGAATACAATGGGAGCAAGGGTGACCTGAGGTCGATAATAAATAACAATAAATACAGCGAACGAGTACACTTTACAATATGCAGATAGACAGAATTGAAGTTAAATACAATCTTGATGCCTGTGAAAGAAGAATACATGGTACACAAATCGAAGACAGGTAAACAATTATATACATAGTTTAAATGATTGGATTTACGTGACCCGGCACGCCAGGTGTGATGAATTGTAGAGGCAAAGAAAATGGGACGTCACCATAGAAAACTTGATTTTGCCGATGAGAGTCAGCATGCCCGAACGCTGGGTACAGTGCTGTAGTTAGACCGTTAGGGGCGTGAGTTAGTTTCTGGAGCCAAGAGTGAGTCTCCGTATGGGTCCGATAATGGCTCCGGGAACCACTCCGGGGTCACCACTTTAAGAGGTGCAAAAAATGATCAGGTAAAAGAGTACTGCTACTTTATTCATGATCCAGGCAGTTTATATTGCGGCAGACTGACGTCGCGCCGCGGAATACAATGGGAGCAAGGGTGACCTGAGGTCGATAATAATTAATAATAAATGCAGCGAACGAGTACACTTTACAATATGCAAATAGACAGAATTGAAGTTGAATACAATCTTGATGCCTGCGAAAGAAGAATACATGGTACACAAATCGAAGACAGGTAAACAGTTATATACATAGTTTAAATGATTGGATTTACGTGACCCGGCACGCCAGGTGTGACGAATTGTAGAGGCAAAGAAAATGGGACGTCACCAAAGAAAACTTGTTCAGCAGAGACTTTACAAATGACTTTACAGGGTAATTTGTTCCTATTTTCATTTTTTTTTCAAGAAAATGGTGCCTTGTATACATAAAGGGTATAGAGACTAATAATTTAGCAAATTAAATTCTGCACAGATTTGCTTCTATGCATTTTTTCGGTATGTGTCAAAATTCGTGTGCAAATGAAGCCGGATGTTGAAGGCATGGTATCTGCAAAATAAACAAAAATGCGTTTTCTAGCTATATTTCGTTCAATAACACTACAACAAGTAATTTCTTGATAAAATGTCATAGAGATAAGATTGTAGGGTAATGATTCCTGTTTTGAATGGAATTTTTTTTTCTTCAAATTTTGTATATTGACGTCTAAAAGGTAAAAAACTAAAAATTTCTTTTTTTACAGAAATCCCGATCTTGATATTATTGACATCTTAACCCTTACCAGAATATTTTTCTTTATCCATATTGTTAACTGTTACAGGTGAAAGTGCTGAATGATGGCGGACATTTAACACCCTTGTCCGGAACCGTCTCCAAAGGGCCCAAGGCTAAAGTGCATCATTCATTGTTCAGATGATATCGACAACCTAATTACACCAAAATCTGCCGACTCTTGGAACACTCTCCTCTGGGCAGCTCAGATGCGGGAACATAACCCCATACTGGAATTAGCTAAAGACACTCCTGAAGGAGAGATCCCAGATCTCAATTATCACAGGAAATGTCGTAGCATCTTCATAATGAAGAAATTACTAGCTGGCATCATTGCACAAAAAAAAGAGGACTACCAGTGGCAGTTATGTAAGGGTTGGTTGTGCAAGGCCATCCACCTCAAGACATATGAAGCAAACTGTATATTTTGTCAGAAAAAAACAAATGCGCCAAATGACAGAAGACCCGAGAAGTGTTAGTGAAATGCAGAGAACTTAGAGCTGATGCTAAGATCAGGAATGCTGCCACAAAGAAACTGGACAGCAGAATTCTTGGCATTGTTAGCAGAGATATTGTGGCCGCTGAAGCACACTACCACAGGTCCTGCTACAGATTGTACACATGTAGTGACACTTCACAACAGGAGGGTTGCTCTCAGTGCCAATGCTCAAGAGGCGGCTGTTAGTCAGTCATATAGTGAACTCTTTCATTACATCCGTGAGGAGCTTTTCGGTACCCCAGAGGTTCTGATGATGACCGATATTACTTCTAAACTTGCAGCATCGATGAAGAACTTTGGTGTGGATAAAGTACAGGACTCCACCAAAAAGCACATGTGTCAAAGGATTGAGACCAAGTTTGGTGGTTCTTTTCACATCATCCCAGATCATAATCGCAACTTCTCATCTATCCAGACAATTTAACAGTGCAGGAGCTTGTCAGGGAAAACCAGTCTCTAAAGAAACAGTTGAAGACCTTGTCCAGAGGTGATGCCCATATATCAACCAGTCCTGGTCACCAGAGATAGAGAGTGTCAAATCTGATATTATTCCAGAATCCTTATTGTATTTCTTGCTCACCTTGCTCACAGGCTCCAACAACCCTGACAGCATTGACAGTGTAACCCCAAGAGTTCAGCGTCTCGTGCAATCATTTGGCCAGGACATAGTGTATGCAGTGACATCTGGTAAAGTCAAGCCACCCAAACACATTGCCCTGTCCTTCAGTGTTAAGTCTTTGACAGGTAATGTTCAGCTGATAAGCATCCTCAACCGCCTTGGACATTGTGTTGCATACTCACCGATGGAGGAGACTGACACTGCCCTGTGCATGGAGAAGTTGTCTACATCAGGAGGTGGTCCTACACTGCCAAGCAACATTTTTCCTAGTCTCTTCACAACCTTGGCTTGGGACAACATTGACCATCTAGAAGAAACGCTGAGTGGGGAAGGTACGTCACACAGGGTGAATGGCATTGCTGTGCAGGAAAAGATAACAGTCCTGGTCCCTGACCAACCCAGGCCTACTGTGGCTAGAACAAAGAAGAGGAGCATTGATGCACCTCTGCTGATGCTGCCAACTTACAACGCTGGGCAACGGGCAGGCCCACCGATAACCAAGACCACTGAAGTTGTTGCTGACATGGAGACCAAGCTTGCCAGGCAGAAGAATCTTGTTTGGATGCTGAGCCACATGCTGCAAGAGAAAGATCAGTCAGTGAGCAGCTGGACAGGCTTCAACATTAACACCCAGGAGGAAGTGGCAGTCACCCCTGACAACATTGGCTACTTTCCCACAATCAATGCCCCTGCCACGCAGATGTCCACAGTCAATGAAATTCTCAAGCAATCACTCCACATCCAACAGTCACTGGGCCTGACAAAGATTGTATGCGTCTTTGACCAGGCATTATATGCAAAGGCTGTCGAGATCACCTGGAAGCACCCTAAACAGTTCAGCAGCATCATCATCAGGATGGGTGCTTTTCATAGTAATCGTCGGAAAGCGTTTTCAAGATGCCTGATTGGCCTACATGCACTCACTGGATGTGACTCTGTTAGCTGCTTTGCTGGTAAAGGTAAGCTATTAGCATTACAGCTACTCAAGAAGGATTCAGCTATAGCAAAGTTCAGCGCTCTTTGCAGTTAAGCCCCGCCCACTGCTTACGTCATGACCATCCCTTAAAGCTAATTGGTTGACAATAGTATCGAAAAGTGGCTCTTTTCATGTTCATTAATATTGCAATGGTTGTTGTACCGAACTAAAATACGTTCTGCAGATTATCAAAAGGAAACGTTATTTTATCCCCTGAAATAAAATTGTAATACGCATCCCAATAAAGGTGGTAAAAAAAAAAGGAAAGTATAAACGAAGTCAGGAGTGTTCCACGATGCTGCAGTGTTGTATTTCGTAAATGAGGTTCACCTGAATACGAAGGTGACACGGAATGTCTGCATTCGAATCAGTGCACTTGAGTCACTGGACAATGATAATTACCGTCTGGTATTGTCAAGCGTGTTCACCATTCTAAACTTAAACACAAAGACTTTCTCAGAGCTTTGCAGACTGATATTTCATATTGACTTTAGGAAATTTTACAACTTTTTAACAGTCATAAAATCCATTTCATTGCAATCGTTAACACATTTGGAGGGATGATAAGCAGTGACGGCACTCTACAAAACCAGAATATGCCTATGTTTAACTTGAAGTTACAGTATAATAGGCTGTACGAGTCGTATTGGATATAATTTGCTGAGAATTTTCTTAAGGACATTATCTTCTTTCGAAATAACAGGATCATAAAAATGGACGTAGACCTATAATGTCCTATGTCTTTTTGTCGGTTTACACAGCTTATGGTGTTTGGATTATAGGCCTATCTTATACTCAGTCGTTTCATTGTGGTTATTCTTATTTTTGTTTTTGTTGTTATGGTGCTTATAGTTTTGTCTTCGAAAACTTTTCATATGGTGACCTAACATTGCAAAATAAGCATAGACCTATTCATAAAATACTGGTGTAAAGAATTATCTGCCTACTCTTGTTAATTGAAATTTAGTAATTTGTTTTAATTAAAAGTAATCTGGATCTTTATGAATACAGTCTACGCTAAATATTCTCCTAACAACAGAGAGAGAGAGAGAGAGAGAGATCCTTTTGTCCAACAGGGTAATCTACAAGAATGCCCCCAAAAGCAAATGAATATCATAGGCTACTCGCAGACTGGTTTGGATAATCTCATAGCCTACATAACTTTTTCAGCTATCATTTATTTTTTCTTATTTCGTTACGTATCTTATGATGCCTTCCTACCATAGCCTTCATTTTCATAGAAATGCTACAGCAGCCTCATATTTACTCATCACAGTAATGTAATTTGTTAGCCCTTTTGTTAATATATTTTCAGTGTATTTCATTGAGAGCAGTCTGATAGTCGTGTGTAAGGCTCAGACAGTCCTATGATTGGTTTGTGTGTGCCATCGGCTACTTGCCCATAAGTTTTACTTTTATTCTCTGTGGTAGAAGTGGGGTTACAATTACTATGGCCATCCACGCATGTCTGTGCATGTGCACTTGCTTATACATGTACATTCCATTTTATATTATGCATTATGTATCGTGGAGTTGAAACTACTATCTTAATTAAAAGTTACTCTATTTCCAACAGATACGGGAAGAAAACTATTTGCGATAAGAAATTGACTCTGGGAATTAAGCAATGAGGTCTTTGAGAAACTTGAGCAGTTCACCTGTGCAATATATGCTGACTGCAGGAGCAACAAGAGCAGAAGCAGTACCGTCAGGTGCCGCAGTGTCAACGAGCTGCGCTACCAGCTTTTCTGTGCCAAGAGAGGGGAAGCAGAGTCAAGCCAACTGCCACAATGCAGAGACTGCCTCTTCCCATACACACACACACACACACACACACACACACACACAGAGCCAGCTTCCAGGCTGCTGTCTGGAGACGTTGTCTGGAGTCCAAGCCCAACATTCCAAGCCCCAGTGAGCATGGCTGGATTGAAGAAGTGGTGTTGGAGCTACTGGCTTGCAAGTGTTCACGGGTTTGCATGCTGTCTGATTGCTGATGTCTGGTCAGCGGCCTCACATGTACTGATATGTGCAAGCTGCAGACCTGCACTAACCAAGCAGTGCAGCAGGAGGCACCTGACCTTGAACCGGATTCTGAGGATTCAGAGGATGATTAAATGTTGGAGCTGATGGAATATTGTTATTAAATCGGTTGAGTTTAGTTGTAAGAAGTCCATACATGAAACGTCACCCTTAATTAACAAGATTATAATCTTCTAACTGCACAAAAGTGCCTGGCTGTAATTAAAAAAAAAAAGACAGAAGCACGCTTTACAAATACCTAGTCATTTTGCATATATTTGCCCCTTCTAAGTGCAATGAATTCTTAATTAGCTTAATAATATTGTCTATAATTGACCAAAACTACTGGTGAAAATAGCACATATATGTTTATGAGTTAAGAAATAATTTATATATTGTGTCAAACCTCTCGCCTCTTGTACCTCTGAAAGCTATTGAAATATAATTTAATATTTTTGTGTACATAGATTATACTTGGAATTTAAAGAAGTATGTAAAAAGTTTATTGGAATTGGTACCTTGTGCTCTTGAGGTGAAAAAATAACACATTACATAACAGGATAGCAATCTAAAAATTTCACCTAATTGTCAAAATAGAGATATTTGCGTTTGCTATGGAAACCTCACTTACAAAAACATTCATTTATAACCAAATATATTTCTTTAATTAGATTTCCCCTGCAGCTTTATAGCTTTAGATTTGAATTTTGTTTCTGTATTTGTATATAGTGGTCACATAATGAAGTGTTCCAAAAAATGGAAAAAGTATGTATAAAAATACATTTGTTGTAGTATGAATAAAGTCTGCAACATATATACACCTACTTTATATTTTGACCTTCTAGAGAAACTCATGAGCAACATTTTGAGCCCTTATTTGTGAGGATATGTTGAGTAGTTTTAAAGTTATGAATGATTTTGTTACTTGAACTTGGAAAATTGGCCCTCTTAAATTTCGTCTCACTTATATGTTTGAACGGTGATATCAATCAAAAAGCTACTCGTCTGAAATGGCTATCATGTCATTTCATTAAATTTAGATATCAGACTATCCAAAAAACAGCATAAAGTTTTATCACCTCGAATGATACCAATCACCGAAAATTTGGGGTCTGGCCCATGGACTACATGGCCTGATGTCGGTGTTAGCTGGCTTTGCTGGCATGGAGAAGTTCTTGGTTGCTGCTACGCTATCTTCCGCAGGTTTATAGTAGCCCCATCCAAAATAAAAACCCACAAAATCTACTTCTTTTCTGCAAAATTGAAATTTTTCAGGCTTGAGTGTAATACCATTTCTCGCACACATCGCCAGGAAGCCGTAGGTGTGCCAAAAGGCCACCTCTACACTTGCATCATAGAGAAGGGTGTCGTCCACACACTTGTATTTCCGAGGTACCTCTGGAATGGCATCATCGAATCAATATGTGTAGGTATCTGAGGCGGAGCAGTGGCCCATGGGTGTCCTGCGATACTAGTAGCCTACTGCCCCCAAGGCGCAATGGAGGTAGTGAGCTTGTGACTTTCCTTGTCTAGTGCTACTTGATGAAATTCCCAATAAGCATCAGCAACAGTCTTCAAAGAATTCAACACGACTCCTGATACTATATCGAAGGCTGCAGGCTTATGGTACATCTCTCTTGTGTAGCATGTGTAAATCACCGGTAATCGATGGTTTGTCAAGGCTGGCTGGACTTCTTAGCCACTACAACCATTTGAGCACACCACTCTGTTGCTTCTCTGAGGGAAACTGGTTGCAGGACCCTTCTTTTTAAATCTTTGTCAAATTGAGCTTTAACCTCATCCTCCCAATGCTTAGGGATCAACACAGGCATACTGTTATGCTCTGGGGTTAAGATGGATGTGATGAGGCTTACCTGTCTTCACACAGAGGTTCCCTTGAGATGTTGAACATTGAGGATGTAAAATGCTGCAAAACCATTTCTCGAGTCTTAGAACACTCCCCTCTAACATTGGAAGAGGTACTGTTATTGGTTTTGGAGGTGTGGTGGCCATTGCAGCTGGAGTTGTGTCACTGAAGGCACTAGGCCTAGTTAAGACCAATAAAGCCACCACGGAAGGATTATGATGAGGGCATTTCTCTGGTACTAGGCGCAACTCCTTACGGGCTTTTAATGAAAGATAGAGGTGTTTAGCTGTCTTCGTGAAATAAATGTCTTGCAAAGGGGAGAACTCTTCACACTTAATTAGGTATGTGGCTGATCCCATGCACTTTAGGGGTATGTTGGCAATGTCCCTCAGGACAGCCTGGTGTTGCAGCAGTGCGGGTCGCACATTAATTAATGAAAGTAGGGGGGTTACTTTTACAGCGTTGGAGATCTTTTATTTTTATTAGTTTGCTTCCACCTGCCTTCTAGTGTGGCATGATGTTGCCTTATGTATTATGCTTCGTGGTCCATCTTTATTCTTAGTCTAACAATGGCCCATGTGTGAAGATAACTGTAGGAACAGAAATAGACTATTTTGAGTGCTTAAGTTTTGGCACTAGGTTGGTACAAACAATTGACGAATACAAATGAGTTTGTATTTTACCACAAATTGGCCCTTTATGGCCTCTATCCTTCCAGACAACCCAGCCCCTTCTCTCTTTAGGTGGGCTTTTCCAAGAAAAAGACACCCTTCACAAGATGGTGATGTTTCTTAATACATTATGAAGAAGACACCCATCATAAATTGTTGATGCTTCTTACAAAATCTTACATAGCTGTCTACTGACAGCTAGAGGTACCACTACACAGGACTGCCCGGATGTGCCGCTGGTGCTCTTTGTGGGACCTGAAAAATATGAGGATATCATCCACGTTGCAGATGCAGAACTTCAGGTCCCCCAGGATGCTGTCCATGAGCCGCTGGAAGGTCACCCCCGCGTTCCTCTGGCCGAAGGTGGAGAAGGCGAAAATGTAGGACTCGAAAGGCGTGATGATGGCGGCTTTTGGGATATCCTCTGGAGCAACTGGTACCTGAAAGTAAGATTTCAAAAGATCCAACTTAGAAAATATTCTGGCCCCGTGGAAGGAGGCCGTGAGATTCTGCATGTTCGGCAGGGGGTAATGGTCAGGTTCTGTTGCGAGGTTGAGCCACCTGTAGTCGCCGCAAGGTCTGCAGGAGCCATCCGGTTTCTGCACCATGTGGAGAGGGGAGGCCCACGGGCTGGAGGCCTTCTTGCATATTCCCATCTGTTCCATTTCGGCGAAGGCGTTCTTGGCCTCCTGAAGGCGCTGAGGGGGAAGCCTCCGGAACATTGCATGTGTAGGGGGGTCCTTCGTTTTTATGTGGTGGTAGATGCCATGTTTAGCTGGGGCCCTGGTACCTGGCGGAGCTCGGGCTTGAATACGTTGGGGAACTCCTTCAACAGCTGTGAGTACTGGTGGGGGGCGACGGAGCAGATGGTAGGCGCGCTGGGTCCCATTGCTAGTGGGAGGGACTGGCAGGAGTCAGTGTCGAGGAGATGCTTGCGACCGACGTCGACTGCCAGCCCGAAGTGGGCAAGGAAATCCGCACCCAGGAGCGGGGTCCTTATGTCCGCAACGACGAAGTCCCAGGAATACCTCCAGCCAAGGATGGAGATTGACAGGAGCCTGGTGCCGTAGGAGAGGATGGGGGACCCGTTGGCGGCCTTCAGGAAGGCAGCCAGGTCCGGTGAACGCTTGCGGTCCTCTCTGGACAGCAGAAAGATTGATCTAACGGCCCCTGTGTTGACCAACATCATCCTGCCGGAGACGGTGTCGCGGACGTAGAAGCTTAATGGCTCTGGGCTCCTGGGTTCTTCTGTTGCCATGGCGGCCTGTCCTGCTGGCTGCCGCCTCCCCTGTTTTTTGGACGGGCGAATGAGCACGGTGGTTGGCAGTTCCGGGCGTCCTTGCCGTACTGCTTGTGGTAGTAGCAAGGGCCCGGTGGGTTCCACCTGTGGTGATACGGTGGGCGCCTCCTGGTGACGGCGCTTATCTCCTCTTCTGCACCCTCCTCCTGTTGAATGGCGCTGATGGGGTGTGCGGGCGCTGATGCCCGCTTCGCTGCCTTTGCGGAATCAGTTAGCTGCTGCACCGTGCAGATCAGGACCTTGAGGGGCATGGTGTAGGGCTCGAGGATTTGAGTGTGGACCTCCGGGAGGAGCTGATGGAGGAGAAGCTCCCACGACAGGCTTATCTTGGATTGCTTTCTGCTGCCGTTGGTGTCGGGGAGGGTGAGGAGGTCTTGGATCATGCCCCACGACTCCATGATGCTCTGATCCTGCCGTGGGCTGATGATGAGGTCGAGGGCATGGGCGGCCATCTTGGCGACCGGCAGGGAGCAGGTCTCGAGGAGGGACTTCTTTTGGAGGTGCTAGGTGAGGGGGCGTGTGGCGGACACCCACGGGACGAGTTTCCTGTAGATCTCCTCCGGCAGGGCGTCAAGTACTGTGTTAGCTTGCAGTAACTCATCATTAAGTTCCACCAGCCTGAACTGACCCTCAACCCTGTACAGCCACGCTGACGGGTTCCCCTGAGTGAGAGGCAGCAGCTTTATGGTGAGGGCGGCTTTTGCTTATCCTGCCGGGCAGGGCAACGTGTGGGGCGTGGGCACTGGTGTGGAGGAGAGCGAGAGCCTTGGCGCAAGTGATATGGGCGGGAGGTAAACATCTGAATCCGCGAGGTTAGCGGTTAACTGAACGAGGGATGGGATGTCCGTGTCCATGTTCGCTCTAGCCCTCTTAATTGGAGTGGGATACTCGTGTCAATGCGCGCTTGGAAGTGCGCCATGTGAGTCCGCTAATGACGCTGGTGATTTGCCGATGAGAGTTAGCATGCCCGAACGCTGGTTACAGCTGTAATGAGTCCGCTAGGGGCGTGGGTAGTTCCTGGAGCCAAGACTGAGTCGCCTTGTGAGTCCACTAATGGCTCCGGGAACCACTCCGGGGTCACCACTTTAAGAGGTGCGAAAGAAATGAGCAGGATAAGGTTACTGCTACTTTATTGGTGACCCAGACGGTTTATATAGCGGCGGACTGATGTCACGCCGCAGAATACAATGAAAACAAGGGTGACCTGAGGTCAATACAATTAACAATAAATACAATGAACAAATACACTTTGAGTTATACAAATGGACAAAAATGAGTTGAATACAATCTGATACCTAAGAAAGAGGAACACATGATATACAAATTGGAGACAGGTAAATATTCATATACACAGTTTAAATGGTTGGGTCTGACTGGATCTATGTGACCCACCAATCTAGGAGTGGCGAATCGAAGAGACAAAGAAAACGGGTTGTCACCACAGAAAACCCGCTCAGCGGGGACTTTACACACACACTTCAATGCATGTGTCCATCACAAAGTGGGGCAAACTTACTGCCCCTCCCATGACCATGTTCAACTTCCACATTGATCATGGGTTGAGGGGTGGCAGGCTTCAGCCACTACAACGGCTCCTGAAACATCTACAGAGGCTGCAGGCTCCTCTGTATTCTTCTTACTGCTTATACAATATTTCTTCAGATGACCTACCTTTTGATAACTGTGGCATGCGATGGATTTTGCTGGGCAAGAGGCCCTGTCCTGACTGCACTGGCCTCTGCAATTACTGTACTACAGTTATGGTGTGTGAGATTCACATTACTCCTGGCATTCTGGGTTCCTGCAACTTCTTGTGCAGTATCCAAGTCAGTGCTGGTGCCAGCTGTATTTGGAAAATCGCACCAAGATTTCCCACCTTTAGCATCTTTGCTGGATGCTTCAAACATACAGCACATGGCCCGTAAGGTATCAATATTAACAGTTGCCTTTGTAATTCCCGGTTACTAAGGCCTACCATAATTTTATGTAATAACATGTATTCTGACAGGTCAAAATCACAATCATGGCATTTGAAATCACAATCAACAGCTTTCTGTGTGCACTTAATTAAATAATCAATCATGGACTGATCTGGCCTCTGCACTATACTAAAAAATCAGACCTGTGCACTGCCTAATTTGATGACCAAAGCACTATTTTTTCCACAGCATTGAAAGCTTCCTTGGGTGTGAGATTATGCCATTGGGCATCAGTAAACCTGGCATTGAGGGCACATTTAAGGGTGGGGACACAACAGACATGATGAACAGCTTCTGTAGGTGGCCGCCAGCAAAGTTGCCACCAACAGGACATTGAGAGCCTCCAGGACAGGAATTCCACCGAAGACATCTCGATCTGGAGCTGCCAACTGTGGAACCCTCACAAGGAGCCCACTCCTGTATTCAAGGAGGCACAAGTGAGGTCAGCCTGAAGCACCTAAATCGTCTGTTGCTGTGCTGATAGGACAGCCTGAGCTGTAGCATGGTCAGAACGATATTCTGGGGATCACTGCAGGGTTCTGCTGGTGGCTACAGATGGCCTTCAAGCTCTTGGGGTTCCAGTGGTGGAACCACTGTTGGAGATGCATGGCTCTTGAGGAACTCACTGCGCTATGTTGGGTTGAATGCCTTAATACTATTACAGACAAAGGCAGTGTCGAGGTGGTAACATCATAACTGACACTAAAAATCCCTACATATTGTCAATCGAACAAAGCTTGTGTCATCAATGCTCAGTGCCACTGCATTACCTAGATCATGCACTATAAAGTCTCCTGGACACGAGAATATTATTATTGTACCAGTTCCAGTAGGTGATTTCCAAGAGTATTGTTTCACTGTTTTTTAGAGTGGTTGAGCAATCTAGGGAACACAATGACATTTACTGAACCTGGGTCCCATTGTAAGTTATATGTAATTCATCCACATACCTGCAGCATAGCAGAGGTCATTTCAGTTCAACGTTCAGCCCATGAAGAGATACTGTAAGAAAATGTTACCTAGTGAGAGTGTGGGATAAGCCAAAGCTGTATTATACTACAAAAACTCATTTGGCAGAGAATTGCTGCATGAAAAACCAGCAACATAATATGTCAGTTAGGCTACATACAAGTGTGTACCTCTCATGAAGCCTCACAGAAAGTGAGAGGTTACTGTTACATTGTAGTTAAACAATTATCTTTAGATGTAGCTACAGCTGTCAGCTGAATAATTAGCTTCTAAGCATAAGTGATTCTCTAATGCTAAAACAATGGATCCACATCAGACTAATTCTTTAGATAGCATCTGCTCTTACCTGCTTCACATTTAATAAAAATGCATCAGAGTAAGTCTAAACTGGGCTCTTGCTTTTCTAATTATTATTACAATATGACTTCTTGGACTAATGGTTTGTCTTCTCATTTAATGAGAGTGGGAATATAATTCTTTGTCTGGGTCGTTCCATCGCAGTATATGAAAATTTCCACAATGTGGTCTAAAAGTATCCTTCTTAATCTAGCAATGCAGTTGCTATGTTTAAAAAGAATTTGCATGTTTATCCTGGGCCAGTACTTGAGGTAGTATCACTGCATTTATTAGAATTCCAAGTAATGACCAGTAGTTACTCATTTACAGTGTTTGCAGCAGAAGGGGATAAGTTACAAAAAGTAACCTGTGAAGGGATGTGATCATAGCCACATCCAAAATCATAGAGAACAATGAATTTTCACAATGAGCTGATGCAGTTCGTACAATGAAATACAGTCATTCAACTAAGATGAAAAAGCTGTATTGACTTTCTTTTGTATAAATGTGTTGTCAAACAGAACCAAGAATGAAACAAAGTAGAATGATTGTAACAGGAACGTGCTAATTCATTAAAAAATTGTCTTGATAGATGAGCATTAAAATTTCCGATTATGTGATTCTGATCAGCTTCATAACCTACTTGAGATCAAAATTACTGAGATTCTTCCAGGAACTAGGTATATCCAATAGCACTTGGTCATTATAAGAGACAATTAAAGGATAATTCAAATATAAATTAGTATGATTTTCACACTGCCCACAGGCACTTGAAGGCCGGGTAACCTTAATTCAGATAGGTAAGCACTCTTGAAAATAATGTGAAGATTAAGGTATGTCATCTGAAAGTGACCCGCTATGAAGTATTTGTAGCTGCATCAGTGAAGGTAAAGAGGCTCTGTCATTTCCATACATCGACTTTCACATGGCAACATTGCGTTGCCAGAGGAGTTTCCTGCACCACGATTAAGCTATGAAATTGATGCAAGATACATATTTTTAAAATGACCATATTCCAAGTGTTGTATATGAAGGTATTTCTAATGGTTTCATGATTTCCCACGACAACGAGACATAACGTGAAGATCACTGGGGTGTTGGGGGTGTTATGTTGCCGCATAAAGGTGAGTTTACACTTGGGTTCACAGCACGCTACATATGCAAAACTCATCACCAACTCCTCCCAAATTCTTGTTAGCCTCGCCCACTTACTGTAATTGCTCATCAGGACGCATGCCGCATTACCCAACCCATAGAGCCAAGCTTGATGGCTGCAGCCTCACTCACACTCACTCCGCCGACGACTACTCATTAGTATCTTCTCAGCTGTCATCGAGTACTGTATTTTACTATATCTCCATGGAATGGAAACGAGAAGAAATTCGTTTTTTGACAGAGATTTATCAGCATTATCCATGTTTATGGAATGCCAAACTAAAAGCATATAAAAATAGAGATGTAGCCCTACGTGACACTGTAGTGAAAAAACTAAGGGAAGAGATGATTTTGATTGACGATAAAATATCAGAAGAAGATATAAAAAAGAAAACCCACACACTACGTGGCCAGTACAAGGGTGGAAAAAACCAAAGGAATAAAAAAATTCAGGATCAGGAACAGATGATGATTTATAATTGTGTTCCTAAGCTCTGGTTTGCTTCATTTCTTGCAAGACGACAATATTCGAGAGTCAGCTTCATCACTGGAAATGATAGAGGTAGATATATTTTAGAAGCTGTCGTTGAGTGTAATGATTCAATATAATTATGGAGTATTGCTATTTTGTGTATTTTCCATTATTTATCAAATATTTCAATGAGATATATGTTGAGATAAAAATTGCTTTTATAAGAAATGTTTTGATGCTATAAAAAAACACATTTTTTCAGTTATATGATCTTTATTTCCTTGTAATGCAAAGCTATCATTTAATTTTCCAATCCTGCCATTTGCTGTTGCCATGATACTACTTCACCTTCATTATTGAAGTATTTTTTTAAAATAGCCCGTTCTCCAGAAAGCTCATTGAATATAGGCTACTTCCATAACTTCCTTTGCTTCTTCACTGTAGAAGCCAATCGTTTGTCCATTTCCGTCTTTTCTCACCACAACTGTGCATTTGATCATACATTTGAGCTACAACAACGGCAAATTCTTCCTTGTCACAGCTCATTGTAGCTGTCAGGAAGCTACTGCTGCCGGTCGCAGCCCTCACGTAATGGAGGCAAAATGTGCTATGCAGCATGATGGGTCACCAAGGTGGGCAGGCACATGCTGGCAGAGGTGACTTATGAAGCGTGCTGTGAAGCCTAGTGTAAACCCTAGTGTAAACTCACCTGAAGATATAGTTTAGGACTGACACAGGGTCTGCGCTTTGGAGGATCAGCAACAGTCTTTCTGTGGAAGGTGTGTTTGATCTAGAAACCCTTGAAATAAAACGTGGACCAATATTCTTTCACTTATTCAGAAATAATTATTAGAACTAGTCTTCTTCTTCTTCTTCTTTTAACGTGCTTTTTTCCCATTTTTGTATGGGGTAAGCACGATGCCTTCTTTTGAAGGACTTTTGATTTGGCTTTTGGGGTAGACCGTAGTCTCGATCGGCTGCCCTGCCTGACATCGCTTAGACCCCGGTAGCATATGATACATGTATCATACCAGACCCAACGCCCTTTCTCCCAGCAGCGAGAAGTTGTTGCGCGGGTAGGTTGAGAGTTCGAGACATGTGAGATGTTTGTTATGTTTTTAGAAGATGTTGGAGTGGCTTTGTTTTGTGTTTTTATTTAGTCTGTAGCACCCATTTGCTTTTTAAGCAAACCTATCCGTTGATTACATACATAATCCCGGGGTGTCTACACGGATAGCAAAGTGTCCGCCTCTTGATCAGTCGGCTGCGGATTTGAACCTGCGCCACAGACCTATACGAAGTCCGAAGCTGCTGCTGTAACCATCTGTGCCATCGAGGCTCCAATTATTAGAACTAGTCATATTATTATTATTATTATTATTATTATTATTATTATTATTATTATTATTATTATTATTATTATTATTATTCAGAAGATAAACCTCTGTTCATAAGGAACAACCCTACAGTGGCTATTGACTTCAAATTCAAGCTTCCAAAGAATGTGGCGCTCATTTAAAAAAGAGATCAGTTATTAGAAAAGATGAAAGATTAAATTAATAAATTAATGAATAAACAGATAAAATGCAAAGAAATTAGTTAAATAGAAGATGAATTATTTTGGGGTGGTAATGCATTACACCTTCGCTTGAGCTTTTGAGGTTCTAATTGCAAGACATCCTCAGGGAGACTGTTCCACAGTCCAACAGTTTGAGGAATAAAAGACCTCTGGAACTGAGAAGTTCAGCAGCATGGTACATTTACTGCAGAGTGGTGCTGCTGCTCAGCAAATCTGGTGGCTCTTGGTGCAGTGCTCAAGAGGTTCTAAGGCTTTCTGCTCTAAATATATCTTTATTAATGTTTCATATGGGGTTAATAGGGTTTTGATACATTCTTTGCGAGGATCAGTTCTAAAACATCTGCCACAGCCGACGGGTCCCCTCAGGCAGGGTTTCTGGCTCCTTAGTGATACTGACTGCAGGTATGAAGCCAAATTACAGTAGATATAACTGACAGTGTGACCAAGATCCAGGCCATGTTTCATTGTGCTCCCTAGATTCCTCAACCACTCTGAAGAACAGTGAAATAATATTTTTGGAAACCAGCAACTGGAACTGGTACACGAGAAGACCTAACATTCCTGTGTCCAGTCAGGGGACTTTATAATGTAAGATCTAGGTGATGCAACGGCACTGAACATTGACGACAAAAGCTTTGTGCAATTTTAGTCACCGAGTAACAAGTACGATTCATGGTGTTCTGCCTGTATTATTTTAAGGTCTGTGGTTGCTTCCTGAGAACGAACTTTACCCAAAGCCTGATCTTCTTTTAACGTGCTTTTCCCATTTTTTGTATGGGGGTAAGCACGATGCCTTCTTTGAAGGACTTTGATTTGGCTTTGGGGTAGACTGTAGTCTCAATCGGCTGCCCTGCCTGACATCGCTTAGACCCTGGTAGCGCATGTACATGTATCATTCCAAATCCCCAGCTCCCTTTCTCCCAGCAGCGAGGAGAGTTGAGCGGCTAGGTGGACAGTTCGAGACGTGTGAGGTGTCTGTTATGTTTTTAGAAGATGTTGGAGTGGCTTTGTTTGTGTGTGTATTAGTCTGTAATATCCATTTCCTTTTAGCAAACCTATCTGTTGATTATATACATAATCCTGGGGTGTCTACATGGATAGCAAAGTGTCCACCTCTCTGACCAGTCGGATGCGGATTTGAACCCGCGCCACATACCTCTATGAAGTTCGAAGCTGCTGCTCTACCGACCTGGCCATCGAGGCTCTTTTACCCGAAGCCTGATATTATTATTATTATCATCTTCTCCAGGGAAGGTTGACTGCTGTTGTTCATTCTTGTGTCCTGTTGCGTAGAGCCTACGTTTACAAGTGCAGACTATTTATATTTTAGATTTTCAGTTTGCCTCTTCCTGAACTGTTTTGGTCTGCTGAATTTGCTAATGCTACCTTAATTTTGTTATTTTTGTTGCCATAATTGTTATCAATGCCTTTTTTTTTTATTTCCCTTGCACTGATTGCTATCATTAGTGGACTGGCTGTTTACCAACTGATCCACTGTATGATAAGCCTGATCAATAACGTCAAATAAATCTATCGTTACCATAGCAAGTATAAATTACTAATATTACTACTACTAATACTACTACTGCTGCTGCTGCTGTTATCATCATTAGCATAAGTGTTACAAAGCTCTCATCTTGCTGTTTTATTTTGTAGTCTTCACTTATTTTTTAGTGTCTCTGAGCTGACATATAAAGCACATGTTGATTTCTGTACCACATTTATTTATTTATCTATTTATTATTTATTTTATTATTATTATTATTATTATTATTATTATTATTATTATTATTAGTAGTAGTAGTAGTAGTAGTAGTAGTAGTAGTAGTAGCAATAGTGGTAGTAGAGCTGTTACTGTTAGACGCTACTGAGTATACGATATTTACAGATTTTAATTTTTTTTGGCTTGTTCTGCTGCAGGCTGAAAGCGAGTCATCACACCTGTTGGGGCGGCTCCCTTCAGTGCGCAGCTCGAACTGAGACTGAATTCGTTAAACGCTACTTGTTCGCCATCGAATTCCACTCCTCAAAAGGATGGTTCAGGAAAAATCGCTCTTATGGAAGGGAAGTCCGAGCTCCATAATGACTTAGCGCAAGGGAGCTTATTCTTACTTGGTAACCACCATCGTCTCCGATCAATATCAAAAGGGCGTGACAAAACGGTAGGTCTCTCTCCCAGCTGGAACTCGAGTGGATTAATGCAACCTATAGGGTTTCCTTCATATCTGACTGCTATAATAGCGTGATCATATTTCTTTCAAGCAAATGGTCGATATTAATCTGCTTTTGTACTCTTTGTACAAATAGTCTTAGTAAAAGATAACCTTGGCACTTAACGGTATCTTTTTGATCCTCTAGCAATATAACCAATGGCGTACATAATAGGCGTTTCCTGAACGCGGTTCTCCCCTTATTAACCAATAAGATGCGAGCTCTCTGTGTTGACAACCAATGGGGATCATGCTCTTTCCTCAGTGGATAAGTTCACAGGCGGTGGGAGGGGTTAAGCGTGCTGGCTGCGTGGACGCTGGCACCCGGGACCAGTCGGTTCCAAACGATTTAACGTGAATCCAGAAACAAAATAATAGTCAGCTTGAAATCAATCGTGGAACTGAGAAGCAGAGCACCGAAACCGATTAGATTATACGAAAAGCAACACTTTTGAAAAAAGGGAGTGCAACAGACAAGCCAGTTTTTTTGTTTTACCGC
This sequence comes from Macrobrachium rosenbergii, assembly GCF_040412425.1. Classification (NCBI taxonomy): domain Eukaryota; kingdom Metazoa; phylum Arthropoda; class Malacostraca; order Decapoda; family Palaemonidae; genus Macrobrachium; species Macrobrachium rosenbergii. Next base: position 37,888,298 of record NC_089749.1, on the reverse strand, counting down.
TGAAAAGAGAGAAAAATATTGAAAAGAATTTTATCAGTAATCGAATGTTTATACAGTAAAGGGGTCACTGAGTGATCATTATAATGATCCTGATGCAGAAGCATTAACTTGTTCTTTATGTACCAGGTGAGTACAAGATACCCGAGTATTATCCCTCATTATGTGATGTGTACTTTTTAAGACTGAACTTTCCGTATGCCAGCGCTTGCACTTTTCTTACGAGTTCTTTAAATGTGTAAAAACTCACCTTAGAATCGCAGCAAGTGTTTTAGATCTTGCTGTTATTTCCGCGAAAACACAAACAAAAGGCTATACCAGAAATACTATTTTTATTGAACGAGATGTAGCCCAATGAGTCGTGCCACAGTGACAAGTTTTTCTGATTGTTTTCTGTAAATACAGCTCTAATTAGCTTTATATGATTGCAAGGTGCAGCCTCCAAATCAGTCATTCATTTCCTTTAAATGCGTGCTTGTGTGTTTGTGTGTGTAAGAGAAAGAGAGAGATAAAATAATTCAGAATATCACAAACGAGTGCCCAATAACGTAGTGAGCTTTTTTTTTTTTTGCTGAATTCTTGTATATGTTTAAGGGTGGAGGTTCCTTTGAAACGACACTAAGAACAATAAGATTGCTCTGGAGACTGATTCTGTGACTTCGGAGAAACAGTTTGTAGCATTCACATTCAGCTGATGCTTTCATCTGTCCAAATTCGCAGACTGGTCCCAAGTGAGTCTTAAAAGAGTTTGTAGAACAGTAAGAGTTGCATGTCTCAAATGACTAAGGCCGAATTCGGTCTTTCTACTTAAAAATGGGGATTTCACGCCAAATATAAAACCTGACATACACTCGGTGAATATACGTTTGATGAAAAGATTCGTCAATGTTTTGTTTCACCTTCGATCATGGTGTCTATTTAGCAGTGTATTTTATATTAATGCCATATGCGAGTGTCTACTTTTCTTTAATGAATCGAATTACTTATATATATTTAAACGTACTTATTTTTTGTGTGGAAATATCTTTATTTCCACCAAGCAAAACTTTTGATGTTTATTTCCTATTCATTTGTTAATTAGGATTTCTAACCCGAGGTCTAACTTACAAAGCAAAAGTTGACTATTCTTCATAACCCCAAGATGGGCAGTGCTGCTGCTGCAGGCTGCACAGGAGAACGAGAATAAAGAGATGCATGAAGTGAAAATCACGGCATCTCCTTCGTGTCAGAAATCGGTCATTGTGGATGTGGGCAGAATGTCGGTTGAGGCAGCAGAAAACGATTAGCCTACGGTTCTCAGCCTCTTTAGGCATAGCAATAAAGCTCGAGCTTTATAGGCCCTACATATTATTTTCATATTTATGTAAATGTTCTTTTCATTTCCTATTGTTGACTTCAATATAGAAGACACGCAAATTTATGTGGTCCTCCGGGAGTAAGAGCTTGTTCTGGCATAAGACCACCTTGACCTACAACAACGGCAACAAAAGGCCGTAGCTGAGAAGGAGCATCATGTTTCCATTTCTGCAACCTGGACTCTTCATTCCAGCCTTCTTCCTTTCATCAGAGAAGCGGCTGCACAATGGTTCCGTGTCATCAACGTAATTGAACCAAACAAACACTTTTTTCAGTTTTCTTCTGACGATGGAAAGAGAAACCCACAAGATTCTTGTGTATAACTTGTTTACTGGTAAATATTTACATATTACTTTGATCTCGAGTACTTTCAGGTCCTAACTGTGAACCTTTTTCAAGAGATGAGGTAGTCAGGCTGGAGATTGCTGGGCCCTGAACCAGCCTGACTACCTCATCTCTTGAAAAAGGGTCACAGTTAGGACCTGAAAGTACTCGAGATCAAAGTAATATGTAAATATTTACCAGTAAACAAATTATACACAAGAATCTTGTGGGTTTCTCTTTCCATCAACTTAATTGTTATCTTCATTCCTCCCCTGATGGGTAGCCTCCTACCTCCCGCGCGTCCGACCCTTCAGCAGAGACTTTACTTACTTTGCAGACATCTCCAAAAGCCTACTGTAGGTGTCCAAGATTTAGGTTTCATCTCCACAACAGCGCTGGAATCTCGAGAATACTAAAAGTGTTATTATAAGCCAGTTTGATATCCCATAGGTTTTGTTAATTTACTGTTTTGGAAAATTTGCAGAAGTATAATTACTTTTTATTTTTTGTTTGAGTATAGAAGAGTGAATCAGCTTTGCTTAATATATATATATATATATATATATATATATATATATATATATATATATATATATATATATATATATATATATATATATATATGTACATATATATATATATATATATACATATATATGTATATACTCGTATACATGTGAGCAGGAGGCGAAGAAGTGAGGCGGCGCGGCGCGGCGTCCTGCAGTCCACACGAGGCGACGACCAACCGCGCGGCTGCAAAAAGTGGTGAGGGTGAGGGTGCACACAGGGCCGGACTAAGACCCTTAGAGGCCCTTAGCACTAAAAGACTTTGGCGCTCCCTTATATAGGCCTACGTCATTCAAAACAGAAACAATAATAAACCATAAAATAAAATTTTATTGATCGAAATAAAATGATGGGAAATAATGTTTATTTTTGTATATCTCCACTTTATTTATATTCGAAAAGTTTTCTCCTGCTTTTTTAGTTTTCTGTAAAGGAAAAGTATTGTGCCGACTTTAGCTGTTCGCTCGCACTTTATTCTGTCCGCACTTTTTCTGTCCCCATTCAGATCTTAAAACCTAGTGAGGCCAGAGGGCTGCAAATCGGTATGTTTATCATCCACCCTCCAATCATCAAATACCAAATTGCAGCCCTCTAGCCTCAGTAGTTTTTATTTTATTTAAGGTTAAAGCTTGTCATAATCGTGCTTCTGGCAACGATATAGGATAGGCCACCACCGGGCCGTGGTTAAAGTTTCATGGGTCGCCGCTCATACAGTATTACACCGAGACCACCGAAAGATAGATCTATTTTTGATGGCCTTGATTATCCGCCGTAGCGGCTGTACAGAAAACTCGATTGCACAGAAGAAACTTCGGCGCATTTTTTACTTGTTTTAATTGCAAAGTCTTTGATCAGATCCTCACAACTAATCTTACGTAACACATCTGCTTCTATACTGAATAGAGGTAAGGCATCCAGCCCGCCTTGTTGCATAGTTGTTCTGATGGGATTTTTAATATACTTCAACTGAGAAAAAAAACGCTCATTTGAGCAATTTGTGACCATTTTGATGTTAAAAATATACGAAAGCCATGTCAACATTTGGAACGGCACAGTCCATATCGTCTTCTACAATTATTTGATAACGTTCAGCATGACTGAATCTTGTTTTTACATTTTTTGTTGCACTGAACTTATGGCGCACATGTGAATGAAACTGCTGAAGCTCAGCTGAGAAATTACTTTTGAAGTCCTCTGGGTAAGCGTCAGTCAGCTTTTGACAGCACTTGGAATACCTTTCAGTATTAGTATCATAATGAAGTGACATTAAGTGGCACACCACTTAGAAAAGAAAAGCTCTCTGCTATTTCTTTGTATATCTCTCCTCTTCTGTTCATCTCAGTTTGAAGTTTGCCATGCAGCAATTGTGTCGAAGGTGGTGGTACGAAATTTACCTCTGGCATTCAGGTATACTTCTGGCGCATCTCGGTCATTGGGTGCCCTCTTTCTGATATGGGTGCGAGATGTTGTTGCCTTGTAGTCATCATCTGGTAGCATTTCCTTTGTAGCTGCTTCATATCTTTCAGATTCATCTCGTGAAGTGCACAGTTGGTCAGCTAATGATACATACAGAACTGCACATGTTCTTAAGTTCACATCCTCATTTTGTAGAACTTGGCTTACTCTGTGAAAATTCTGCAAAATCTCATTCCAGAAATTCAACATGAAAAGAATTCTGGCTCTTGCATCTTATCTGCAATATCATTTGCTTCTCTTCTAGCGTCTCCCTTTTGTGACTGGTATTCTAGTGCTTCTAAAATTTTAGGCAAAGATTTCAAAATTGCTGCTGTAGTCATAGAATGTGCCTCCCATCTGGTATCAGAGAGGGATTTAAGACACTTTCATTTCCAATACAACCTTTAAGAATTTTCCACCGCCTGCTTGAGGCTGAAAAAAGATATAGAATAATTGCACTGTAGACAAGAAATTTACTGCGTTTGACAGCAGTCAACAGCACTTCGGCTTACCAGATTTAGTGAATGAGTTGCACAGGACATATAGAGCAAACTGCAACACCTGATTTGCCATTTCCTCACTGGTATGGCTTTTCATTTCCAGAAAGGTTAAAAAGGTCCAATAGGTTGTCCATCTTTGAAGTACCTAAGTACAACGCTTCTGATCGCGATGTGATAGATCTGGTATGTTGAATCATTTGACAAACTAAAACAACCAGAAGATTTTACTTCGCCTACAAGTGAGCGTCTGCCATGGACCTTCTGTGTCATTAGTTGAATGAGTTCCTCACAGGTGGTTTTGGACAGGTAAGAAGGATTTCCTTTGCCAGACTTTCCATATTTCGAAATATAGCCTGCTAAAAATGGATCAAACTGGCTTATGAGCTGAAGCAGCCCTAAAAAATACCCATTCTGCAGGAATCAAAACCTTTCTTCTGTTCCTCGAAAAGCCTGAAGCCATCTTCAGCTAACACACGAATAACAGCTATGACACGCCTCAACACGTTCCCAGTGATCACATTCTTCCTGAATTTGCAGTTTCATTCTCAGTGGACGACTGAACGGGACAGCCGCCATGAACGAGACTTACAGTAGCAGTGAGACAAGAATGGTCACCTGAGGACCGTGGGCCAGTTAAACTTACCATTTTATAATTTTGTTGCATTCCCAAGATTAACGTATATCATTAACCTCTATCATGACTATTATTATTATTTTTACTTCCGCCAAGGAGGTTATGCTTTTGTCGGAGTATGTATGTGCGTGTGTTTTTTTTTCCACTGACGCTGTACATATTGTATACAAATTTCACAGATTGCAAACAAAGTTTCCCCAGCTTTCATATATACGGAGCGATTTTTTCCTTCGATTTTATGATCCTTGGCGGAGGTCTGCACTCTCTGCATGAGTGCTCTTGTTATTATTCGATACTTATATCTGTATGTCATTTTGACATTTAAGTAGGGGTCCCCTTTTGCGGATGCTGGTTCGGCTGCACCATCTGCAGTAGCCTATTGCACCATATATATGACCCATGGCACGCAATGGAAAATTTCTGTGGTGCCCCATTCCCTTGATGCCCTAAGCATGTGCTTATTTGCTTAATGGTTAATCTAACCCTGAACGGTCCACATTATGGCGTTACCCGCGCGGTTCACTAATTATTATATAAGCTCAGAAATTCAATAAAATATGAATATAATTACGATTTGTTTTGTCCTGAGTTTTTTTCAGAATTGTAGAAAATTTCAAATAGTTCCCCCCAACACTTTTTCTTTTCTAGTTTGTCCTCATAATCATCTGATGTCATTTCCCACAAGGATGGACGTCTTTCAACTTCATCAAAGAAGGTCGGCGTCAAAGCAACTCGTCTCCCTTTTGACATGTGGTGGAGGCGGATCCGCTCGGAGTCGGTCACCTGAACAGACAATAGTCAACGCGTGAATCTCGAATGGCGCGGTTGTCAAGGAAACTCGTGTCGCGCGGTTGCCGCAGCGGATAACAAAACGCGCGGTGGTGTGTGTACACCTCTGTGCTCTGCCATTATACTTCACAACCGCGCGGTTGCAACCGCTATGCGAACAGTCATTTGGAAAAACGTCCAGTCATCTGGGACATGAAATCAGATGATTATAAGGACAGAATTGTAAAGAAAAAGTGATGGAGCAACTACTAGAAATGTTCTGCAATTCTGAAGAAAGTAAGGGCAAAAAAATCGTGGGCCATACAAGTCTAAAAGAAGTTGGAACCTGAGAGCAACTGCACCCAAGAATTATCTACACATTTTAGTGAATTTCTAAGTTTATACTGTCACATTATATCATTTTATCCTGCAGTTCAACTCTACCTTCATGAATGAAATATTCTGCAAACTGATCTCTTGCAGAGGTTGCGACAGGCTTCCTCTCGGTACACTTCCTACGGACAGGCTTTTCTTGGTGCTTGCAAAAGCATGTCTTCGCACCTACAAGGCCTAACCATTTCGTGCCCTTACATAGTTACGCAAAATACAACATGCTTGTACGCTTATATATCCTCAGCAAAGAGCATATTAACAATGACAGGTCTGTGAGTCTCCTGACGCCTAAATTTATATATATATATATATATATATATATATATATATATATATATATATATATATATATATATATTATATATATTTATATATATATATATATATATATATATATATATATGTGTGTGTGTGTGTGTGTGTGTGTATATATGTATGTATATATACATATAATATAATATATATATATGTATATATATAATATATATATATATATATTTATATAATATATATAGACATATAATATATATATATATATATATATATATATATATATATATATATATATATATATATATATATATATATACTGTAAATATACACACACACGCACATATATATATTTGGGCAGTTTATCGTTTACCCGGGTAACCGCGCAACATTCAAATCCGTCCGCACAGGTAAGTAGTTCGACCCCGAGCCTACCCGACCTAGCGACCTGACCGAGCTGGACCATTCTAGCACATAGTTCAAACAGTTAACATGGCGTCTTCTCATCCCTATCACATTCAATTTGCCGCTGCAAACCAGGTGACTATTATTGATTTGGTGAAATTATGTGACAATGAAAATGAACTGCGTTTGTTTCTGATGAAAAGTGGCCTTTTCGGCGATTTTAGTGGTCTGTGTGAACAGTGTAAGGAAGGAACAGTTAGTCTTATGAAAGATGAAAACGCATGGCGATGCAGTTTAAGAAAATGCAGAAAAAGCATTTCAATTAGGAATGGCTCATTCTTCTCCCGGTCACATCTTGGTTTTAGTACTATACTGTACCTTATTCACGGATGGATTCACGAACTACCACAGAAATATATGCAAATGACCTTAAAAATCAGTTCACCAAACACAACAGTCGATTGGTACAGTCTTTGTGAAGTGTGTATCGACATCTTGGTGCAAGATAATCGCAAAATCGGGGACCAGGACACGTAGTTGAGATTGACGAGTCCAAATTCGGCAAGAGAAAATTTCATAGGGGCAGGCGAGTTGAGGGCTGTTGGGTTTTGGGCGGGATTGATCGTGAAACAAAGGACACGTTTTTTGAAGTTGTTCCCGAGAGATCTGCTGAAACACTACTTCCAATATTAATAAAAAATATTCATCTCGACTCAACTGTGATTTCAGATTGCTGGAAATCATACCACACATTGAGCCAGCATTTTAAAGATCACCTGCACATTAATCATTCCTTGAATTTCGTTGATTCAAAAGACAAAAGCATCTACGCAAACACTATCAAATCCACGTGGTGTGTGTTGAAACGGAATGTTTTACCAAGATGTATTGCATCAAAAAAAGCTATCTTTCTAATGTTGAGTGTCCGTTCAAAGCTTTTCTAGAACTTATTAAACGGACATATCCATTAGTTAAAGTGGAGTCAACGCCAAGAAAAATTCGTTCTGGTTCCGGCGACGCTCAAAGAGCACACGTCGCCGTACAAACGGAACAGCCCGTGGTCGAAAACAAAAGAAGAATCGACTTGCCAGATTGGTCCAACAATTCCAATTTCGAATATGGTACATGTGTTTTTTATTTATATAATATAAGGGGGGTATGGTAGGATTCTCTTGGTTAGGATAGTAAATCGTCGATAACTAGATGTTAGGGGTACAATTTTCCCCCTTGTAACCCCTGTGGCTAGTGCAATATGACCTCTTGCCAGAATATATGTGCCTTCCAAGAATCAGTCAAAAAGCGGATAAGGCATGCAGTGCCGTTCTGCCCCAGTGAAACTCTGATCAGAATTGTGTAAAAATGACTGCTAACAACCACCGGCTTCACAGTCTTCATCTGTCCACCATTTTTGTTGTGTGCCGTTCCGCCAGTTCTATTGTCAGAGCTTACTGCCATCTAATGGTAGGTACTTACTAGAAAACTGGCCGAATGCAGGGTTGCCCGGGTAAACCATAGCCGCTCTATATATTTATATGTACAGTATATATACTTAATATATATATATATATATATATATATATATATATATATATATATATATATATATATATATAAATATATATATATATGTCTATCTTTAATATTTATATATAAATAATATGTATATATATAAATATGTATATATATGTATATATTTAATATTTATATATAAATAATATGTATATATATATATATATATATATATATATATATATGTATATATATATATATATATATATATATATATATATATATATATATATATATATATATATATATATATATATATATATATATATAGTGGGAAGGTATTCACTTCTTGAAAACTGTCTGTTGCACTACATGCTTTCACTTCTGTAGGAACAAGTTGCTCGATATTGAACTGTGTTGGAGCATACACTTATCGTGCTCAGATGTCAGCTATCTTCTATATTTTAACAAGTGTTTCCTTTTAAAATCTTAGTTTAAATGAAAATTATGTTTCCCTTAGTTACATTTATTTTAGTTTTCAAACTCTATAACTTTCCACCTTTTCAGTGGGAAGTAGTGACCGAGTCTTTACTTTAAAAGGCACACTGTGAAATGTTTGGGCTTAGAATTTTACTTAGGCTGTAGGCATTCAGGAATTCTATATAAGTTCACAAGTCACTTCGAGATTTCACTGTCACCTCTCCACACACTCACACACCTGGCCCTGGTGCCTTTTTCCAACTGACCCTGCTTCCAGTCTTCGTATATATATATATATATATATATATATATATATATATATATATATATATATATATATATATATATATATATGTATATAAATATATATATATATATTCAAACTGGATGGTATCTAACGGAGTTTTTTTATTGATAATGTGGACTGTTTGTCCAAGAAAGCAGTCCACATTATCAATAAAAACCCTTGATAATCCACTTTTGAAGAAAGTCCTTTAATAATTCTACTAATGCACAGAACAATTGTGTATGTGATAAAGTTAATATATATATATAATGCACAGAACAATTGTATATATGATATATAATATATATATATATATATATATATATATATATATATATATATATATATATATATATATATATATATATATATATATATATATATATATATATATATATATATATATTAATTATTCATTTGATGCCGAAATCTGGTATAATTTTCCCAAGTTTCGTCCAGATGTGCTTCCTTTTCCATTAATGTATTACGTTTACTTGTTCAACGGTTGTTATCGAGTTAATGTTATTGTGCGCGAGAGGTCACCGGGCGAGTCAAGATCTCATTAGTTCTTGAGGCCAGTGCCCATGAGATGAACACTTTGCTTCGTATGGGTAAAGATCGGTCAAACTCGGCATCTGGGATCACTTAGTTTCGTTATCGCCCCTATTTTGTTTTGCGCTCTGTCTTTATCAGTGATTTCCTGTATGTCCTCGTGCCTATATTAACATATTTATTTTAGTCAATTATAGACTCCATTCCAATATATATTTTAATATTTATATATAAATAATATATGATATATATATATATATATATATATATATATATATATATATATATATATATATATATATATATATATATATATATATATATATATATATATATATATATATATATATATATATATGTGTATATGTGTGTATATATGCATCAAACGGGAAGGCGGACGGGAATGATCTTGAATAGTCATTTGATTACATGTTTATCCCAACGTTTCATAATCCATGATTACATCATCACGGGTTCTAGAATGAAAAAACAAAAAGCATTGACAATAAAAATTACAGAAAAAATATACAAAGGCAAAGTCAGAACAGAAAAAACGACAATGGACTTGAAAAGGGAAATTTGAGACAAATGACACTGAGGAACAGGCAACACTGAGAAATTAATCAAAACAAATAGAGCATATAAAAGACAAGTAACAAATTATATTTAAAATCTTTATATTTTAAAACACTAAAATTTAAAATCACATTAAAAAAAAACAAATAAATAAATAAATAAAAGTGGCTAAGGGTATGGAGCCAACCTGTCAGTACGACACAAATACAGAAAAGGAGGTCTTCGAAAGAGAAGCAAAACAACAAAAACATTATTATTACGACAGGTAGGCTACAGAGGAACAGCCGAAATCTGAGTGTTCAATTTCGGAACAAGCTGTTTTATCATCAGAGACTCGAGTATTGGTAGTTCCAGTTGGCTTGAAGTTCGTCCAATTATGCAGAAATCTTTGCTTTCAGTGGGAGTTTTACAAAATTTCGTGTGACTTCTGATGTTGGAGTGTTCGTGGTTGGAGATTTTACCCCCGTACGAAGACTTACCCCTCTATACGAATCTATGCGTACTTTTAGAAGTCTCCGAGTGGATCCCACATAAATGCCCGAGTTACATTTGGGGCAAGAATACTTGGACACCACTCCGGAGGACATCGTAGTACAAAGCTGATCCTTAAATTTAAAAATAGAGCCAATAGTTAGGGGGTTGACAGGAACAAGTTTAACATGCAAAGCACCAAAATGTTTCTGAATTACGCTCGTAAATTTTGTTCTGAAATGGACATCATGACAGTGTGGAGGCTTGGCATAAAGTGTAGTTTGGGTGTAGTTTGGGTACTGCAAGAGTATAATGCCCAGTGAAAAATCTCTTGTTTAGTATTTTATTGAGGCTTTTAAAAACTGTCTTTGAAAGAAAACAATAATGTTTAAAATATTCTAAAAGAAAGGTAACTTCATCATGAGAAGCTTTCATCCAACTGGAGGTGAGGGAAAGGGCCCTGTAAAAGAGTCGCAACGGAATTAATCTTAAAATTATAAACGCAATAACTGTAACAATTGGCACCTAATCCTGCAAAAGTCTTTTTCTTAAAAATCGTGGTAGTAAAATTTTTACAGTTATTGTCGCCACCAGAGACCCTTAGGCCAGCTGGACAATTTCTTTGAGCCTGGGAAGAATATAAGTACTGGTGGAAGTACCTTTTTGGCGCCACCAGCGACCCTTAGACCAATTGGACACTTTCTGTGCGGCTGGAAAAATGTAACTATTGGTTGAAGTAACTTTTCTGGCGTCACCAGAGACCCTTAGGCCAACTGGATACTTTCTGTGTGGCTGGGAAGAATATAAGGACACTTTTTTTGGTGCCACCAGAGACTCTAGGTCAATTGGACACTTTCTGTGTGGCAGGAAAGAATATAAGTATTGGTGGAAGTACCTTTTTGGCGCCAAAAGAGACTCTAGGCCAACTGAACACTTTCTGCGTTGCTGGGAAGAATATAAGTATTAGTGTAATTACATTTTGGCGACACCAGAGACCTTAGGCCAATTGGACACTTTCTGTATGGCTGTGAAGAATATAAGTATTGATCGTAGGACCTATTTACCAGAGACCCTTAGTCCAACTGAACACTTTCTGTGTGGCTGGGGAGAAAATAAGTATTGGTGGAAGTGCATTTTGGTGACACCAGAGACCCTTAGGCCAACTGGACGTTTCCTGTGTGGCTTGGGAGAATATAAGTATTGGTGGAAGTATCTTTTTGGCGCCACCAGAGACCCTTAGGCCAATTGGACACTTTCCTTGTGGCTGGGAAGAATATAAGTATTTGTGGAAGTACCTTTTTTGACGTCACTAGAGACCCTTATGCCAACTGGACATTTTCCGTGTGGCTGGGGAGAATATAAATATTGGCAGAAATAAATTTTGGCGTCAAAAGAGACCCTTAGGCCAACTGGACACTTTCTGTGTGGCACTGGAGAATGTAATTATTGGTGCAAGTACATTTTTTGGCGCCACAAGAGACCCTTAGACTAACTGGACACTTTCTGTGTTGTTGGGAAAAATATAAGTATTGGTGGAAGTATCTTGTTTTGGCGTCACCAGAGACCCTAGGCTAATTGGACACTCTTTGTGAGGCAGGGAAGAATGTAAGTATTTGCTGAAGCACCTTTTTTGGGGCCACAAGAGACCCTTAGGCTAATTGGACACTTTCTGTATTGCTGGGAAGTATATAAGTATTAGTGGAAGTACCTTTTTTGGCGTCACCAAAGACCCTTTTGCCAATTGGACACTTTCTTTGTGGCTGGGAAGAATATAGGTATTGGTGGAAGTACCTTTCATGGGCCAATTGAACTTTCTGTGTTGCTGCAAAGAATATTTTGGTGGCGTCACCAGAACTGGACAATTTCTGTGTGGCTGGGAAGAATATAAGTATTGGTGGAAGTGCATTTTTTGGCGTCACCAGGGACCCTTAGACCAATTGGACACTTTCTGTGTGGCTGGGAAGAATATAAGTTTGGTGGAAGTACGTTTTTGGAGCCGCAAGAGACCCTTAAGTTAATTGGCTTGGGAGAAGTATTAGTGAAAGTATAAGGCCAACTGGACACCTTGGTGGAATAATTTGGCGCCACCAGAGACCCTTAAGCTGATAGACTTTCTTTGGCGTGGAAGTACATTTTTGGCGCCACCAGACAACCGCAGGCAATTGGACTATTTCTTTAAGCCTGGGAAGAATATAAGTATTGGTGGAAGTAACCTTTATGGGCCACCAGAGACCCTTAGGCCAACTGGGCACCTTGTGTGTGGCAGGGGAAAATTTCTGTATTTTTAGGCTGAGAAGAATATAAATAGTGGTGGAAGTACTCTTTCTGTGCGGCAGGGGAGAATATAAATAGTGGTGGAAGTACCTTTTTGGCGCCACCAGAGACCCTTAGGCCAACTGGACTCTTTCTGTGCGGCAGGGGAGAATATAAATAGTGGTGGAAGTACCTTTTTGGCGCCACCAGAGACCCTTAGAACTGACTCTTTCTGTAGGGAGAACAAAGTATTGGTGGACATGCCTTTTTATGTCGGCACTTCCTGTGTGGCTGGTAAGAATATGAGTATTGGTGGAAGTACCTTTTTTGGCGCCACTAGAGACTCTTAGGCCAATTGGACACTTTCTGTGTGGCTGAGAAGAATATAAGTATTGGTGGAAGTACCTGTTTGGCGCTACCAGAGACCCTTAGGCCAGTTGAACAGTTTTTATGTTGCTGAAAAGAATATAAGTATTGGTGCAGGTACCTTTTCTATCACCACCCGAGACTCTTAGGCCAATTGGACACTTTCTTTGTGGCTGGGGAGAATATAAGTATTGGTGGAAGTACCTTTTTTGATGCCACCAGAAACCCTTAGGCCAACTGGACACTTTCTCTATGACTGAGAAGAATATAAGCATTGGTGGAGACCTTTAACTCTGCCAAGGCTGAGCAGTCCTCCCAACAAGATCTATGTCCCCAGTGTTGTGGAGTCCTTCGCAAAGGTCTTGGATCTACACCCGATCTCTCCCAAAAGTAATCACTGACGCCCTGTCATGGAGCTTCTGAGGTCATCCTGCTTACAGCTCATAAACAGACAAACTGCAGCCAAACGAACCAAAACCATAAAATCATGAACTCCTGATTGCAGGTACAGGTAAGGGCTACAGGGATAGTCGAGATGATTTTCTGTTTAAGACAGCAAGGACTTTGCACTCAAAAGTGTATAGAAATGAGATTTGGAAGGACAATGGAACTTTTTACGCATTTTATTGGCCTATTCTTTTATCGTGACAATATTATCATCATCTTTATTATGACTTCAGAATTTTCACTGAATTGGTGCAAAAATGAATTTTGTTGTGAATTGTTAGCAATCACTACCAATAATCATTGTTGATGGTATCTTTATGAACAGACTGTAGACGAAGAATTTTTTCCCAGAAGCAAACTAACACTTGGGGAACAAAGGAATTTCGCACTGAAGCTCGCATCGAGTAACGCCATGTGACCGGATGTCCTCCTCGTTCCATTTGCGCAATTACCAAAATAACCTCCACTCCCGAAAGTAGGAGTGACGGGATTTTGATCATAACAAAAATGATTGTTTAGAGGAATTAAATAAAGATCCCCTTCAGTTTAATAATAACCTTTAAAAAGACACCTTTAAGTTATTATATAATAATCATCAAGTAAATTCTTTCCATCGAATCTGGTAACGAAGTCGAAACAATATCTGTGAGGAGTTCATCCTGACATCTCAACAACAAACGCTGAGTCTTAGGCTACTGCAGTTCTTATCCGTCCAGTTAACAGAGATAATTGGGGGAGTATATAACGTGCATCACTTCATATGAATGATATTTTACTTTTCTGGAAAAGAAAACTATTGCGATGGCTTTGCTTTGTCTGTCCGTCCGCACTTTTTCTGTCCGCCCTCAAATCCTAAAAGCCACTGAGGCTAGAGGGCTGCAAATTCGTACGTTTATCATCAACCCTCTAGTCATCAAACATACCAAATTGCGGCCCTCTAGCCTCAGTGTTTTTTATTATATTTAAGGTTAGAGTTAGTCATAATCGTGCATCTGGCAACGACATAGGACAGGTCACCACCAGCCCGTGGTTAAAGTTTCATGGGCCGCGGCTCATACAGCATTATACCGAGACCACCGAAAGATAGATCTATTTTCGGTGGCCTTGATTATACGATGTACAGAAAACTCGATTGCGCCAAAGAAACTTCGGCTCATTTTTTGCTTGTTATATTCGTCTACCTTTAGGAAAAGTTCAGCTGGCTTGTCCTGTGAAGCCAACCATCCATCCAATCGACAGAATGCGACGACTTACTTTCAAAGTTTTCATGGCTGCTCATGCAAGCATTGAAGCCGAGCCTTATCTATAGCAGAGAGCTGGGCCACTATTCGTGAGCGTTGATTTTATATTAGCTGAACTCAGGTAATTTGCAAAATTGACCTCTGGAAATGCAGATGTTTCTAACTTCATGATTACACCTGAGGCTAAGTGGTGAAGTCCTTCACCATCAAAGTCCTAATGATTAATCTTTTTGCATGAATTCTTGAAACTTGTGCACTCGCTTGTTACACTGTGTTCATCAAATCACAATAAAAACGTGTTCATATTTACTCTTAGACTTATTGAGGCTACTCGGTTTGGGGAGCCAACAATATAGTTTTTGGGAATCTCAAAATTGAAGGTGGAAAGTATCTGTTGTTTATCTCGCTTTCCTCTATACATATATCTTTTTTTTTCAGGCCGGACATGGACTTCCCTCTGGTGGGTCACTATACACCGTGCAGCTACATGACTCCAGCTGAACTGGTGTCTCGTGATCACCGACTCCTTCCCTCACATGACCTGAGGTCTCAGCAGCTTCATTCGTCCCCCAGACCAGAAATCAATAGGTACGCCATACTCTTATATGTAATATTTTGTTTGTAGCAGAGCAATGTCTTTTTAGAAACTCCTCTTCTGTTTCATCCCTGAGAGTTGACTTGTGATTCAGTTCCTGTGAGACAAACATAAATATTAGGTGGTCACTTGATATTAAATATTGAACTTTATCACATATACATTTGAAAATGTTTGTGTTCACCAGTTCCAGCCAAACTGCAGCAACTAACTAGGTACAATAGAGTCGATATCTGCAGCTTTTCAAGACGGGCCAAGTAACTAGTTCGCAAGGTGGTTGCATATTAGGCTAAAATGATTTGCAGACTAGCAAGTGCATGAACCCGTGAAATCTGGAAGACCGTGACCGTAGACAGTGCGGCTTTCCATTAAAATAAACTGAAATGGAGATGGACCCCGTGTGCCCAGTCCTTTTTTTTTTATTTATTTATTTAGGTTTCATGCCCGTTTCTCTCGCTGATTCGAAATCATTTTGCTCTGTAATGGAGACAGGGGCAGATAATACGCTTAGGCATTGTAATGGGAGTCGAATCAAACAAAACGTTGGTTTCTATTCTATAAAAGAGAGAGAGAGAGAGAGAGAGAGAGAGAGAGAGAGAGAGAGAGAGAGAGAGAGACTGAAGACTTTACTCGAACTTTGTATCATTAGCGATTGTTGACTTTGATTTGAGAGAAAGAGGATCTAATTATAATTATAATTATTCTTCTTATTCATCACAAGCACACATCCGCATGTGATGGCCAAGAAGGGAGAAGGGGCTGCTCAGCAAAAAAGGAACATGGTGAGGATGAAAGATAAAATTAGTCAAAAATAGATAACCTAACCATAGCTATGCACGTGTAAGCAGTAACGGAGGCAAGTAACAGAAAAGAAATAAATCAAGGCAATTTCCAGTAGCATCACGGGGACTGTTAACCAGCGTCAGTGGGAACACCAGGGAGGTTACTGAACTGTTTAGCAGTAAAGGAAATGACCGACCTCTGCACTGCGAGCAATAGCAATAGGAGCATGACACTAAAACTCCAACTCCAACTGATATTTCAGCCTATGTTAATTTTTATTCACATCCCTGTTATCAAGAGCATTACGTATATATGTATCCCTGAGGACACTGATGGTGAAATGGAAAAGATTAGGAACGCAGGCAAGAAACTGAAATATCCTGACTCTGTATCAGACAATGCATTAGAAGCGGCAAAAAAGACTCTATAAAAAATAAACCGAAACTACAACACAAAAATCTGCTCGTACTACCATGTAGTAGTAAAATGCAAGACGTCCCATCTTCTTAAGAGTTTTGGAGTTAATGCAGCATTTCAGAAAAGCAAAACAATGAAATGTGTATTTATGAAGCGCTCTCCCGACGATGCTGAAGGACGTTTATATAAAACCCCATGTCAGGCTTGCGATAACTTTCTATTGGTCAAACTTGAAAAACACTGGAAAAGAGAAGAGACCAGCATAAAAACGTATAAAATACGCACAGGTTAACAGTGGAATTTTTGTACATGTTAGTGAGAAAAATTACACAGTCAACTGGACTGGGGCAAAAAAGGATAGCTTACTTTAATTATGCACTGAAAAGAAATACCATTGAGTTTAGTTTTATAAAAGAAAATGATTACCATAACAAGAATACCAGTCAGGTCGTATATAAACTTGATCCTGTAATTGCAAAAGAAATTTGTAAAATTTTTACTTTTTAAGGACGGGACCAGATATGTATGGAAAAAGGATTATCATATTTGACACCTATCAGGCGTGGGCTTTTAGTCTCCACCGGTTTGTATGTTTGTCCGTACAGTCCGCCTAGCATAATATATTGTGTTTTACCACTACTGTATGTATCAGTCCTTCGTCAATGGATTGGAAATAAAGTCGAAACCGGCCAGGACCTACAACCAGTCTCTTATATTCTTCACTTGTGGTGATGTGTGAGATATGTATATATACATATATATATATATATATATATATATATATATATATATATATATATATATATATATATATGAATATATATATATATATATATATATATATATATATATATATATATATATATATATACATATACATACATGTATGTTTGTGTATGAATACATATATATCAACGTTTCTCTTAACGGGGTGTGAGTTACAAGAGAAGAAATGGGGTTGATAACTGCCCATTCATACTTGTGTGCTGCATCACTGATGTAACACTAACCCCTGCTGTGCAAATACGTTCACGAACATGAGCTGCTTCACACAGAGGCTTCATCAACAAGGCCTCGAACCTCTCTGCACACTTACAGGGCAGGGGCGACCACGGAAGGTCTAGCCTTCCGGTTCCCAGCGATTCCTGTGGGATGAGGTTGAGCCCTAAGCCATTTACTCTGGTTTGGACTCACCATAATCAACTAGTAACCAGGTACCTAACTCACTCCTTATGTCGACAGGTGCTCTGTAGGAGTAAATGGGACGGTCCTAAACCGTTTCGGTTTACTTGAGAACTGAACTCAGGAACTCACTGGAGAGGCGAGAAGAGAGAGAGAGAGAGAGAATACTGGTATTCCACTTGAATTCTGGGGAGTATAGCTCTACGGAAATGTAATATTCTTTGATTGTACTTTTTTAAGATCTCTCTCTCTCTCTCTCTCTCTCTCTCTCTCTCTCTCTCTCTCTCTCTCTCTCTCTCTCTCTCTCTCATTCCTTACCTTTTCTCTTATAAGACTAAAGGATGATGTGATGATTATTTTGTGATCGGTTCCACATCATGGTGTTGAGGCTTTGCTTTTAAGGGAACCGTTGTTTGAATTGGTTCACGAGTAAAGTGGCCATTGAAAGTATTGGTGCTAAGAGTACCTGGAAATGAATTCGATGTGCTGGGTGTCTAAAATTAGGTCCTGTATTGGCAATGGCCCGTGGCCCAACTATTTTTTCATGAGGTGCTCGCCGGTTGAATTGTGATGGTTGACTTTATTTTCGGGGGACAAGTCTCTAGAATGCAGCTGGTGAGGGGAAATGCTGAGGCTCTCGAAATATGGGTATACGGCGAGCGCGCTCTCTCCCACAATCAAACGTACCGCACATCCAAGGACTCACTTGAATGATTTACGTAAAAATGTCTTTAAGTCATTTTTATGAAGCTAGATCGTTCTCGTCTTAGAATTTAGAAACTAACTCAAGATTTATTGGAATTTAATTAATTACGTTTCTGATTTAATAAGCTTATGATGAAATACTCATTTCTTTCAGCCTATTACATTTCACTGAAGGATTCCGAAAAATAGTTCTTGCTGGATTTTTGTGATGAGCAGAAAGAGAGAGTCCTGCTCAGCGGGTGTCGTCAAGCGGCTCTACCAAAACTTGCAGCATTCCTCTTCACGAGGACGATTCATAAAGGCCCATTTCAGGTTTCTCAATCTCCATGATGGGTGAAGAAAATCTAAGTCTCAGATGATGCTCTCTCAAGTTCCTAAATGGATGGAACTCTTATAGAAAAAATACTGGAGGACAAATTAATACGAATTGCGCTTTATGCTTACTTATGCAGAAGAGAAACTGGTCTATGGTTATGGAATGAGTTTCTTTGCTCTTCGGAGCCTCCAGAGGTTGACGGGTTATGCATTAAAGAAGAAGATGGATATTCACGATTTGAAGATCAACAACTTATGACGGACTCGTTTTGATTCTTTGCCAAGAAAGAAAGCGCAATCCTTCAAACTGGTCTTTGGACTTTATGCGCGAAATAAGATTTTGTCTTTAATATTTCATAGTATCTGGAAGAGCAAAGATATAGATTGATGCTTTACTTTTACAGTGTTCATCTTTGTCTTGAACCAAGAGCCTCCACACCCATCACTACTACATTCAGTGACTGCTCTGGCAGTTTGCGATCATCCTTGACTCTGCATTACATAGATGAGTTTTAGCGACTGGATTTTACTCTCTAACTGTATTCCTGACAGATGATATGTGAATCCTAAAAAGGAAAAACCAAAACATTAATATCCAAATTTAAAAACAATCGTGTAGATGCTGTACCATTTGACTACTCAGAGGCGTCATAAACTGGGATCCCAACCTTGGGACTGGGAATCTCTGGAACGGTTTCAGAGGTAAAAAGGAGCATTTTCCAAGTGGAACAGAAGTAGTGATGATCTTAAACAGGCAATTCACCACCATTTGTAGAATCTCCTCATAACCTGAGGCTGTCAACATAAGTTTCTGTTCTTGAAATTTCTGGTACAAGTAGCTCCATGTTAAATCATAAAATGCGTTTGGAGTTTATGTGGGCTCTGCTCTCCTGAATGCTATTTTCAATTCATGCTTTTCTTACGTCTTTGTGTTGATTTCCCTAAAGCGTCTTACTTGGTCAGTAATGCTTTCTTCGATACTGAACCTCGAACATGCTTCCTACAAAGAGCGTCTGATCCCACTTCTTCGTCTATTGAGTTTTGCCCTTGATAGATAGATAGATAGATAGATAGATAGATAGATAGATAGATAGATAGATAGATAGATAGATAGATAGATAGATATTCCTTTATTACTTTCAGCTGTGACTGTTTGGTCTTGTTTTTGCAGCTTCTTTTTCTATTTTGAGAGAGGAAACATTTCCAACACCTCATTCAGTCTTTTCACTCATCCAGTTATGACCCGAAATCATTCTTATGTTGTGATTGCAGCCATACACTAACTAACTAACTAATTCACCTCAGCAAGAATGAGAAAAAAGATAAATAACAGAGGGAAAGAAGAACTAATAATCATGGCAATGTAACTCGTCCTGCTAATTGTGTTCTAAATTGCAAATATTATATGGGCATGTATTTCTATTGTCACTTAATTATGGCGTACTTTTATTATTATTATTATTATTATTATTATTATTATTATTATTATTATTATTATTATTATTATTATCATCCTATTTGGATGAGGATGAGAACTATGAGACGAAAGGCTGGGAATGAGTGGAGACTGGTTGAAGACGAAACGCAAGAAAGACGGAAGCGGCCGAATATGAGGGGGTCCCTCAGTCGTGCACCTGCGTGACAGGCGATGGTAACGATGATGATGATGATGATCCAAAAGTCCCCTTCATTTTTTTCTTTTGATGGAACTTGGTTGATAAGTGCGTACCTTGCGACCAGCGATTTTTTCCCATAGTATTTCAAGCAAATATTTTTACCGTGAACCTTTTTTGCAAAGTCACAAGTCCATTCAAAGGCCAACTTTTTATTTCTTCTTGATTTTGAGAAATTGTGGTAGGAGGAAGGTGCCTCAGAGGTGATTATTCCCCCCCCCCCCTCTATTGAAACATGAAAATGTCAACTTTTTTTATTTGCTAGTCTCAGGATCTCTTATAGTTTTTGTTTTGAGTGAATGCTTATAAGAAAAATGAATTTCTGAGGATGAAACAACAGCTTTCGGAAGGTGGTGGCATTTCTCTCTCCTCCATTTGACTCAGAAGCGTTGAAGTCGTCCAAATCCCAAACGTTTTCAAGGTCACTTCTGTCATCTTTGAATGTTAGCTTTACAATCAAAATGTTTATTATTATCTGCAGTTTGGAAAAACTTCCGAAAGCTCATGTGCTGCAATGCAAGTTACACTGAGGTGGAATGACATGACATAAAGTCGGAGTTGACTGATAGTGCCTGCTCTTCAGAAGAGAGAGAGAGAGAGAGAGAGAGAGAGAGAGAGAGAGAGAGAGAGAGAGAGAGAGAGGGCTGCTGAAATCTAGTTTTCTTTATTCTTAGCGTATTTACATTTTTTATCTCTCCGACGAGTTGATTGATCAGATTCCCAGGTTTGGATTATTTTCAGATCATCAACAAAGCTATCCTCTAAGATCTTTCATTCGGACGTTAATGGACCGAAAGAAAGCCATCTCAAATCAAGTATCAAGTCACATCTGAGTTCAGAGTGAAGCCCAGTTGGTTACCTGTCCACACTTAGCGAGAGCAGCGTGGCTTGAGCTGAGCACAAGTGTGGCCTGCGTCACTTGTGTAGGAGGAGGCGGAGGAGGAGGAGGAGGCCATCAGAAGTAATAAGAGAACAACAAAAGAGATGTTTCTATTAAGTAATCGACATTATCATTACCATCAGGGGTATCCCTTAGAGAGCGTGGGGAAGTCGCCGCCGGGGAGCCTCAATCGCTGCGGATTCCCAGGGGATATGTGGGAGTAGGCTCGACAGCGGCACAATATTGATTACCGGCGTGACGCTACTTGGAGAAGTGAGGCTCGGCAATTTCACATGCCACTGGTCTTCTGGAGAACTTTCCTTGATGGCCTTTTGCCAAGATATCGACGTTTTTGAGTAAGGGATCTCATGTCTATTGTGGTGGGGGGACCGCATTGAGATGTATTGAGAAAACTGAAACGTGCCCTGGATTTTGTTATAGGTATTCTCACTCTCTGACTGATAAAGTATGACTCCCCCTCAATGGCTCTCTTGACGGGCACTTTTCGCTTGTCTTTGAAGCATATTCTGTAAAGCAGAGGCCATTTACAAAATCAATAATGATGTTTAGAAGACGAAGCATTCCCTATTTTTCCGGGAGCGCAACTTACTACGTATAGAGGCGCTTACCGAAAAATTTCAAATTACGTTTGAGAAACATTCTAGTCATCTTAACGGCCCGTCCATTTTTCTTGACAACATGCCACAAGTAAAGACTATTTGAAAAGCTGATACTGCATATGAGCTAAGTCGTAACATAGCCCTGAACCGCCAGCCTTTAACGTTAGCGTACGTAGGATCATAGCCGGAATGGGACTCAATAAGAAACTGTAACTAATTTTTTTTTTTAGATATTTTCCTTGAGTCTTCACATATTAATTCTCAAGATGGATTTAGGATTATTTCACTTCATAATTCAATCCATTTCACCCCTATATGGGATTCAGGAAATTTGTATTCATTAAGGACCTTTAATCTAATATTTCTGTGCTGTCAGTTAAGCACACTCTCGATTTTCCTCTCCTACTAGCTGGCTGGTCCAGAGGTGGCATTACCTGAATATTGTCTTTATCGAAGTGTCAGTGACTCGGGACAATGAGGCACCATATATGCTCCAAGACAGAGGAAAGGATCTGGATCTGCTGAGGAAGGAACTGGTGCTTAAATATCAGAGGATCCTCTAACCTTGACACCCGGGATACTCACGTTATGGCTCTTGTGGAAAACGTGGAGTTGAAACTTCGATATTAGAGTTCCTTTGTACATCGTGAAAATTTCACCTGAGTGGAACGGGGTTTGCAGTGAGTTCTATACACAGCTGATCATAACAAAGAGAAGGAATATATATATATATATATATATATATATATATATATATATATATATATATATATATATATATATATATATATATACAAACATTGTGTATGCCTGGCCGTAAGTAGTACTACCTAGTCACTGCTGCCGTAAGAAGTGCCAGTGACTTGGGTTCTTATGCATGGTAACCACAACTGTCTTTGCTGTGCTGGTAGAAAATGGTACGACCTCTTTGTTTAAGAAATGACAATGATTTGGGGGTACCGTTTGATAGTACCCCAAGGCAGAGGAATGCCTAATGAAAGGTTCTGGACCTTTGAGGAAGAAATGCCCCTTCAATTTCAATGGCAGTGAGCCTCTTCAAGTCGTCCACTGACGATCACATTCTTACTTCTATGAAATGCCAGTAAATGATAGCGTTTTCGCAGTCCTGTGTGATGTGAAATACTTCGTATTTATTTGCAAATGACAAGAAAAGTAAACGGTTGATGAATGCAAGGGGTATTTCTATTTGTATGGCTGCGGCACACATGAGAAGAAATGCATGACAGTGATTTGTTCAAGATGAGGACGCTGGATGTTTTATTCCTGAAAGATCAGAGCATGCAGAAATGGGAGGATAGAACGTGATTCTGTCTGGGGCAGCCGAAAGGTGCTGCAGCTCTAAGGAAGGTGTAGCCCATTTGTTGCCGAGGAGAGGAGACTCTGGGTCAGGCGAAAGAGTAAAATTCGTTAGCGCGAGAAGTGTGTGGGAAGCCTGTGGGTGGCGGGAGAAGAAGCTGCGACAGTGAGTGTACAGTATATGGTTCTGAACTGGTAAAGAATGAATGAAAGAGTTGCCTTTTGGTAGAGTTTGAATCTGCGCCTGTCTAGGACTGGATATGAAAAGAGGGCTGTGCTCTGTGAAATATATTGAAATTTTGCGTTCATATTCATGATTCGCGCTCAGCATACTGCATTATATCTGGATTGAAGGAAATTGAATGCAACGGTAGGAGACTGACAAAGAGACGGCATTCTAGGCAGATAAGGCGTTTCTGGAGTAAACTAGAATGGAGAGAGTCTTCTTGAAATGTGTTTGGAAAGGGGCCTGATTGTTGGAATACAGTAGGTAGTTCGGAAAGCAAAATAAATTCAAATAAGTTTGAAAAAACAAAAATGGTGAGAAGAATAGTTTACTAGGTTATATATCAGATCTGAGTAGATGGAAATGCAAGTTGGTGGATTTATTGTTGAGTGATTGTAAATGTATTTGTTATTTTCTTAAAGCAAAAGACAAGACAGATGCAATGCCAGGTTAGAGAAAAAGGGATGAAAATATAGATGTAAGGTCAATTAAGACAACCGAGTTTGGTAAAGAGGAAATAAGGAGAGCATATGGAGAGAAAATGGACGAAAAATAAGCCAGAGCGAAAGACACAAGACACAGAAAGACCATACGAGGATTATACGCGAATCAAGGATGGGGTTGTGGAGTCAGCAAGAAGTGCTTGTTAATATAGGATGGTGGGAAGTGCTGATAGAAACGCTAAGTGTTGGAATGAGGAAATGAGAATGCCAGAAATTGCAAGACAGAAAGGAGGATTATATACAGAAGTAGAGGAAGATGGACCAGGTGATTAAAAGTTTAGATAGGAAGAAGAAGGCATGAAATAAAAGGAAGGAAGAGAAGATGAGCAGCAACGATTTCAGGGAGAATAAGAAGTCGTCTCATAAAGAAGCAAATGCAGAGAAAATGGTTAATAAGCAAACGGATCTCAGAATGATAAATGCAAATGGAGAGATGCTGTCTGAAGGTAGTGCAGTCCTTGGACACTGTATGGGGATTTTGAGGATTTTGAGGTTTTGTTAATAATGGAAGATGGAAGGAAGGAAGAGATAAATGATGTAAGAATAGAAGAGGTTCGGGTTAGTTTAATAATGGCTGTAGAGGAGGCAACTGAGGACTAGTGGCTGACCAGGTAGCGTAAAGTATGTCTGAAAAAGGGAAAAGTTCCTGAGGAATGTATGAGAAGAGTAATTGTTCCTTTGAACAATTGAGGAAGAAACCAACAATTATGAAGGTATAAGTTTGCTTAGTAAATTAGCGAAAAAAATGGTAAGATTTTATTGAGAAGGTAAGACAGATGAAAAAGGTGCGATTGGGAAAAAAATGACGTAGATTTAGACAGAGAAAGGCATTTGTGGATCAGATGTTTGTTAAGGAACAGTTATGTGAGAAGTTTGAAAGTAAAATGAAAAAACTATAGATAGCAAAGAGAAGCAATGTGATGGGTGTTAAGGATGTATGGTGTAGAAGTCCAGTTGTTTAGAGTAATAAAAAGTATTTATTTAGAAGTGAAGCATTGTTGAGGTCTGCGGGTATATGAGTGACTGGTTTTGTATAAAAGTGGGCTGAGACAAGGGAGCGTTATGTCTTCTTTGCTGGTTGATAAGTTCATGATGGAATGATTTGAGAAGTCAGAGAAAGAACGGTATTTGTAGGGGCCAAATTGTGGGATAAGAAGATGGGTCATGCAAGCAGGGACGTCGTCTGGTCTCTAAAACCGGGGGGGGGGAGGGGAGCATTCTGAAAATTACACGGCTAATATTGGCGAGCGAAGCGAGTCTATACAGCTGGGGTGTTCGAGGCGGGGCCGCTATAAGCTCGCCAGAGAAATTTTTTGAAGAAATGAACATGATTTGGTGTATTTTAATACCATATAAATATGAATATAAGAATGATATTAAGTGAAAAGGATGACTATTTTATCAATATTAGTCAGTCAACAAGTTCATAAGTCCACAATTTACAGTTCCACTTAACTCTGCAGAGACTATGATCATTATTTAATATTACAAACTTTTACAGTATAAGCAATATTAAACTTTTACATTATAAGTAATAAGGATAAAAATACTTATTTTATAGTGCACTATATTATAGGATTTACAGGACTCCATTGAGAGTCTAAGATAATAGTGTTCTGTAGCAATAAAAGCCTTTTACTCCAGTGTGGGTTTTAATATTTGTGGTTAGGGATGGTAGCAAAAGAGGTACTCAGTGAGTGCATGACAAGAATGACAATGTACTACTTGTGACAGTACGAGTGGAAAAGCGAGAGAAATCACAGAAGGGGACAATACTGAATGAACCGAGTGTTGAATGTAGGAAATGAAAATTTGTGCAAACAATAACAAAGTTGGATGAGAAGAGAGGTAGTGGTGGAGGACAGAGATGCGTGCAGGCAACTCGTTTGTGGGCCCCTTCGAGCATTAAAGCACTTTTGCAATGGATAAAGAAAGTGCTTACCTCTGGCTGCAGCCAAACAATATAGGTGCTGAAAAACTGCCAAAAATAGGAGTAGACCAGAATGACAGGTGAAATACCAACAATCAATTAGCAAGATGGTTCCTGACCGATATTATGGTGAATGTTTTATACTGTAAGTTGGAAGAAGATTGTCGAGCAGCAGTGTATCGGTTACGGCCTATAACCCAGAGGTAGTGTAGCTTCCAAACTGAGCCACTTCATTTTCAGGTCTACCATTTTGTTAGTTTTAACTTTAAAACATAATATATTTGTAGAAAAATAATATCTACTAGGAAAATCAAAGGCTTAAAGCGATGCAAGAAGTTGATAATAAACTCACAGGCAGCTGCTGCAAACGATGGCGTTTGCCGATATCGTATGTAAACAAAGGGAAACTTCAGTCGAAATTTACATGAACAATTAGTCTGACCACGAACCTAATGAAAAATGATACAATCTGCCTCTTCATTATTTTAATATTTCACACTTGTTTGTGTTGAGTATACATTTGATAGTATCATTAATAGCCTCATGTGTAAACAAAGGGAAACGTCTGTCAAAATTTACATGAATAATTAATCTGACCTCGAACCCAATGAAAAATGATATAATCTGTCTCTTTATTATTTTAATATTTCATACTTGTTTGTCTTGAGTATACAGTATATTTGATAGTATTATTAAAGCCTCATTTCCAGCATCTGATACATAAGACTTGGAGGAAAAACGTTGGGGGCGACAATTGATATGTTGTCCCTCCCTGAATAAAAAATGGGGGGGGGATTATGTCCCCCCCCCCACGGATGACGCCCATGCATGCAAGGAGTTTAGAATAGATGGTGTTCACAAATAAAGCTGTGCTGACTGGAGACAGTGAAGAGAAACTGCAGGGTTTGAAAGTATTTGCCAGAGGAGAAAGTTGAAAGCAAACGTGGGGATAATTAATCAAACTGACAAGTGGTAAAAGAAAGAAAAGAAGATGGATCAGTGAATGGATCAGCATAGATCAGTATGGACAGTGGGAGATTGAAAACAACAGATTTTTTCAAGTATATAGAAGTTAAGATTTGGATGCGGGTAGGATGAAACATGACTCGAATCACAGACTAGGTGAGGCAAGAAAGGTAACAGGATGTAGCCTATGCGTTAGATTGCTAGGAAACTTGAAGTGACTAAGGAAGCCAAAATTGGACTGTATGAAGGGACTGTTGAACCAAATCTCCTCTATGAAGGTGAAGTTTGGATATTGGATGCAAATGAAAGGAAGAGGATGGAAGTTGTGGAGATGGACTGTTTGTATTTATAGTAAAAGCAGAACTAAAAGAGTGATGAATGTGGAGAAACAGAGAGCGAGTGGTGAAAATGGGAATGACTAAGAAAGGATGATTCGAGTTGTTTTGAGATAGTCTGACCATGTGGAAAGACTGCTGAATGATTATAGGCAGGAAAAGTATTCAGTTTGGAAGCATTGGGAGGAAGGCCTAGAAGAAGCCCTGGGAGGGAATGACAGATGGGCTAGAGTTAATGGGGAAGAGGGCCTCACATCCAGCAAGCAAGAAAATGCTTGCAAGATAAGGGTGAATGAAGCAGTGTGTGTTTTTGTGTTGTGGGTTTGAAACAATGCTGGTGAGGCTTCAGGGTGGAGTATGAATAGGCTAGCACTGTTGCAGTATTCTGCATAGGGAGTTCGTCTCTGATTTGGCAGTTTAAGTGTGAATACAGCAGTGACTGTTATCTTTTGTTTTTTGAGAGCCACCTTCACTTAGGGCTAACAATTTAATTTTGATAAAATATAAAATAAAATATACATACACACAGACATATATATAATATATATATATGTATATATATATACATATATATATATATATATATATATATATATATATATATATATATATATATATATATATATATATATATATATATTATATATTGTAATAATTGCATGCAGGTTATTCGTAATTAGATTTTATTCGTGACTTTAACATAATTTTTTTGCTTTGTTTTGCTCAGTCACGAGAAGCTGAATTAGGGTCTTTTTTTTCCCCACCACCACGGGTTTTTTTTGTGTTTAAGTGGTACCTCGCTCATGAGTGTTGTTTTTTTTGTCTTTTCGTGTTTTGGTCGTTCGATGGCTCGCTTATCCCGTTCTCACTGCATTGTGGGATTCTTTTGGCGAGTGTGCAGGAGTGTGCTTGGCTATTTCATACTGGAAGGACAGCTTTTACCTATGGCTTTACGTTGGCAGTATCTTTGGGAGAGTTAGATCATGGCCTTGGAGGATTGTTTACAGGACACCTGGGTGCTTTGCCGTGATCCTTCACCTGCAGAGGATTACCTCTTTTGGTCCTGTGCGTTGACTACGCTCCTATGCCTCCCGGAGTTCTCCACTGCTTTTTCCTGCCTTACCTGTGATATCTGCAGGTGTGATTTTGGGGCTCCGCCCTCGCCATACTGCCATGCTGGTCCTTCAGAGTCATGACAATAAAATATATATATACATATATATATATATTAATATATATTAATATCCTCAACATATATATATATATATATATATATATATATATATATATATATATATATATATATATATATATATATTTATATAATGTTAATTTTACCTAATATAAATTTTACCATATATATATGTAAATATTTTCAACAGCTGCAATGCCCTCTTAAATTCTCAACCTTCATGTACATTTTTTGCTAAGTGTATCACAAAAACTCTATATCCAAGTGGGAAATAAGTGGAGAAACTATTACCACCTGTGGTAGAATTCGAACCCACGCACTGTGTTAATAAGAATGCATTTGTATGTATATATGTGCATATATACATACACACACACATATATATATATATATAATATATATATATATATATATATATATCTATATATATATATATATATATATATATATATATATATATATATATATATATGTATTATATATATATTTATATGTATGTGTGTGTTATATAATTTATATGTATGCTTTATATTATATATGCATGTATATATAGGCATGTATGATGTAATGTTAATAACCAGAGATCCCTCTTAACTTCTCGATTTCTTTGTACTTTCGAAATGTCGTCACTACAAAGTCTAGACCTAAATGAAGAAGGAAATTAAGATTCGAACTCGCATCCAGAATATCAGGATGAGGTTATGTTTATCCACCTGACAACGAAGCAATGTATAGTGGGCACTGTACTTATCACAATTACGCACACATCTAACAAAAAATGACCAGTAGATTCTCAGCATATGTTTCAGCCTAAAATGCGACAATCATTTAGACGCTTGGCTATGATGGTGAAGGCGCATTTATTCCACCTCTAGTACTAAATGTATCTGAAATCACACACACACACACACACACACACACACACATTTATATATATATATATATATATATATATACATATATATATATATATATATATATATATATATATATATATATATATATATATATATATATATATATATATATATATATATATATATATATATATATATATATATATATATATATAGTGTGTGTGTTATTTCAGCTCTAGTGCTAAATGTATCTGAAATCCAGACAGAATATATATATGAAATATATATATATATATATATATATATATATATATATATATATATATATATATATATATATATATATATATATATATATATATATATATATGTGTGTGTGTGTGTGTGTGTGTGTGTGTGTGTCGATTTCAGATACATTTAGTACTAGAGCTGGAATAAATGCACCTTCACCATCATAGCCAAGCGTTTACTTGATTATTGCATTTTAGGCAGAAACATATTATGCCGAGCCGAGATTCTACTGATCACTTTTTGTCCGATGCGTGCGTAATTGTGATAAGTACAGTGCCCTCTCAACGTCTCTATTTCTTCACACTGGAAATACTTGTCACTACAAAGCCTAGATCCAAATGAGGAAAGAAATAAAGAAATTCTGACGCCTGGTCAAGATTTAAACTCCCATCCCGATTATCAGAACGAGGCAGCGTTTATCCACCTGACCACAAAGAAAGATAATTTATAAGTCAGTGGTTCTCAACCTTTTTCACTCCATTCCCCCCTTCATGAATTCTCAACATTCGTGTGGCTCCCCTTCATTTTTCTCCCAAATCTCACCCCGCTAAAAAAAGGTAAAAAAGAAAATTAAATAAATAAATAAAATGTTGATGAAGAGAACACTCTTGCTTTATTACGAAGTTTACAGTCATAATTATCTTATATTTGATAGATTTCTGTGATTTGCTTAACTTACATCACTAGACTACAAAAGACTAGCGGACAATAGCAAATTTGAATATGTTTGGGAAAAAGTTCAGTTAACCTCTGCATGTGTTATCACACCTCAGTGGGAAGGCTGATATTGTTTCTTTTCAGTCAGCTGACGAATCCGAGGTTGTGATGCAAGATTTTTTTTATTCAGATTCCTAACATTATTGAGAAATGTATAATTTGCAACAGCCCACCATGGCCCCCCTAAATTCTTGCCATGGCCCCCAGGTTGAGAACCACTGGTATAAGTCTACTGCCGCTTATATATACATATATCTGTCGTATTTAGATGTATTAACTTTTAAGACAATGCAATAAAAGAAGCGAAAAAAAACGCCTTCTATGATAACAACAGAAAATTACAACACAAAACCTGCTCGTTCTGCCATACAATACTGATTTCAAAGATATTGCCCTCTACTCAGGAATTTTGGAGTTAATATAACTCTCCCAACAATATTAAATGTATACGTATAAAATCAAATCAGATGTAAATTTTGTGCTCACTTTTATACTGGTCAGACTGGACAATAAAACTGGAAAGGAGAGTAGAACAGCATAGAAAATGTTCAAGATGTGCACAGGTGAAAAGTGGAATGTTCGCACATGTTACTGAAAACAATCATACAATCAGTTGGTCAGGGGCAAAGAAAAGAGCTTTTCCTAAGGATGCGCTGGAAAGGAACATCATTAATGGAGTCTAGTCTCAAAAAGAGAGCTTTTGTAAGAATATGAAAATCGATCAAGGCATGTATAAACTTCATTCATTAATATCTTAAGAAATATGTAAAATGTATAAATATTAAGGAAGGTAGTTGATTTGAACAGAAAAAGGATAAACAGATTCATAATTGGAGTACTTGATCTCAGCCACAAATAAGAATACGGCTCAACCCCTCGTAACTGCCAGGTGCGTATATTTGATTTCCACACATCACTACTTCGAAAATGGCTTAGAAACGAATCCGAAATTGGACAGGACTTTCATCCAGTTTTTCATTTCCCTGTAGTACAGGTTGATATATATATATATATATATATATATATATATATATATATATATATATATATATATATATATATATATGTGTGTGTGTGTGTGTGTGTGTGTGTGTGTGTGTGTATGTATGTATGTATGTATGTATATATACATATATATACAGTATGCATACACACATAAATAAAGACAAAATCCACGAAGCAAAGGACGACAGACAGTCGAAAGGCCTCGCAGCACTCCAGTGTTTCCCTTTCCTTCGTGGATTTTATCTTTATTTATATATTCATCACGTTCCATTTTTTTGTGATTCAGTTATACATATATATACATATATATGTATGTATGTATGTATGTATGTATGTATTTATGTATATAAATATGCATATATATATTATTTATTCATCTATCATGATACTCTCGATTGTAGAAAGTTAGAGATTAATCAGAAACACGACACGACTGCGAGCGTCAACTCCGACATTTTCAAAATCCATTTATTACAGAGGAAGATTAAGAAACCATTTCTTTCATCATCAACGATAAAAGCACATTAATACTAAACTGCCTGTTTGTACAATGAACGGTTCAAATTTGAAAATGAAATTAAACCTGCAAACACTTCACAAGACCTTAACGGTCTTATACCTCTTTCGTTATAAATATAAATTTCTTGAATCATAATGACCTACTATCCGATGACCTTTTAAAACTGCTCTTGCTGTTACAAATGTTCACATCGAAAGACCGAGGTCACCCGTCAAAAAGCTTATTTGGTGCCTCTTCTAATTCTTGACTTCCTCGGTTTTACAAGTTTCACTTTCTATTCTCTTAGTACTGTATCTGCAATTACAGGAATGGGGTTCATTGCTGTAAAATATGTACATTGTTTCACCAGCTTTTTTTTTTACATCATTATTACTTGAAAGTAACTGAGGCAGTTTTGATTTAAGACAGGAAGTTCCCTTTGAGGAATTATGGTCACTAATCGTAATAAATTTTGAACGAAATGCATTCTAGTTTAAGAATTTTTGGAAAACTTTTAGACTAGTATGGCACATGAGGACTAACGTGAACAATTGAGTTTCAAAATTGAGACTAAAATGTGCCACTGTCTGTCGAGGTGTCAGCCGCTTCTGTCATGCACCAATAGCCTACTGATCTTTTTCCCGAGCTGAGTCGTGAGAATGTCTACCAAAGCTTCTACTTTATGAAATGAATTTGCTGCCGTTGCTTATCGAATTGCCTTCGCAATATCGTCAGCGACTGAATTTCACTCTTTAGATTAGACGTAACAAAATACACAGTTTCTGTCTATTTCGACCTAAATATCCATTGTCATTTTTACAACAAAGTAGTCACTAGTGTCTCTCATCTAGTCTATTATTCTTTTGCACCTGATGGTGAAGCTGGTCAAATGCTTTTGCAGCAAACAGTGGAATGCTGCAGTTAAATGTTATTTCACCTTTGCTTCTTATGGATATTGAAATCAGAAAAGTAGTTTAGTGTCAGACTGGAATGACAGTAGACACTTGCCGGACTTAGAAAATGCAAATGATGCCCTTCTTATCAGCAAATCACCACAACATTTACATTGCTTGCTTAGTACAATACAGCAGATATCTAGAGAGTTGAGAATGGACTCAAAATACACACACACACACACACACACACACACACACACACATACACATATATATATATATATATATATATATATATATATATATATATATATATATAAATAGAATAAAACAGAATGAAGGCAGAGTATGCACAAAGGGATGAAATAACTTTAGTTGAAGAAAGGTTGAATGTTTCAAATATTTGGAACAATGATGTCCAGGAAAGGTTCATTTAAGTTGAAATGTAGCGAAAGATGAAAAAAGGCCAACCAAACTTAGACCTGGAAATTAAATAGAGTGAAAATGGATACGAAGCAAGATTATGCATAAGTATACTAGGATGTGTAATGTTATATGGACTAAATCAGTATATGACAATGAAACTGTATCTAAAAGATATTGTGGATTTGAGAATGAAGCATTAAGAAGATTGTGAGGTGTCGGATATTAGTATGGAGCGAAAAATGATACTATAAGGAAAATTACGGGAGTTCCCTAAGCAGAAGAGATAACAATGAAGTGGAGATGGAGGTGGCTTAGACATGTCTTTCGGAGCACTCCGAAGAGATTTAGTGGGATGATAGTGTTAGGCGGGGTCCTCTGCACGTCAGAAAAGTTGGAAGATCCAGACCTGCTTTGGACGCGAAATATTACATTCGAAGCTGGGGATAAGTAGATTTGAGGAAATTACAGCACAGGAAAGACATGAGTGGTGGAATTTCACGAAAGTTCGTTGTGTTGCACGGCGTTGGAAACCACGATCATGACAATCATATCATGAATAAATGTTCTGGAGCTTTTGTTGAAAGATACCTTGATAAACTTTTGAAGTACTATATACCCTCTTAAAATTAATCCATTATAGCCTTCTGATTAATCAAAAGTTAATGCATGATCCTAAGTTGGAATCTAATTTGATACAAGGCCAGCTTAACTCTGTTCTAAAGAAACATTTGCACCCTTCAGATCAAACAACTGTTCATCTGTAAGAGGAATAGACTGATATACTTTACGTTTTTCAATATACAACCGATTACCGATGCTATTACTGATTTTGGGACAATTGTAGGCGCTGGCACTCACCCATGGGACAACCAGCAGGTTCAATGTCGTCCATTTCAAATAATCTAATCAGCTTTTCATCAAGAAAACAAACGTTTTTTCTCATAAATTGTTCGATAAACTTATTCTTAAGCATTTTAATTGGATACTGAACTTATTGCTAGCAGGTCCTCTCTTATTGCAGAAGAAAGTTTGTTTGTTTTCAGTGAATATTTTCAGCCACGGGTATACAACTTTGTATTGTACAAGCAGACCCAACCCTCTTCTTGATTTTTTAGATGTGGCGTCTGTAGCAACATTACAGGATGTGCCAGATGCAAGAAATTTAGCTAGCTGATGCATCAATATTGAGGCTTTCAACATATACCTTTCAAGCTCCAAACGCTGAAGTAATTAGAGCTCAAAATGTCCTCATTGTTCCTCCCCCGTTATGGTGAAAATCTTCGCTCTGCTGCCGAACTCTGCGCAGTCGCTTCCAGGATTTGATGTATGATGACTGGGCCCGACTTCGATACTGAATAACATGGCCTCCTCTTCCTCCGTTTCTTTGAAGTGCTTTGTGAGCTCATGCAACCTCTGTCCCTCCTCAAAGATTAGATCATTTCCTTTGACAATTTGTTCCTCGATTGTTGTTATGCACATTTTTTCTTGGCTTGTTTATCAAATCCTATACTTCTGTTTCTGAATGACACTAAACAGCTTTTCTATTAGCTCGGTATCAGAGTTACACACTGCTCTACTTTGAGTTGGAATCGACAGTTTACTCTACATCTTTGGAAAGCAGTATTTTCTTGAAGTTGACACATTCAGGTTAACATTTCATTGCTGCTTCCAGCATTGATGTTTCACCATCAAACCATGAGATATTGATTCTTTTTTAGGCTTCTTTACTGGAAGCAAAAACTTGACTTTCTATTATTTAGCAGCCTAACTAAGATAAGACCAACCATTCTGCCTGGAAGAGATTCATGTTACTGTCCTCCCTGAAAGGAATTATTTCTTTGGTATTCCGGATATGTTCTTTGCTGCTCAAATTCCACTTCCATTTCAAGTTTGTTTCTTCATCATACATGACCCACTTGAACAATATTGCAATTATTCATCATAAACAAAAAGCTTTGTAGCCTAATATACACTCAAGGGCAGAACTAATATTGTTTTTTCTTAGCCTTACTCACGACAACAGATTCCAACCTAATAGTTTTTTTTTTCACGCCGTCATGACAATTCGAAAATGATCCAGTATTTTAGTTAGATAAAATATTTCAGAACAAGTCTTGACTCTATTTCCTACCCCTGCTTATTGATGTCAACACTTTAGAAGTAAAATCAGGTGGTTCATTC
Organism: Macrobrachium rosenbergii; assembly: GCF_040412425.1. Classification (NCBI taxonomy): domain Eukaryota; kingdom Metazoa; phylum Arthropoda; class Malacostraca; order Decapoda; family Palaemonidae; genus Macrobrachium; species Macrobrachium rosenbergii. The sequence goes on along the minus strand of NC_089749.1, from coordinate 37,852,937 downwards.
AAAGTAACTCTCTACATTCAGTAACGAAAAGTTTATTCGCTAAGAGGAATCAAGTCGATGAAAAGACCTAAAGTTGTAAGTACAGGGTTGTGTCCAGAATTATTTGACGTACTGTTTCTAAGATGACATTCAATCCTATAGTTTCTTAACTGAAGCTCTAGATAACTTTATTGACTATGAGAAAAATGCTGACAATTTGGAATGACCAGAGAGAGTTTGGCGTAGACTATTAGTGATCATTAACGGCTAATGCTGCTAAAGCCTATTTGGCTTTGTCAGTAGTAAGCTGTCCCTTCTACAATATAAGTTCAAAAAGCTCTTTCGAAGTCATGAATTTGTGTTTCAACCTTACAGGCAAAAATTCAGAAGTTACACGGCAACTAAGAAAAGATGAATGATTCACCTGGTTACTCTTAAAGAAACACCTATGTACAATTACAAAAACGAAGCATTTGAGGTAAAATAATGTAAGCCATGCGTTTATTTATGCTGTGGCCTACTTTACTTAAACGATAAAGAAAGTGCTATTAGCAACAAAGCAGCCAAACAGTTTACAAACTTAACTTTAGTGTATGTGCAGTTCTGGGTCGTCAATTAGACAGATCTACTGTAGAAAGCTTAGATTCAGGACTGCAGCGAGAGCAGGTCAACTGACTGAAGACCATTTCGGGGTGAAGAGGAAGAATTGTACTGAGGCAAGGCCGCAGATCACTATAACCAGTTTACAAAGTCCGAAAGTCCTCAAGTGTTCAGTTTGTAATCTTTGGTCTTTTAAGTCTTTTTGACCAATAGATCCGTCTCCGTAGTTGTCGACAATATAGCGCTCTGTCTGTCTGTCTGTCTGTCTGTCTGTCTGTCTGTCTGTCTG
>NC_089749.1:37847069-37849569 GCF_040412425.1 Macrobrachium rosenbergii | reverse complement strand
ATCCCTTGGCTGCAAAAATTATTGCTAGATACTCCTTTCCAACGTTACGGTAGTTGAGCTCCTTCTTGACTTTCCTTTTTCTATAAACAAACTCTTGCAGTAGTTTGCCTCCTAGTCCTTCATTTGATGCATCTGTCTTCATAATGAAAGTCCTACTGAAGTCTGGTATTCATGACATTAGTGCAGTCCTAACGTCTTCTTCGGTTCATTAAATACCTTTCGTGGAGGTTCATTCCACTCCACCTTGTTTAGTCATCCCTTCTTTACTAGGTTGGCCAAAGGTGCTGCTAGAGTTGTGTAGCTGTTCACAATTTCCCTGCAGTAGTCTGTCAAACCTAGGAATGATCTCAATAGGAGAGTTGCATCCTGGATCCTCACCAGCTTTGCGTCATCCATAGCAATCCCATTACTGCTGATCTTGTGTCCAATGAATTCCACTTCACTGTATCCAAAGTAACACTTGGGAGGCCAGATAGTCAGTCTTGCTTCCCTCACTCTCTGGAATAGGTCCTTGAGTTCCTTTGTTATGATTTGCCCTTGAAGCTGCATGAGTCATCAGATCATCCACAAAATGGTCAGTGATCTTGGCTCAAGCTAGCATCTTCCTCAATACCCTGTCGACAGTCATTTCTGAGTTCAATAATGCAAAGAGCATCCTTTTGAACTGGTAACATCCACTTGAAAACTGTGAAAATAATCTTATTTCATGCTTCTTCCATTGGGGTCTGCCAATATCCCTTGCTCAAGGTCACCTTGGTGAAAAATCAGTTGTTGCCAGTCTTACCATTATAGTTTTAGGATCTCCCATGGGTTCATTGCTGAACTTTGTCATGGCATTCAAATGATGGTAGTCCACACTAAAGCTGTTTGATTCATCCTTATTCCTCACTATTGGTGAAAACTACCCAGAAGTTGACCTTTTGATGGTTCCCATTTTGAGCATCTCTTCAACTTCTTCCTGAATTAGTTGCTTAGTAGTGTACAGCATCACTTCGATGTGGTGTTCTCCAAACGAAGTCATTTCTGGATTGCTGGTATAGACAACTTGGTATTCTTCCTGCAATTGCAGTACCTGCTCTTTCTGCTGCTTTCTTAATTTGCTGCTGATATTGACATCTCGCTATGTATCTTCTTCCTTCTATAGTCAAATTTCCAATCAGCCCTCATCTGGAATTCCTTGGTCCTCATCGACTTCTTCCTCAATGATGGTCGCTCTCAGACATCTTTCTTCTCTGACAACAGCCACTGCTGCTCCATTCATTTACCTTTAGTTCTCTGCCAACATCAACCTTGCCGTCTGTGATTAACCACTTCTTTCACTCTGTATGGCCCTCTCCACTGCAACATCAGTCCGACCTTGAACTGACAGTCGGTGGTCCTCTTGCTGTAGTGATGCTTCTGCCATACCTGTGCTGCATAAATTCTTCACAGTCTCCAGTGCAAAATTCCTTGAGAATCTGCATTGGTCCTCTCACAGTCCTTCCATATAGTAGCTTGAATGGTGAAAATCTGGTGCTTGGTGTGGTACCCCACAATAGTTAAAAAGGATCATTAGGACATCCCAGTCCTAACTCTTCATTGTCTTTAGCTCACTATTAATCCTTTCACACAAACTGTTGAATCTTGTGTTATACGGAGTCATTTCAGCAATAAACTGTGTGCCTAAGTCATTGATCATCCCCTTGGGGAATCCTATCCTACTGTAAACTTCGAGTTGCGCCTCTGCTACCCTCTCAGTGTCTATTTTAAAAAGTGCCACTGCCTTTAGGTACCTTGTCATGAAGTCTACCGCCATCAGAATGTACGTGTTACCCTTCTCTGATACTGGCAGTATAGGTCTCCTCAGGTTTACAGTTACTCTTTTGAATGGCTCTTCCATCATAGCATCTTTCCCAATGGCATCTTTTGGTACAGCCCCTCAGTGCAGTCGTCTGACAAAAGTCATAAATTCTCTTGGCCAATGAAAAATGCTGGTTAGCCCCAGTATGGCCACTAACAATGAACTAATGGACCAGCTTCATCACTATGGCATGATAGATCTTTGGCACCAGGATTTGGCACACTTTCCCGGGAAAATAATATAAGATGCAATCCGTAACCTTAAACTAAAAGTTCCTTCGCCCTTTTTCCTGTATTCTGCATCAGTCTTCACTCTTGCTCACTGCTTGGCCAAGATAGGATCCTTCTGCTGGGCTTCTTCCAGCTGCTTTGCTCCTAAATCTGCGAGCAAGAAGCTGCTGCAAGTGGCTTGATACTGTATTTCTCCCGCTGGCTCTGCCAAAACTGCTGCTGACTCAGTACTAGCCTGTTCCAAATCCATCCCTGCATCACACTATGCTGGCTCATCCCTTTGGCATTCTGTCCCTACAGCTTTCTCGACCATCTCAGTCTTAACTTTGATCCTTTCTTAAAAGGCCCATTATGCCTGGAATGTTTCTAAGAATAAATTCTTATGTATGGACATCTAGGCACATAGCATGTAACTCTCCCTCATAGTACA
>NC_089749.1:37787069-37842069 GCF_040412425.1 Macrobrachium rosenbergii | reverse complement strand
CGGCGTAGGCTACTGTAGCCGTGAGGGCGTCCGAGCATTTCGACGTCGCTCAGTCTTGAAAATGTTTTTAGGAGATATTTTGCTCATGCAGGGAATCCAGATCAGGCCGGGGGTCCAAAAAATGATGAAATGAAAAAGGGTAAAAAAATGAAAACACCCAATTCCTAATATGACTTTTTTGTCATTTAATCTTAGAATCAAATATGACGCCATTTTATGAAATAACGCAAATTAAAAACTTGATTTGCAAAAACTGTATTATAAAAAAAACTGTTAAAAAGCCTAGTAAATCTATTTAATCTTAGAAATTATTTTGTCATTTCGTAATTATGAGCAACACCCCTCAGGAATTCAATCGGATCTAATGATTTTACTTCCAATATGACTTTTTTCTATTCGTTCATCAGCATCACTATATATTTTTTAGCTTTTGGGCGCCTGGTATCCAGCTGTCAGCTTTTCGAGATACGTGTCACGTCCTTCCTGTACTTTCCGTAAGGCATCAAGAAATTTCCAGATTGTGGGATGGCGCATTCACAGCTCATATTGCGAAAGTCTATTGGCCGCTTCGGCCTGATTATTGGTCCGTCTTCATTGTTTAGAGTTCGTTCACAAAGGTTCCATAATATCTCGGGAACGAAAATTGGGTTCATCCTTGTGTTTCCACTCCTGTTCAGTCGTCCTCAAACCAATGAAACAAGGCTCTTAGTTCATCAGGAAAATGCTGCTGCTAATGTATCCATGTATTCATCCATCTTTTCTAATGGAACGAAAGCGAGTGCTACGACCATATTAGCCCATAAAGCAAAGTCAGAAACAGTCCTATGATCATATTAGCCCACAAAGCAAAATCGGAATCAGTTTTATAACGACAAACCCAGTGAAACAAGATGTCTGTGCATGTTTTGGACGAGATGGGAAAAGCAGCCATCGATGCGAACGGTGGGAAAAGCATCTTGCATGGCACGAATGGCAGCTTGTTCAAAGTCACAAATGATTGAAGTCAGTCTCAAATTAGGTTCGATGGTTTTAAGTAACTCAAATAAACAAAAATAAGTTACTCTTTGTTTGTTAGGAAACAGAGCATAAACTATAGGAATAACTCCTCCACGCTTCTCAGCCGATGTAACTTACACCTGATGAAAATGACTGGAGGCTATAGTGAAAGTGCCGTCAGCAAACCAAATTTCTAAGTAGACTAAATGTTGCAGCCAGCTAATTCTTCTAAATACTAATATCCTACTATTGCTTTCTCCAGCGTCTCCCAATAGGATTTCTCTTCCACACCCAGTTATGGAACATATAATGTACAGGACTCAGGTAAAACTAAATGCTCCAAATCAGTTGGGTTAGCTGGTGCCTTGTTTAATCATTTTCTATTCCTTGCTATAAGTTTTAGCACTGCAGGCAAGTCTGGAGCTAAGGCTAAACTAGCCTGAGATGCGCCAGCCAAACATTCATTTACCACAGCGGTTGGTGGTTCGAGAGTTTCAGCACTTCTTTTTTAGCACTTGTTTTTATCTTTTCAACCTTTGTTTTTGCAGCAGATGCCTCATGGCTGTGTTTATTCAACTGGCGAATAACTTTTCCATCCTTCATGTGCAATCTCACTTGACATCAATCTTTATGTTCAAATCTCCAAAACTTTAATTCGGGATCACTTTTGCGCGTTGCGTCAAAAATAAAAAGGTACCCATAGTGTATCACTTGGTTTAGTCCACGTTCTGCTAAAATATATTATACCATTTCGAATGACAGGGTTTAGTTAGACGACTGAAAAATTTGAAGCTGAACCGAGCTTCGGGTTCTATGACAGTTTCTAGCTTAGGCCTAATTGGACTATTTGGTAATTAAAATTGTTGCGACAAGAATAGCTAATTTGACTAAGGCGAATGAGAGAGAGTTAATGACAACAAACCAAACAAGGGGACTGCCTAGCTTTCATCAGTTTTCTCACACTACAACGACGAGTTACTAATCTGACGACAACGACCCTCCGTCGAAAAAACTCTCTGTCGAAAGGGTTACGCTGAATTGGCCACGCCGAATCAGCTACGCCAAATGGACTACGGCGAAACGTCACATCCCCCCCCCCACACACACACACACACATATATATATATATATATATATATATATATATATATATATATATATATATATATATATGTTTATATATATTTTTTCATAATTTGGTTAGGCTGGTTGAAGTGATATATCAGAGAACGAGCACAAAAGTAATAACAGTAGTTGGGGAAACAGAGAACTTTGAAGTTAGTGTTGGATTACACCAGGGGTCAGCATTAAGCCCATTTTTGTTTGTGCTGGTCATGGGTGTGTTGAGTGAAGAGATCAGGAATGAAGTGCTGTGGGAGTTGTTGTACGCTGATGATCTGGTGATTACTGCTGAAGATGAGGAGGACCCACAGAGAAGGGAAGGGTTGGAGAGTGGCAGGAGCCTTTAGAGAGGGGTGGCTTAAGGGTGAATGTGAATAGAACAGAGGTTTTAGTGAGCAGTAGGGAAGATAGAGACAGAATCGTAATTCAAGAAAGAAGAGGCTCGATTATAAAACAGGTGGAAAAGTTTAAATACTTAGGATCTACTTTAAGCCAAGTGGGAGGATGTGAGGCTGAAGTGGACAGTAGGATAAAAGCGGCGTGGGGGAAGTGGACAGATGTAGCTGGAGTTGTATGTGATAAGAAAATGCCAGTCAAGCTAAAAGTCATAATCTACAGTGTAGCACAGTGACAAGACCAGCGTTAGTGTATGGATCAGAAAGATGGGCTCTAAGAAGAAAAGAGGAAGTAAAGCTTGAAAGAACAGAGTTAAGAATGCTGAGGTGGATTTTGGGAATATCGCTGCTTGACAGATTGGAAAATGATGAAATAAGAAGAAGAGCAGCTTAGTAAAGATAACAGAGGTGAGTAGAGAGTCACCGTTGAGATGTTATGGGCATGTGTTAAGGATGGATGACGAGGAGGGAGTGAAGAGGCTTCGGGAGAAGAACCTGTTAGAGGAAGAAGATCGAGAGCGAGACAGAGAATTAGATGGCGAGAAAAAGTGAAGGGAGAGGTTTGGTTGAGGATGATGCCTTTAATAGAAGGCAGTGGCGAAGGCGCATCAGGCAACCGACTCCTTAACGTAGGGATACCGGTGGGAAACAAGAAGAAGAAGACATTTTCATATATTTTCGTTTTTATCAAAACAAACGTATTCAGCTCCGCTTCATAAATTACTTCTTGGTGCCGCAAGCACCAAGGAGTAAGTGTTGAAGCAGTCCTTGCGCCTGACTAAAGAAATAAACGATATATATATATATATATATATAAAGCATTATATATATATATATATATATATATATATATATATATATATATATATATATATATATATATATATATATATATATATATATATATATACCAAGGAGTAAGTGGGAAGCAGTCCTTGCATGCCTGACTGAAGAAATAAACGAGATATATATAAATATATATATATATATGTATATATACAAATATATGTATATATATGTACATACATATATATGTATACACACACACACACATATATATATATATATATATATATATATATATATATATATATATATATATATATATATATATATATATCGTTTATTTCTTTAGTCAGGCAAGGACTGCTTCAGCACTTACTCCTTGGTGCCGCTGTATGTATATATATATATATATATATATATATATATATATATATATATATATATATATATATATATATATATATATATATATATATATATATATATATATATATATATATATATATATATATATATATATATATATATATATATATATATATATATATATATATATATATATATATATATATATATATATATATATATATATATATATACCAAGGATTAGGTATTGAAGCAGTCCTTTGCTCCTGACTAAAGAAATAAACGATATATATATATATATATATATATATATATATATATATATATATATATATATATATATATATATATATATATATGTATGTATGTATATATATACATATATATGTATGTACATATATATACATACATATATATACATATATGTGTGTATATATATATATATATATATATATATATATATATATATATATATATATATATATCGTTTATTTCTTGAGTCAGGCTCAAGGACTGCTTCAACATTTACTCCTTGGTGCCGCTGAATACGTTTGTTTTGATAGAAATGAAAATGTAAGAAGAGAGGACTACAGAGGAACAAGCTCTTATATCCATCATTTGGAACTGGAAGAGAACAGACTTCTTGATTGTTCATAGGTATTAGCTCATCAGAGAAACATTTTTAATAAAAAGCGAAAAACGCAACGGACTACTGCTAGCAAACAGTGGTTAACATAATGAATTGTCATGTGAATTCGTGAATCATATTAGTGATCTCTCTCTCTCTCTCTCTCTCTCTCTCTCTCTCTCTCTCTCTCTCTCTCTTTTCCGTCACGAAATAAGTTCGTGATGATTTTCAGGCTGTCAGTCAAGCCATTCGGCGTTGAGGCAAAGAGTTGGAGAGCGACAGAAGGAAGCGGAATGGAGGCAGAGTAAAGTCTGGAAAGTGGGACCGAATGGACGCTGCAAACACCTTTTAGCAACCTTCTCTGGATCCTGGTAATGTCTACAGTGCACCACGTGACGGCACCATCCAACTATGGGAACATTTATTTGCTTGTTCATGTGGAGACGAGAGAAACGAGAGACATGGACCAAGGAAATTTCTCTGGCGAACTCGAACGGCCGGACTTCCTTCGACCTCCATTAATTAAACAGTTGCTTTTAGTCGGGTCATATTTTGGCTATAGATGATTCCCTTAACTGTTTTATGACCTAATTTTATAACGTATGTTAGGTCATTGTTTATAAGCACCTTCAATTGTTTTCCCTCAGTTAGATAACAGTAGTTGAATTCAAAATAGCCGAATATCGTTAAGATTATATAATAAACATAATTACTGGGAGCAGGGAAGAAAACCCTGAGAAGTGATCCTTTATAAGTGCTGTTCAAGTGTTGCGTCAAAGAGAAGAAAGTTTTGTTGCAACAGGCTTTCAAGTGATAACCATTAGTACTATTCAAGTGTGAGTGAGTGAGTGAGAGAGTGAGTGGGCGCTCCTCAAAGCCGTCACAGAAGGAGGCTGAACGAGTGGACTGGTGATCATTAGCCGTGGCTGCGGGTGGATCTTCAGACTCGTTTGATTCCAGTGAGTGCGAAGCAAGTCGTCACCGCTGATGGAATCGTATAGTCAATAAACCATGACTTCAAGGACTGATTTTTCTTTCCTTCCTACTACATAAATGCATGAGGTGTGTCTGAGCGGCTTATAGTTTAAGATATCAGTGGCAGAAGGTCTCCAGAGAGGTTGTTCGTTTCCTAACTTAGTGACAGGGGCATCTTTGAGGCAGCGATGAGCGCTTTCCCACAGATAGGTGACCAAGTTCTGTGACCTTGCTCTGAAACTTCCAGCTCCGTCCGCTCTGATGCAATCCCTCAATAACGGCCCTCACCGTCCGTCTTCGGTTGGGCTCGGCTTTCTTGCCTCAGGCTTACTCAAGCTAACTTGTCTTTTTCGTTTATTTATTGATCTATTTATTTAATCTATTATTTAACCTATTTATGACTTGATTTATTCATTTATCTTTTAGCTCTGTTTTTTACTTTTCGCTTTTAAGTAGTTTTGTAACTGTTTTGTTCCCATCTTTGTTATCCATTCTCTCTCTCTCTCTCTCACGTTATGCGGAGGTTTGCAACTCAGTTTCCGCCATTTCAAATGCTTATGATAATAAGTATAACAAAGGAATGCCGATCATTTGACGAAAGATTCGTCCGTTTTTCTCTTGGTCGGCTTCTGTTCCAAGGTGGACTTTCTGAATCCCGATAGAGTGCTCTGCCACTTACTGTATACTGTTCTGGAACGTAGCTGTCATGAAGCACGGAAAATCAATAGCAAGAATCTGATCGTATATGCTTTACCAACGAGACACTTACACTGCGCGGAAAGAAAGAAAGAGTAAATTAAAAAAACAGGAAATCTGTTCGTGCGCACTAAGTGATGAAAGCTCATTTTCTGGAATGATCCCTGTAAATATTGTCTATCCACAGTTTATCTTATCGAAATGTTGCCATGTTAATATCGGACTGAGAGAGAGAGAGAGAGAGAGAGAGAGAGAGAGAGAGAGAGAGAGAGAGAGAGAGCTAATACTTTCAGTTATAAAAATTTGGGTGAAGCCAGTCAGAGGAAATTCAATAGGCCTCTCATTTGAAAGACCGGGGTTGGGTCCCGATGTGAGTCGGAAATTTGTTTTCGTGAAACACCTGCTCACGTGTTCATTATTTTACGATTATATTCACGGTGAAGGGGTAGGTCAAATGAAATGTTGGCAATTGACCAACTGCTGGGTCGGGAATTTAGATAAAATTCGCTGGGAAGTTGGCGGTAGCCTGCCCAGGAAAAACCTCAGGTACAAGTACTTAGGTTCCAACTTCTCTTATGACTTGTGTGAATGAATTGCTAACGCCCTGGCCTCTCATTTAAAAGACCGAGGTTCAGTCCCAATGTGAGTGAGAAATACACACACACATATATATATATATATATATATATATATATATATATATATATATATATATATATATATATATATATATATATATATATATATATATATATATATATATATATATATATATATATATACTGTATATATGTGCTTCTTCACCGATGTTAATCCATTTAGCAAGGATAAGCAAAACTGGGTCTGATCAGTCCCTGTACTAGAAAATTCCTGGCATTGTTGACATGTATTCTCCCAATATCATCAGAGGGCGGGAACAGCAACCTCACCCCAACATAACTTGCTGGAAACCACAGAGACACATTCCTGGGGCCCTCTCCCGACTCTCAGGGGCAAAAGTGGTGGAGGAAAATAAAGAAAGAAAATAAGTCAATTGTCTACTTCTGATTTACTCCCATAATTCGATATCCTGGCTGGTGTGGATGCTCTTATGTGTATTTTCCTTTAGGTGTAAGGTGTTAAGGGGTGTTTGTGTCTTAATATTTGTGAACATAAAAATACGTACGTGAATTAGTGACAGAACTAATATGTATATACAGTATATATATATATATATATATATATATATATATATATATATATATATATATATATATATATATATATATATATATGTGTGTGTGTGTGTGTGTTTGTGTGTGTGTGTGTGTGAGTGGGTGTGTATGTGTATATGTAATTGTGATAGGCATAATTTTCACTTAACTTCTCGAATTCTTCACAATTTTTGGATACGCTTGGCACTATAAAGCCTTAGATCCAAATGCAAGAAATATGTAGTAATTCTGATGTCCGGTAGTGGGAATCGAACCCGCATCCCTAGTAATCAAAACGAAGAAAAGTTGCCGATCTGACCTGTTAGATTCCAGCTACCAGCTATCAGAATTAATTTATGTATCTTGCATTTAGATGTAAGGCTGCAATGACAAACGTATCCAAAAAGTGTGAAGAATTCGAGAAGTTAAGAGGACATTGTGGCTATTACAATTCATAAGTATCTGGTAAAAAGTTTCAGATAATATATATATATATATATATATATATATATATATATATATATATATATATATATATATATATACACACACATATATATATATAAATATATATAATATATATATATATATATATATATATATATATATATATATATATATATATATATATATATATATATATATATGTATGTATGTATGTATGTATGTATGTATGTATATATGTATGTATGTATGTACTGTGTATATACAGTATATATATACTGTATACATACATACATACATACATATTATATATATATATATATATATATATATATATATATATATATATATATATATATATATATTATATATATATAATTATTATCTTGCACGTGCGGTGAAAAGCATTCAAAATTGCCATTGTTATGCTTATCAAAGGACATTTTTAATTCTTTTGAAATAAAAAAGGCTCTTTTAGGAGGATTAGCCAAAGCATTTGGATTAAACGAAAAAGAATAAAAGATGGACGTGTACGTTAATTGGACAGAGAACAAAGCGCGTTCGCACTCAGACGCTAGGCGCTGCTCTCTGGAACTGCACTGGCCTTAATGAGAGAGAGAGAGAGAGAGAGAGAGAGAGAGAGAGAGAGAGAGAGAGAGAGCCCAGGTGTCGATGCGTCGACGTCACATCCATAACACTCGACCGAGCGAGGGTCCCCGGAATGGCTCGCACAAATCAACGACGTCTTTCCTAACTTAGCGTTTCGTTTTTCGAAGGTTTTCATCCCAAGCAGGTTTTGGGTTATACTGTATAGCAAGGTCCAAAGAAACCCAACTTTCTTTGAAGAACCTGGCTGCATACAGTAGTGTGAGCGACATTTTCTTTGTCGTCGTCCACCGCTTAATTCTACGTGACACTTTCTCTCACGGAAAGGAACACGAGCATTGTCATTGGTCACTTTCTCTGTGCGTGCGTTGCTTGCTCTCATTGAACTGAAGAAGCTTTTCTTCGTGCTTTCATAGCAGCACCTCCCTGTTCCCGTCCAGCTCTTCTTTCGCGAGCTTCTTTCACAGTTCTGTTCAGAAATAAGACTCTTTTTAGATGATCTTCTTTCTTATACGAAAACCGTTTTTTACTACAGAATTGATTCCTTTGACCATTTAACTCTGCTATTTCGTTTGTGCATACATACAGCTTATTAGCCTCGTTCTCATAACAACGCCATCCACGTCCATCTTTCACTTATCCAACGCCTTACTTCTCACTTAACCTGTCTCAGTAGGAATCTTATAATCTTCTGCGGTTGTTTGCTGAAACCAAATAACGATCATTCCTTTTCTTATATCCCATCTTTCAGAATGCTTACGTGAGTTTTTCTTTTTAATTCTTATCAGATTCTTTTTCCTAACAGTTTCTATTTCAAACGTATGCTTAGGACATGTCATTTTCCAGATGACACGATCATTTCTACAGCCGCTCCGACTGTAGATTGTTTCAGTGCTCATCCGCGTCGGGAGCTCAAAACTTAGAATTATTATGTCTCGCCTTATTTTTGTTCTCGTTCCTTTTAAAATCTACGAGAGTGATTACCACGCTATGGCTGGGAGAGCAATATACAGACATCAAACAATCTTCAAGACGTCACTTCTCTCTTTGTGTTCTCTTGCTCTGACGGTGATCATGAAATACTCACTGGTACTTACTTTTGTTCCTCTCCCAGCTCCTCCAGCCTTTCAAACGCTAAAATTTTGCGTGCGCTTATGAAAAGGATGCAAAAGACAGCCGGAGAACACGACATTGAAGGCAGTGCGAAGTCCTGCAGCAGATGAAGGGCCAGGGAGGCTCGCAAATACTGAGTTTACTGTAGCTGTGAGATGGATGTACAACAGTTCAGTCCCTTTCGAATGCCTGTGGGGAAAGAATGTTACAATATTTTGAGACCCTGTCTGTGAAAGGTGGCTTTAGAGACGACAGGAACATATTCCCGAGGATCTGCCTCTCACGCTGCTAAGATGGCCCGTGATCATCGGGTGACCGTCCTGCAGTCTCAGAATGGCAATTTTAGGTCCTCAGTCATTCTTGCAGGTGAAAATACCACGAAGAAAGGTGTTTGACTTTATCTGGCCCTTGGAACCTGGCAAAACATTAGTTAGCCCTTAATATAAATCTGTATAATAATATCATCAATTGCGATTATCTTTAAGGGCCTGTAATAATATCTTACGAGTGAGTCGATCTTTGTAAGAAATCTGACTTTCCGACAGAATCCCCAACACTTCCACACAGGGAACAGTACCAGTCAAAGAGTCAGCCTTGTTATGGAAGAGCACTGTCTGTGCTGCCAATAATCATTACACGATCTGGGAACTAACAAACAAGAAAATGCACAACAAACAAGAACTGCACTTGTTCCTACGAACTTCTTTTTCAGCACCTATTTATCTCCTTTATTCAATATCTTAAACTTACTTGGAAACTATATACTGACTGCCATACGGGGGTGTGAAGCAGTATCTTTGGCTGTAACAATGTCATAGGCCATTATCTATGGAATATATATATATATATATATATATATATATATATATATATATATATATATATATATATATATATATATATATATATATATATATATATATAATCAAAACCAGGCTCACAAGGTTCACAAAAAGGGACACGTTGCCTGCTTGCTCCTTTTTGCTACTTCAAAGGTGCTTGAAAAAATAGCAAAGCCAACTCCCTGTCCCTCTTTTCTAAAGCCAAGGCCAACTCTGGAAACCTGTTTAGATGTTGATTTTTTTCCTGCCTACAAATCTTAAATCAGTATACTGTAAACCAGGAAAAATTCTCATGGGTTTTATTTGTGTTAAAATTTACAATATGAGTCTTGTATGCGTAAATAAAATACTGCAAATATTTAAAGAAACGAGGTCAATAGTGCACCCAATGAAGAACAGGACTAAATGCCAACAAAAGGTTTATTTTGAGAATTGTTTGGATAAGTTTTAGTGTGGCGGGAGGAAGTTATGATAATTAGCGAGTAAGGTGTGAAAAAGAATGAGTAAGAGGAAATATTCCTAAGAATTAGGTTATTTATGTTGAAGGGTTTGGAGAACATGAAAGAGTGGTTTTGCTCGAAGATTTAAATGCATATGTAGGTGACAGAGATAGAGATAGTAGCCTATGTGTGCAGATATAAATTTCATGGAATAAATCAGGATAGAGAGTGTCTTGTGGGAATGTGTTTGGAAAGGTACTTCATTTTCGGACATACGGGTCTAGAGGGGAAAGAGAAAATGGTAAGAAGAGCTTGTTAAATTTTGTACTATTTCACAGTTGATATAATGGTGAGAAGAGAAGTTGCTGGAGGTATCTCTGACAATTATTGGTTGAAGGCAAAAACGAAGTAACAGCAGATAGAAGCTCAGAATGAGGAAGAAGAAGTGAAGGTGAGTTTGATAAGGAGGGAGCTAGGAGAGCAGTTAAGGAGGAAATGGATGACTAATGAGCTAGAGTTGAAGATCCAGAATTTAAAAGAGTGTGTGAAGTGTTTAGAATTCCAAGATGAGGTCACAGAACTGGCAGGGATGCTTGTGGGTTTATGAAGGGAGGAAAATGGGAATAAAAACAGTGGTGAAATGAGGAAAAAATAATAATTTACAGTCCCACGAAGAAAATGAAGAAAGACAAGTTAAAGAGTTAGTGGATGTGTGAATAAAAGTTACGAGAAAGAGAGGTTGTCTGGAGGGAATGCAGTGCTGAGTTAATAGTATGAATATTTTGGGGATTGGTGAAAAATGGGAAGACATCAGGAGTAGGTGGAATGCTGTGGTATAGTGGTGAAAATGCGATTAAGTAGTTGACTGGAGTGTGTAAGGTGTGTCTAGATGAAGGAGAGTTAATAAATATATAGGTAGTGGAATTCCTTTGCATAAGTTTAAAGGTGAAAGAGGATACTGTAAGAGTCACGGCGGAATCATTTTATTTAGCATACTTTCCTGGGAAAGGTTTTCGGTAAGATTTTCGCTGAGAAGGTAAAACATGGCAGAGGGTTTGATACAGACCGCGTTTAGATAGGGAAGATGCTCTGTGGATAAAGGGTTTTATGTAACTGTTATGGGAAAAGTTTGAAGGAAAAGGGAAAAAGCAGCTCGCTGCACACAGCATGCACACACCTAGAGAAAATTCATGATAAAATTGATAGAAATGAAATGATGACGGTGATTAGGATGTATGGCAAAGAAGCTGAATTTTTGGGAAGGATTAAAAGTTTTCCGGATGAAAGCAAAGCAAGTGGTAACGTTTGTAGAAGGGAGAGTGGCTGGTTTGATGTATAAATTGGTCTGAGACAAGGGCGTATTATGCATCTGAGGTTGTTTTATATGTTTAATCAACGTTGGAGTACCTAATGAAATTAGTCAAAGAGAGGTGAGTAGACCTATATATAGGAACACACTTGGGCCCTGCTGATGTTGATAAATGAGGTAATAATGACCAGCAGTAGTAAGGAGAAACTACAGAGACTAGAGCAGTGGTTCTCAACCTGGGGGGCGCGCCCCCCTAGGGGGGCGTCAGCAATTTCTAGGGGAGGCGCGAAGCCTAGGGAAAATTTAAAAATTCTAGAATTATATTCGTTATTTTCTTAACAAGAGTGAGGAACTAATATCCAGAAGTTTATAAAAAAAAAAAAAAATAAAAGTATCGCCTTTTAACGTTAGTTTCCTATAGTCTACCACTCTAGTTAGACTCACTAGGCTTACCATTATTTTGTAATTATTTACCTCCCTCCCTGTCTCTCGAAACTCCCTCTCTTTCTCTTTTTTTTTTATTTTCCTCCTAATCTGGGAGGGAATATTACTCATAGATGCAAGGGGTTGTGGAGGGAAGGACCAGCTCTTAGAGGGGGCGTGGTAATAAAAAGGTTGAGAACCACTGGACTAGTGAAATAGTCTGACCGTGTTCTTAAGAGGGGAAAGTTGAGAGTTACGTTAGCAAGAGTTGGGCTGTGAGGGCATGAACCAGGAATGCGGAGCAGTGAATAGTAGTTGTCCGTACTACAATGAGAAAATGGAATCAGTAGAATTTTTTTAGGTATTTAATAGGTGATCCGCAGAATATGTGAAGCAAGAAAGGTAGTAAGATGTATGGATAAGATTGGGAGTAAAAATGAGAGTGCCTGTGGTACCCAAGGCATGTAGGAAAGAGTGTGGAGCCAACTCTCCTATATGAATAAGTTGTGTCTGTGCAATGGAAATAAAAAAAAAAGTGGGAGGTGATGAGATAAATTGTTTATTTATTACATATGGTGTAAGCAGCTAGAAAGGGCGGAAAATGTGCCGATATGTAATTGGGGGGAAGGGCTAATGTAAGTGAAATAATAGATCAGAGTGGAGTGAAATGTTTTGGTCATGTGGAAAGAACGGAAGGTGAAGAGTGCACACATCGAAAGAAGTACTGGGAGGCCGGAGGAGAGGGAGAGCTACAAAGAGATGTAGTGAAAGAGGCACTGAAAAGATGGATGGGGGCTCTAAGTTAATATCCAGGAAACGACAGAGTGCACTCAAGACAGAGGCGAATGGCGCAATTTGTGTGTGTGTGTGTGTGTGTGTGTGCGCGCGCGCGCATAGCAGGGTGTTGGGGAAGGGAAGGGAAGGGAAGGGTGACCGGTGCTGTGTGTGTATGAGCATAAAGAGGCTGTTTTGGGAAGCTTTCATCCATGTTTCAGCAGTTTAAGTGTGAATGTAACAGTGATCATAGTATTTTGTTGTTTTGGGAAACACCTCCCGTTAAGGTGAACGGCTTAATATTAAAACGTATAAATTTTGTCACACAAACAAAGACTGAAGGCGAAACCAAAAAGTAGGACACCGCATATCGGAAATTCACAATGACATGAATTCAGATCAGTGTTTCAAATCAGGAAAAAATTCCTCGATTCACAGTAGTTCTCTCATTTCCCAGATACATTCCCTCTGACGTCATGTTTCCTTTAACTCTCCTAGGATGATTTCACTCTAGTTCACTCAGTTATAATGCATCTTGCTCTCCGTGCGCCTTTGCTTAGTCTCTCCTCTCAATTTTCAAACATTTGGGCTCTCACAATGAGTCTTTCATGAGGCACGATCACCTAGTGGTCTCCTATCCTACACTTCTTATGGTTTGTTGTTATTTCACAGGAACACGGGAAATCTTGTGTTGTCACCCTGAACGTCTCACCCAGGCAAAAGTTGAACAGGATCTGATATGAGGCCCTGATAGCTAGAACTCCCGCTTGCATCTTTTCTTCTCACTTTAAGTAAGCTCATTTCACGTTTGTTATTTCAGTGCTCTCTTCCTCTCTCAGTCTTTGGAGTTACATCTGCCAGTTTCCTTATCTAAATTGGTATCTCTGTTCCCCCCTTGTTTACCCTCTTTATCACTGAGTTCTTCAGTCTTCCTTTTTCTGCCATATCACACGAAAACAGTACAGTCCTAATCTTCCAAAACTGCCTTCCTTCCTTCCTTCCTTCTAGATTCTTTTTCGTAATTCGCTCTCATTCTTGCCGGACATTGCAAGTTGTGATACTTTTAACGTATGACTCCAAGATTACCCTGAAAGAGATATGTGCTTTTTTTTTTTTTTTTTTTTTTGCTTTATAGCCAAAGTTCCTTCCCAGGTCTATCGAACAGTCCTTCTATACCTACCCAAGTAAAGTTTGATTGGTGACTAGGAAGTTAATCTGCTAGGCGTTGTAAGGGTTTTTGCCTCAGAAGTGAACACTAAAAGCAAGCTTTATTAACTGAAAAGCTTCACAGCCTGAGGAAAACAACTGGATATAATTCAAAGTTCAATATCATAAAGCACATTGGCCATACATCCATTTCTGCACTTAATTAAGGAAGAAGCACAGACACAATATAGCAAGGGCTCTTCAATGAACCGACTGCTCGTTAAATATCTGCGTCATGAACACACGAAGTCATAAGACAGTTGTATGGAGAGGCATCGCCCCAGTTTTCTACTTCTTAAAAAAGGGAAATGTGGCAGAATGAGTTTTGGAGGAGCGCCGTCCCCTTCCTTCGCCGTTGATGCTGAGTGATCCGCCGATAACATTGACTTGCGTCAAGTGACCATTAATCTGGGGCACCCGTACTCTTGGCCACCATCACAAACAAGTAGCCAATTGTTTGTGATATCCCCAATCAAATCCGGAAATCGCACTTAATCCTTGCCGTGTAAGAGCAGACGCCCAGGCCATTACAGGGCGATTACGTCGCCCCTCCATCTTCCCCTGCCTTGTCCCTGGCTGGATCCTCCGGCGGTCCATCCCTTCACTCTTTCATTCCCGGCCACCATTAATCATGTTTTATAGAGGCGGCCTTCAGTGTCATAAACGTATTTGCTCATTCGCTGGAGGGCAAGGTGGCGGGCCGGGTAGTCGAGCTACTCGCGTCAAGATGTGCAAAATATGACGATTCCTCATTATCTAAAGAACTCACGCACAGAAAGCAAATTTGGCTTCTTTCAACTAACAAGTCGTCACACACACACACACACACACACACACTGGTCAGGAACATCCTAAGTTTAATTGTTCGCACTGTAGCAGGTACACGTCACGTAAAAAAAATCTGTACACGCTATATCAGAAGGTTCGAAAGTATTTGATCGAATGTTTGTTTGTCACGAATTGGATGCTGTCACATTGAATTAATCGGCATTGACGATTATCGGATTGAATGAGATATATCTTTTGAGAGACAGAATTGTGTGGACGAAAGTGAGCATGTTCTTTCTACTCTTAGGCCAGTCTTTGGAAGACGTCTGAATAAAAAAAGCTACCTCCTTCCTCGTTTCTTTTACATAAAATAACTTAAAGATAAAAACTCTGGTGCCAGTGTTGGTTTACTCTTTTTATCCTTCCAATTATCTTCATTCTCTTCTTCTCTCCGACAGCGCAAATAAGGACGGTCCCAGTCGCAGTCAGTAGATATCTTAGTTCCGGAATAGAGACTTAGACAACTGATCGTTTGGCTTCCGTCAGTATCTACATTCGACTGGTCTTTTCATAATGCATTTTTTAATCATAATTTCAATAGATAATCAGACATGAAACTTTTCCAGTTAGACCTGCATCTTCTATATAATTTCAGATGATAACTGTGATTCCCTCAGGAAAGATGTGGTATCGCTTATACTCTTCATATTTTAGTTAATGGCAAGTCAGTGTAAGAAAATGAAAACCAATTTGTTTGAGATGTGGATCCTGACAGATATGGCAAAACAAAGTTCATTTACCTTAGCTCTTTCCGTCAACTTGCGGTGGAGACTTGGAAAGTTCCCGTTTTTAGGCGGAGTGGTTTAGTTAGTAATCCTATATTTTGAAGATGAAACTTTCAGACGACAGCAGATCAGAAGCAGCATTTTCATTTCTCCTAAGTTGACTTCGTTTGCGTCACCGTGAGCTCTTCAAAGGCAGAATAATAGAAATGTGCGCTTCCCCTCTTTTCTCCCTGAGGATTATGGTTATTTATTAAGGGTTGTAAGTTAGAGCAAGTTTGAAGAGCCACCTGTGCTCTCTCCCTCCCGGCGATAAACACCCCTTTGTCCACATAAATCCCTCGCTGTTTGTTTTGCATTACATTCTCACACGCAATTTATTTCAGCGCATTTCTGCATCACGTACTTCTTGATTGCCTTCAAAGGATTTTATCTGTCGAAGTCGGCTTCAAAGATGGAAGAAGGACGTAGGTACCTATCGAAGCACTGTACTAAAGTATCAGTA
This sequence comes from Macrobrachium rosenbergii, assembly GCF_040412425.1. Classification (NCBI taxonomy): domain Eukaryota; kingdom Metazoa; phylum Arthropoda; class Malacostraca; order Decapoda; family Palaemonidae; genus Macrobrachium; species Macrobrachium rosenbergii. The sequence continues at coordinate 37,825,700 of NC_089749.1, read as the reverse complement.
TTGAGCGCTTGTTATAAATTAGTTGTGAGGGAGGACATTCAGAACAAGAGCTGGGCCAGTCGCATACTTCCATTAAATGGGGGAAGGGGGCGGGGGGATACGGGACAGGGAGTCACTGGTCACCTGTTCGGACTATTGTTCGGCTCGCCCTCCATCCCCCTTCCCCGGCCGCCCTCACTACCGTCCTCAATTACGGCTAAATTAGCGGATTACGATGATCCAAGCCAGCTGCTCTCGCGCCTTTTAGCCATGAATGGGCTTAGGCGCACATGTAAGGGCACGTGTATTCCATATGCACGTGTTTACCTTCGACATGTGAGGCTTCTTTCCCTTCTTTCTACTTTGCTATAAACCAATTAGCTGCACGTACTTATGCAATTCTGCATGTTTTATATACTATTTAACGTGCGATCATTTATCTTTTAACAAAATTTAATAGCGAGACGGACGACGGTTACCTGACTTTTTCAACTTATGGCGACGTTGAACTGAAACTTCCTGTGTAGAAGAAGAAGAAGAAAGGTGCTTTTCTTTATGCAACCGTCTTGTCTGCTAAGGTGCAGCTTATACCTGCTTTTGTCTTCCAGAAATGATTCCTCAATAAGAGGGCTGAGAAAGAGGAGCAGGCGGAGAGGAATGGGAGTTAGCGTCTTTGGATTTGTCCCGCCTATTAATATATATATGTGTGTGTGTTACGGCTGACGCACCAAAGAGTTGAAGTTTGTGCTTCTGTCTTTTCGAAATATATTACTAAATGACTTCATTTGTTCCGATACCCTATTTACTTGTTACAGTATAAGAGACTATTGAAAATTATTCATCGCATGGCAAGTTATAAATGACACTTACGGTCTTCTCCACATATGACTGGCAGAAACGTATGAGACATTGTGGGTATGCTGCTGCTACCCAGTCCTTAGGGACACAAGACGTGCGAGGGATTTTTACATCTGTGAGAGAGAGCTGCAGCAATGAGGGGTTACAGTTTTCGTGTAGGTATCAGTATAATTATAATTCTTTGAAATGAATGCACAGCAGGCAGAGGACGTTAGAACAGTTAACTGTATTACTTGCCTTCATTCAGTCCATGCCTGAAGGGTTGATAGCCGCAAGCAATAGAAAATTATAATAAGCAAGAAAGGGAAAAGTTGGTTTAACCCTGAAGGAGTCAGCAGGGAATCTAAATAAGTATGACTGTGGTCACTCATTATTAGTTCTGTAGTTTTTTTTTAACAAATATATATCTAATTCAGTTGTTGCCTCTGCATTGTTTTATATTCACTCAGCAAGACATCTGAAAAGCCAGGTTGGTTATCATCTTCCGTTTCTTCACATCTTTCTTCACAACTTTGGAGCCTCTTGCTGTCCTCTGGCTGCATCGCCTTCATTCGCACCGACTGCAGCAGAGCAGCAGAGGCCTGAAGGTGGATGGTCACATATTCATCGAACCAATTTTCCTCGCGACAGCAACGGAAAACCTTCGCCTTTATCTGGCCAGACAATTGAGGCCTACAGTTCCTTCCTAGTTTCTTTGTTTTTATTAAAAGTCATTCCAAGGCTGTATTTATTGCCTCTCTGCTCGGTACACTAAAATATAAACTCTCAATTGAAAACCAGTGTCACTCACATGCCTGTACTTGTATCGAGAGAAAATGCTGCACTGCCTGGAGTCGATATGAAGTAGCTCAGGATACGTGACCTCATAACTCTTACTGTTTCTTTTATTTACAGATAAGCGTAGTCAAGACTTTCACGGGAATGGAAGCTCTTGTCCTTGTCATAGTAGTTGCAGCCTTGACTGCTTTATCGACCGAATATAATGAAATATTACTGTATATGAAGTGTAACAAGATACTTATAAAGTTTCAAAATTTCTTATAACTGGATAATTCCTCAGGAATTATCCAGTGGACTTCCCGAAAATTATATTTGAGTGTCAGAAAGACTAAACAAATCAAACAAACTAGGAATTAAAGAAAACGTTTTTACTAAATATATATCTTGGTCCATTACAATTCAGTTCGTTGCAGTGTCCTCTCTTAAAGTAAAACGTCCCAAGTCTAAAAAATCAGGAAGTGACTAACGCACCGAATACATATTAAGAGATACCAATTCCCTTGTATCTACAGTAGCTAAACTATTATTGTAAGCAATAGTTTTTATCACTCCGATTCCAAACACAGCTCTAAGTTTTATGAAGCAAACTAATGATTTAAAAATCTTGTTCATTTTTTCAACCGAATAAATGTGTTAGCCCCCTCCAGGGGGGTATAAGGTCTTACCCGAAATCCGGATGGCATCCTTATAGATCACCAGTTGCGAAGTTCCTTCTTCTCTCTCTCTCTCAATTCTAAATGGAACCTTTTAACTAGCATGCGTGAAATGAAATCCCTTTTACAAAAATAAAATATATTCTAAAAAAAAAAAACGTGACCAGGTTAATTATGGTAACCAGTCAAAATGAAGAAAATGATTAAAAATGCAAGCAAAAAACTACTCCCTAAAAAAACATTGCATCGTGAAACACTAACGAGACCTTCTCCGTCTCTACCTGTCACTGCAAAGTCTCTCCAATGTTAAGTCGCTTGTACCAGTCTCAATTGGCCATATTCCCATAACAGCCAAAGCCCAAACAGGCGCACGCAAGCGCCCATCTTGTCATAGGCCTCCATGACACACGTGTCATTCATGCCCACAGTCATGAAACACCTGCAAAAAGGAGAAAATATCTCCTCAACTTGAGGCACATTATGTTTCTCAAACCATCAAAATATACATAAAAATAAGAACAACAAAAACCAAAACAAATAAAATCACTGGTACAAAATAACAACAATAATTAACGTGATTAATGTCTATCTCCAAAACTCACCATCTCGGCGAAGTCTGAAATCCGGTGTCCAGACCACAGCTCGGCTCCAATCAGAATAAAATATTATAACACGAAAAGCCCAAGCACGAGGCGCACACACACACACAGGTATGTACAGTACAAATGAACTTACATGCCTCGACGCCCCATCTATAGACCAGTTAAATCTAGGAATTCCTTCTAGAAGGTTCCAAAGAGAAATGGCGATGGAAGCTTCCGGTCCCATGGCATCTTAGGTTGACGGACTCTTAATTATCTGCGCGCGGATGTGTAGCGACTAAGCACTCGCGCAAACATTCTCCAGCACTGAACCTCACACTGCCTTCGCAACAAACAGGAATGTCACAGCTTCATAAAACAAATGCATTTCACTAAGGTCATGAAAAATGAGTACAATTGCGAAACCATAAAAAGGCTGTCGTTTTCTTGACAAAATTAAGACACTTGCTCGGCACACAACATGGCTGATCTCGATAAAGGATGTAGCAGTTTTTAGCGGTACTCTAGAATTTTAAAATTTCAGAAATACTGTGTATGGCCAAATGTTCAGTGCCTAATAGCATAGCTGAGTAAAAATTCTTTTTTGAACAAAGGAAACCAACCGTATAAAGTATTGATGAAGGCGTGAAAAGTGAAAAATTGTCTCACTGATCAATAAACAGAAAATTGCACATGCACTCCTGTCGAAAGAAACTCTTACTAAGGAAAAATGCTGATGAGAATCATGACAACTGACAACATCTTCCTCCTTTCACTAAACACTGGCTGACATAAAGAGTCCAAAAGGCACCATATCATGATTTTGCATTATGCATATCGACATATTGGCTTTAAGTGAATGTTCTTTTAGCGGAAGTTATAAAAAAAGTTTGATTTTAAGTAAATTCAGCTCCACACTTTGACGTTTTTATAACCCTTTAGTTCAGTTATGTTCATTCATGTAAACCTCGCGGTTGAGTTAATGCTGATATCATTACGATTTTGACCCTTTGTTTTAAATTCTATATTGATCCCTTTGGTTCAATTAAGATTCGGCTGAGTTAATTGTGGTATATTACGATTTTGGCCTCAGTTTTATATTCTATGCTGAGCCCTTTGGTTCAGTTTAGAAACGTTCATCAGGTAAATCAACAGAATGCGTTAACTGTGATACTTATGCGATTTTGACCCTTTGTTTTACAGTCTGTATTGTGCCCTTTCGTCATGTTCATCATGTATATCTAACGGTTGCGTTAACTGTACATTATATTATTACAGTTTTGACCCTTTGTTTTATATTCTATAATGAATCCTTTGCTTCAGTTCATGCAAATCTGATAACTGAAGTTAACTGAGGTATCATCATTACTTTCACCCTTTGTTATACTCTGTATTCTACATTTCGTTCAATTGTGTTTCATTGGCCATATAAATCTAACGATTTACTTAATTGTGATATTATTATGGTTTGACCCTTTTTTTATATTGCATATTAAACCCTTTGGTCCAACAAAGATGCATTGTCTGTTTTTTTTAACCCTTTGGTTCATTCAGATGCGTTCATCATATGAATCCAAACGTTTGAGTTAACTCTAACAGTACTATGATTTTGAAACTTTGTTTATATTCTTACTGAACGATTTGGTTCATATTAGACACGTTCATCAGGTGGATCTAGCAGTTGAGTTACTTATGATATTATTACGATTTTCACATTTTTTATTGTATTCTATACTGAACGAATTTAGATCAATTATGATGCTGTCATATTGAAAATCTAACGAATAAAATAAGTTTCATACTATTACCATTTTGACCCTTTGGTTTAAATTCTGTATAAAAGCCTTTAGTTAATTTTTTCTTCTAGTACGCCTAACGGTTGTGTTAACTAGGATATTATCACCATTTTGACCCTGGTTTTAAATTTTTGTATTAAAACCTTTGTTTTTTTTTTTGTGTATGCCGGATTTGGTTACCTGAGATAGTATCACAATTTTGACCCTTTGGTTTAAATTCTTTATTAAAACCTTTGGTTCATTTTTCTTTGTGTATGCCTAACGGATGAGTTACCTGAGATAGTATCACCATTTTGACCCTTTGGTTTAAATTCTGAATTAAAGCCTTGTGTTCGTTTTTCTTCGTGTATGCCTAATTGTTGAGTTAACTGATACTATACCATTTTGACCCTTTGGTTTAAATTCTGTAGTAAAGCCTTTGGTTCATTTTTCTTCATGTATGCCTAATGGCTGAGTTAACTGTGATACTATCACCATTTTGACCCTTTGGGTTAAATTCTGTATTAAAGCCTTTGGTTCATTTTACTTCATGTATGCCAAATGGCTGAGTTAACCGTGATACTATCACCATATTGACCCTTTGGTTTAAATTCTGTATTAAAGCCTTTGGTTTAAATTCTTTATTAAAGCCTTTGGTTCATTTTTCTTCGAGTATGCCTAACAGTTGAATTAACTGTGATACAATAATCATTTTGACCCTTTGGTTTAAATTCTGTATTAAAGCCTTTGGTTAATTTTTCTTCGTGTATACCTAATGGTTGAGTTAACTGTGATACAATAAACATTTTGACCCTTTGGTTTAAATTCTGCATTAAAGCCTTTGGTTCATTTCTCCTCATGTATGCCTAATGGTTGAGTTAACTGTGATACTATCACCATTTTGATCCTTTGGTTTAAATTCCATATTAACGCCTATGGTTCATTTTTTTTCATGTATGTCTAACGGTTGAGTTAACTGTGATACTATCACCATTTTGACCCCTTGGTTTAAATTCTGTATTAAAGCCTTTGGTTTGTTTTTCTTCATGTATGCCTAATGGTTGAGTTAACTGTGATACTATCACCATTTTGACCCTTTGTTTTAAATTCTGTATTAAAGCCTTTGGCTCATTTTTCTTCGTGTACGCCTAACAGTTGAGTTAACTGTGATACAATCACCATTTTGACACTTTGGTTTAAATTCTATGTTAAAGCCTTTGGTTCATTTTTCCTCGTGTTTGCATAATGGTTCAGTTAACTGTGATACTATCAGCATTTTGACCCCTGGATTTAAATTCTGAATTGAAGCCTTTGGTTCATTTTTCTTCGTGTATGCCTAACAGTTGAGTTAACTGTGATACAATCACCATTTTGACCCTTTGGTTTAAATTCTGTATTAAAGCCTTTGGTTCATTTTTTTTGTGCATGTCTAACGGTTGAGTTAACTGTGATACTATCACCATTTTGACCCTTTGGTTTATATTCTGTATTAAAGCCTTTGGTTCATTTCTCAGCATGTATGCCTAATGGTTGAGTTAACTGTGATACTATCACCATTTTAACCCTTTGGATTAAATTCCGTATTAAAGCCTTTGGTTCATTTTTCTTCATGTATGTCTAACAGTTGAGTTAACTGTGATACTATCACCATTTTGACCCTTTGGTTTAAATTCTGTATTAAAGCCTTTGGTTAATTTTTCTTCATGTATGTCCAACAGTTGAGTTAACTGTGATACCATCACCATTTTGACCCTTTGGTTTAAATTCTGTATTAAAGCCTTTGGTTTGTTTTTCTTCATGTATGCCTAATGGTGGAGTTAACTGTGATACAACCACCATTTTGACCCTTTGCTTTGAATTCTGTATCAAAGCCTTTGGTTCATTTTTCTTCATGTATGTCTAATGGTTGAGTTAACTGTGATACTATCACCATTTTGACCCTTTGGTTTAAATTCGGTATTAAAGCCTTTGGTTCGCTTTTCTTCATGTATACCTAATGGTTGAGTTAACTGTGATACTATCACCATTTTGACCCTTTGGTTTAAATTCTGTATTAAAGTCTTTGGTCCGTTTTTCTTCATGTATGCCTAATTGTTGAGTTAACTGTGATACTATCACCATTTTGAGCCTTTGGTTTAAATTCTGTATTAAAGCCTTTGGTTCATTTTTCATCATGTATGCCTAATTATTGAGTTAACTGTGATACTATCACCATTTTGACCCTTTGGTTTAAATTCTGTATTAAAGCCTTTGGTTCATTTTCATCATGTATGCCTAATGGTTAAGTTAACTGTGATACTATCACCATTTTGACCCTTTGCTTTAAATTCTGCATTAAAGCCTATGGTTCATTTTTCTTCATGTATGCCTAACGGTTAAGTTAACTGTGATACTATCACCATTTTGACCCTTTGGTTTAAATTTTGTACTAAAGACTTTGGTTCATTTTTCTTTGTGTATGCCTAATGGTTGAGTTAACTGTGATACTATCACCATTTTGACCCAATGGTTTAACTTCTGTATTAAAGCCTTTGGTTCATTTTTGTTTGAGTATGCCTAACGGTTGTGTTAACTGTGATACAATCACCATTTTGACCCATTGGTTTAAATTCTGTATTAAAGCCTTTGGTTTATTTTTCTTCGTGTATGCCTAACAGTTGAATTAACTGTGGTGCTATCACTATTTTGACCCTTTGGTTTAAATTCGGTATTAAAGCCTTTTGTTCGTTTTTCTTCATGCATGCCTAATTGTTGAGTTAACTGTGATACTATCACCATTTTGACCCTTTGGTTTATATTCTGTATTAAAGCCTTTGGTTCATTTTTCGTCATGTATGCCTCATGGTTAAGTTAACTGTGATACTATCATCATTTTGACCCTTTGGTTTAAATTCTGTATTAAAGCCTTTGGTTCATTTTCCTTCGTGTACGCCTAACGGTTGAGTTAACTGTGATACAATCACCATTTTGACCCTTTGGTTTAAATTCTGTATTAAAGCCTTTGGTTCATTTCTCCTCATGTATGCCTAATGGTTTAGTTAACTGTGATACTATCACCATTTTTACCCTTTGGTTTAAATTCCGTATTAAAGCTTTTGGTTCGTTTTCTTCATGTATGGCTAACAGTTGAGTTAACTGTGATACAATCACCATTTTTACCCTTTGGTTTAAATTCCGTATTAAAGCCTTTTCGTTCATTTTTTCAAGTATGCCTAATAGTTAAGTTAACTGTGATACAATCACCATTTTGACCCTTAGGTTTAAATTTTCTATTAAAGCCTTTGGTTTGTGTGTCAAACGGTTGAGTTAACTGTGATACCATCACCATTTTGACTCTTTGGTTTAAATTCTGTATTTAAGCCTTTGGTTTATTTTCCTTTATGTATGCACACCGGTTGACTGAGCTGTGATACTATCACCAATTGACCTTTTGGTTTATATTCTGTATTAAAGCCTTTGGTTAATTTTTCTTCATGTATGACGAATGGTTGAGTTAACAGTGATACAACCACCCTTTTGACCATTTGGTTTAAATTCTCTATTAAAGTATTTTTCTTCATGTACGTCTAATGGTTGAGTTAACTGTGATACTATCACCATTTTGACCCTTTGGTTTAAATTCCGTATTAAAGCCTTTGGTTCGCTTTTCTTTGTGTGTGTCTAATAGTTGATTTAACTGTGATACTATCACCATTTTGACCCTTTGGTTTAAATTCGGTATTAAAGCCTTTGGTTCGCTTTTCCTCATGCATGCCTAACAATTGAGTTAACTGTGATACTATTACCATTTTGACCCTTTGGTTTAAATTCTGTATAAAAGCCTTTGGTTTATTTTTCTTCATGTATGCCTAATGGTTGAGTTAACTGTGATACTATCACCATATTGACCCTTTGGTTTAAATTCTGTATTACAGCCTTTGGTTAATTTTTCATCATGTATGCCTAATTGTTGAGTTAACTGTGATACTATCACCCTTTTGACCCTTTGGTTTAAATTCTGTATTAAAAGCCTTTGGCTCATTTTTCATCATGTATGCCTAATTGTTAAGTTAACTGTGATACTATCACTATTTTGACCCTTTGATTTAAATTCCGTATTAAAGCCTTTGGTTCATTTTTCTTCATATATGCCTAATGTTTGAGTTAACTGTGATACTATCACCATTTTGACCCCTTGGTTTAAATTCTGCATTAAAGCCTTTGGTTCATTTTTCTTCGTATATGCCCAACGGTTGAGTTAACTGTGATACTATCACCATTTTGACCTTTTGGTTTAAATTATGTATTAAAGCCTTTGGTTCATTTTTCTTCATGCATGCCTAATTGTTGAGTTAACTGTGATACTATCACCATTTTGACACTTTGGTTTAAATTCTGCATTAAAGACTTTGGTTCATTTTTTCTTAAGTATGCCTAACAGTTGAGTTAATTGTGATACTATCACTATTTTGGTCCTTTGGTTTAAATTCTGCATTAAAGACTTTGGTTCAGTTTTTCTTATGTATGCGTAACGGTTGAGTTAATTGTGATACTATCACTATTTTGACCCTTTGTTTACATTCTATATTAAAGCCTTTGGTTCATTTTTTTCATGTATTCCTAATGGTTAAGTTAACTATGATACTATCACCATTTTGACCCTTTGGTTTAAATTCCGTATTAAAGCCTTTGATTCATTTTTCATCATGTATGCCTAACGGTTGATATAACTGTGATACTGAGACCATTTTGACCTTTTGGTTTAAATTCTGTATTAGAGCCTTTGGTTCATTTTTCTTTATTTATGCCTAATGGTTAATTTAACTGTGATACTATCACCATTTTGACCCTTTGGTTAAAATTCTGTATTAAAGTTTTTGGTTAATTTTTCTTCGTGTATGCCTAATTGTTGAGTTAACTGTGATACTATCACCATTTTGACCCTTTGGTTTAAATTCTGTATCAAAGCTTTGATTCAGTTTTTTTTGTGTATGCCTAAGAATTTGTGATACTATCACCATTTTGACCCCTTTTGTTTAAATTCTGTATTAAAGTCTTTGGTTAATTTTTCATCATGTATGCCTAATGGTTATGTTAACTGTGATACCCTCACCATTTTTACCCGTTAAATTCTGTATTAATGCCTCTGGTTCACTTTTCTTTGTGTACGCATAATGGTTGAGTTAATTGTGATACTGTCACCATTTTGACCCTTTGGTTTAAATTCTGCATTAAAGCATTTGGGGTCATTTTTCCTCATGTACGCCTAACAGTTGAGTTAACAATGTTACTGTCACCATTTTGACCCTTTGGTTTAAATTCTGTATTAAAGTCTTTGATTCATTTTTCTTTGTGTATGCCTAATTGTTGAGTTAACTGTGATACCATCTCCATTTTGACCCTTTGGTTTAAATTCTGTATTAAAGCCCTTTGTTTCGTTTTTCTTCATGTATGCCTAATGGTTGAGTTAACTGTGATACTATCACCATTTTGACCCTTTGGTTTAAATTTCGTATTAAAGCCTTTGGTTAATTTTTCCTCATATACTCCTAATGGTTGAGTTAACTGTGATACTATCAGCATTTTGACCCTTTGATTTAAATTCTAAAATAAAGGTTTTGGCACATTTTTCTTCATGTATGCCTAATGAGAGAGTTAACTTTGATACTCTCACCATTTAGACCCTTCGGTTTAAATTCTGTATTAAAGCCTTTGGTTTGCTTTTCTTCATGTATGCCTAACAGTTGAGTTAACTGTGATACTATCACCATTTTGACCCTTTGGTTTAAATTCTGTATTAAAGCCTTTGGTTCATTTTTCTTTATGTATGCCTAATGGTTGAGTTAACTGTGATACTATCACCATTTTGACCCTTTGGTTTAAATTCTGTATTAAAGCCTTTGGTTCATTTTTCTTCATGTTCGCCTAACGGTTGAGTTAACTGTGATACTATCACCATTTTGAAATTCTGTTTAAAGTTTTGATTAATTTTTCTTCGTGTAAATTGTTGAGTTAACTGTATACTATCACTATTTTGACCCCTTGGTTTTTATTTCTGTATTAAAGCCTTTGTTTCATTTTTCTTCGAGTATGCATAATTGTTGAGTTAACTGTGATGCTATCATCATTTTGGCCCTTTGGTTTAAATTCTGTATTAAAGCCTTTCCTTCATTTTTCTTCATGTATGCCTAATGGATACCTAACTGTGATACTATCACCATTTTGACCCTTTGGTTTAAATTCTGTATTAAAGCCTTTGATTCATTTATGCCTAATGGCTAACTGTGATACTATCACCATTTTGACCCTATGGTTTAAATTCTGTATTAAAGCCTTTGGTTCATTTTTCTTCATGTATGCCTGACGGTTGAGTTAACTGTGATACTATCACCATTTTTTCCATTTGGTTTAAATTCTGTATTAAAGCCTTTGGTTCATTTCCCCTCATGTATGCCTAATGGTTGATATACTGTGATATTATTAGCATTTTGACCCTTTGGTTTAAATTTTGTTTCATTTTTCTTCATTTACACCTAACGGTTAAGTTAAGCATGATACTATCACTATTCTGACCTTTTGGTTTAAATTCTGTATTAAAGCCTTTGGTTCATTTTCCCTCATGTACACCTAATGGTTGAGTTAACTGTAATATTATTAGCATTTTGACCCTTTGGTTTAAATTTTTATTAAAGGCTTTGGTTCATTTTTCCTAATGCATGTCTAGTTTTTAGTTAATTGTGGTATTAATACCATTTTGACCATTTGCTTTAAATTTTGCATTAACGGCTTTGGTGTATTTTTCCTCATTTACGCCTAATGGTGAAGTTAACTGTGATACTATCACCATTTTGTCCATTTGGTTTAAATTTTGAATTAAACCCTTTGTTTCATTTTTCCTTAAATACTGTACTCTTAAATTTGGAGTTAACTGTGATATTATTAGCATTTTGACTCTGATTTAGATTCTGTATGAAAGACTTTGTTTAATTTTTCTTCATGTGCACCGAACAGTTGAGTTAATTGTGATACTATCACCATTTTGACCCTTTGGTTTAAATTCTGTATTAAAGCCTTTGGTTCATTTTTTTCATGTACGCCTAATGGTTGAGTTAACTGTGATAATATTACCATTTTGACCCTTTGGTTTAAATTCTTTATTAAAGCCTTTGCTTCATTTTTCTTCATGTATGCCTAATGGTTGAGTTAACTGTGATACTATCACCATTTTGACCCTTTGGTGTAAATTTTGTATTAAACCCTTTGGTTCATTTTTCCTCATGTATGCTTAGCTGTTGAATTAACTGTGATACTATCACCATTCTGACCCTTTGGTTTAAATTCTGTATTAAACCCTATCATATACTCATTTTGACCATTTTGACCCTTTGGTTTAAATTCTGTATTAAAGCCTTTGGTACATTTTACAATTATTGAGTTAATTAAGATGTTACAATTATTTTCTTTTCTATGCGTTCATCATGTATTTAGAGTCTAACGGTTGACTTAACTGAGCTATTATTGCGGTTTACTCTTTGTTTTAAATTTTACATTGAACCCGTTGGTTCAATGAAGATGCTCTCACCATGTAGATCTAACTGTTGAGTTAACTGTGATACTACCAAAATTTTGACCCTTGGTTTATATTCTGAATTGACCTTTGGCTCAGTTAAGATGCACTCAGCATGTAAACCTAATTATATTTCATGACAGCATGTTTGACCCTTCCAGCCTTCAAGCCTACACATCCGCCTCTGTCCCAAAGCCCGAAGCCGTGAAAGGAGATATGATACTTTTTACAATTATTATTCATGCTACAGTATTTATTCTGTTGTCATTTTAAAGTAATATACTTGTACTTTATTAAGATACGCTCAAAAAAATAAAAGACGTAACAAAGGGTAAAATCGTAATAGTGTCACAATTAGCTGAACCCTTCAGGCCGCCATACACGCAACGATCGTCGGTCGTTTTTCGACGTAGCTCTCATCGCAAGCAAATCGTGGTCACCCATGCACTGTTCCGATGGTCGCTGGCGATCATCAGTCTCATCGAAGACTTCACTGTGAGCAGATTTCGCGCCTTCTCGCCAGGAGCTATATATATTAACGTTGGGAGCTGCCGCTGCTGCCGCTTACTCCGCCGACGTAGAGGGCAAACCGAAGAGGAAATCAGTTAAACACTGGGGAACGAAATGAAATGAGCTGTCACATGATGCACTGCTTAATGAGCTAAAGTTAGAACCTGGAGGTTGGTTTAATTTTATACAAGTTATCTTTTAATTAGCGCACATACACACACACATATACAGTATATATACAGTATATATATATATATATATATATATATACACACTTGTATATATACTGTATACTGTATATATATAATACTTGGGCCTACTGACTTCATGAATCTTGAATTGATTGTGTTGCTATTATTATAAGGACATAGGCTAGAAAATATTTGTCGTCTTGCTACAGAACTGCCAGTTTCATTCATCTACTGTACAATAACTTAGGCCTACTGATTTAATGAATCTAGAATTTATTGTGTTCGTATCACTGTAAAGGCATATAATGACTACTTTTGTGGCCGATGGGTCTTTCTCGCGTAGCTTTTCTAGTAGTGTTACGTAAGCATCGTTCCTCTTCCACTTCCCTTGTCACCAGGATCTTCTCTGGATCCTGTTTGTCACAATATTCTTTGGATTTTACTTTCCAAAGACAAGTAAGATCTTGATATAGTTGGATGAAATCTGCCCAAAATTCTCGATCAGCGTATTTTGTCATCCTGAGGTGTTAAGGGTTGCTAACCAAATGAGGATATCGCACTATGAGCCCATACAACACATCGTGATCTTCGATATCGAGTGTAAAATCGGGACCCTGAACCTAGCAGTGTCAGGTTGCCGCCGAGATCTCATTATCACGAGACTCCGCCCACTTTTGGCAGCGCGATGACCCCATACACACACCGTATCACTTGCGATACCGATATCGTATGCGATAATCGTTGCGTGTATGGCGGCCTTTAGATTTACAAGATGAGCGCATCTTAACTGAACCAAAGTTTAATATAGAATATAAAAGAAAGGGCCAAAATAATAATAATAAAATCACAGTTAACTAAACCATTAGATGCAAATGTTGAACGAATCTAAACTGAACAAAAAGGGTTCATTGTAAACTATAAAACAAAGGGTCAAAAAAAGAATAATGTCCCAGTTAACCAACCATTAGATGTACGTGATGAACGCATCTTAACTGAACCAAAGGTTTCAATACAGAATATAAAACAAAGGGTCAAAAGCTTTTACTTTCTTATGATAAATTGTGATTAATGACACAGACTATCATTATGTTACCGCTTTACCGATTTTGCCATAAAAAATACTGGTTTATTATCATTAGATAAGTTCATAATTATGATTCCTACATGAATTAAAATAACTATATCGTCACTTATGTAATGGGTTACGTCTTACTGGAGTCAATGACATTTTTTTTGCGGAGACTGTCTTTCTGTCTAGACTATGGATTAGTCGATACTTCTTCTTTTTCTCTTTCTGCAAGCTTTACAGGAAGAAGGAAAAATGATCTAAGTTTCTTTCTATTTATTTATAGTCGACGGACCGCTTCCTCGCTCATCGGCGACGTCTTCAGGACTAAATTACAAACTAACATGCGCAGTTTTATTACTGCTTGTGGACTTAGCAGCTACGCCTCAAATTTGAAACATGACCTCACTGAGGTGCTGGACTTCTCATTGTCTTGCTGGTGGTCCGGACGGGAGCAAGGGCATTCCTGGTGCTCCGTAGGACAAGCCCAATTTCTGTAGTGTTGGTAGTCGTGTTCAGGGATGTTCTGTCACTTGTTTCTTTCTTTATAATCTCACAAACGTCTTGTTTGTGTATGTATTTATGTATTGCACAACACTGATATTTAATACCGTATATAAGTGATTACTTTCTTTAAATTAACTAAATTTCCTTCTATTTTTCTTTTAGAGTGTCATTATTGCAGTCGATTCCTGAAAGGATTACCTCGGATGACGTCCGCGGTTTCCGAAAGGAAGTCTTTCAAGAGAAGTTGTTTGTCCCTTGCTTTTGCAGGGCAATCATTGCAAGCCTGCAATCGTCACCCGCTAAGGGAGATGGGAAACGTATGACTAGAAAGAGAGAAAACGGAATCCAAAAGCAGATATGTGGGGAGCTGAGAGAAAAAGGAACGACAGAGAAAATTTATGATGGACTGAATTTAGGCTGTCACGCCAAGCACTGGGGAGCTTCCGGTTATTCAGCGCGCAAGACAGGGAAAAGAAGCGTTGGCGTTGTTGGACAGCAAGATCTTTGAGTTCCAGGAAATAAAAAACATGGACTACAAGGATCTAAAGGTGGAACTAGGAGAAAACGCCGCAGTTGCACCAAGAAGTCACAGTTAGAGGTGCTGGACAGCAAGACTTGAAGGAAGGAAACGGAGATGGAGGTAAATTAGGTGCACCTAGGAATCGAATGAAGGCCTTTTACAAAACCCCCATATCCGCTTCTTCCTGTATTCAGTCTTCCTGTCCAGCTACTCCAGCTTTCACTGTCATGAGCGTTGATTGGCCGAAAGTGCCCCAGTGCCTGGTTTGACCGCCTAAATATTATGAGTCGGTCACGTTGTCAGGTTGCCTTCAGGATAATTCGTCTAAGCTTCAGGGAAACCGGACAAAATTGGCTTGCTCAGTAATAATAATAATAATAATAATAATAATAATAATAATAATAATAATAATAATAATAATAATAATATTATTATTATTATTATTATTATTATTTTATTATTATTATTAGGAAAGAGACATTTTCATTTACAAGTTTCATTATGAATGATCAAAGGGAAAACTTTTCATTTTAAAGTCAACAGCAATTTTTGTTATTGCGTGGAGTCTTATCTCTTCTTCCATATGGATTAATTTTCACAAGAAGGTAGGATATCTTGTAAAGTATTTTCATGATAATTGATTTTCAAATCTTTTATTTGAAAAATACCCGAGGAAACTGTAACTAGTAAGTTTCAACAAGCAATTCAAATTCCGACTTTACCAAACATTAATTTTTATGCCTCTTACCTTGTTCGACTGAAACCATTCTGATTAATAACAAGCATTTTCGTTGTCTTAATCATAAGCTTGTTCTTAAGAACCCAAGAACAAATGGTTCCCTTTTTAAGTATAAAGACGCTGTTCCTAGTCTTATGGGTTCCTTGGTGGTACATCAATATACTTGCCCAAGATGTAATCTTGGGACTTAACTTGGTTCCACTAAGACGATGCTAAAAGTGTCGATTGATTCCCAATGCCGAGTTAGCCACAGAACAGGAGGTAGCTTCAGTATATAAGCAGTTTCCAAATGTCAGGGAACATGCGAACAAATGCAAAGTCAGCAATTTCCTGTCAAAATTTTTTAATTCATGGCACACGAACCTGGTGAAACTTCCCTACTGAAACTGCAATCGCCAGCTATCAAACAAATACTCTGTCCAATTAGTTAAACAAAATGAGTTAGATTACTGAATGCGAGTCGTTCGGGCACACACACACACACACACACAGAGAGAGAGAGAGAGAGAGAGAGAGAGAGAGAGAGAGAGAGAGAGAGAGAGAGAGAGAGAGAGTGAGATTTTCCTTTCTAAAAGTGTATGCTTAAGTTCAAGATTTCACTATATCATAATGTATAGTGAATTCTTGTTTATTTATTTTAATATTTGAAAGTATAAAAATATATTGTAGAATTATTAATATACTATACCTAAACACAAACACACCCATTACACACAGCTATATACAGTATATATATATATATATATATATATATATATATATATATATATATATATATATATATATATATATATAAATGTGTATATATATATATATATAAATGTGTGTGCACGTCTCTATATGTGTATGAAAGTGAGTGCGTTTGCAGGAAGGGAAAAAGAGATGAAAATCAGTTTCGTACACGTTGAGCCACGGCTGCCTACTTGCCAACCCATGCCTATAAGGAGATTAGCATATTTATAGCGGGCGGGGTGGTAATTATTCCCATGGTTACCATATATCAAGTCACCCCAACGTCTGCCTCCCTCCTCCTCGCAAATTCTCTCGAGCGCTGTTGAGAAGAGTAATAGATTTTTGTTAAGACGAATGACTGGAAGAGAAGAGCTCTGCTTTCGTGGTGGGGGACAGTCTTCCTCAGTCTCATGATGTGTCCGTTTGCCCAATACGCTCTCCAACCTTCGGTGACAGCCACGAGCGGCTCCAGTGAGCAGGAATCCAAAGGACGAAACCTTTTCCTTCAAATCTAGCTTCACCATCGCCCTATTCCCGATTAGCGTCTGACGAACTGATTTCCATCAGCACTGGTACTGCTGGTGATGATGACCACATTCCAGGTGCTCAGATAGAATGAAATGATTTACTAATTTCCATGTCATTGCTCTCCCTCTTTGCCTACAAAGCCAAACTAGAAACATTTGGATCTCCAATCTACAGTAATGTATTCGTTTTACGGTGTTCATTCTCAAATCAGTAAATGAATAACGGTCTATGAGTTTCGTTCGCTATCATTGAAAAGTGATAATATGAGGAACTGTGTTCCCTCGGCCAAATCATCTTTCCCTTCAAAGGAAATTTCTCAAGTGTAACGAAATCTCCGCCTATTATTAGAGAACAGTTTTTGCAGTAATAGTAGCGATAAATATTGTCAACAAACTTAACTTTTGCGGAATAATCCAGGCAAATTTCTCCCAGTAAATCGGTTTTGGCAGTGAGCCAGAGGTCATTTCTGACAGCCGTGCAGGGCAGAGGGCTCTCTCTCTCTCTCTCTCTCTCTCTCTCTCTCTCTCTCTCTCTCTCTCTCTCTCACACACACACACACACACACTTCTCCCTGCAGTTATGAAAAAGAGATAACTACCGAAGCAAGGGATCCTTAATGCAAAATCTTGATGAACCTGACTTCTTCTTCTTCTTAATCGACGGCATTAGAATCTTCTTGGGTGCAGATAGGCTACTCGTATTAAAACGAAAATGTCTGAAATATTTTAATGTGAAACAAATTTCAGCAAACTCCCTAATAAATTTTCTTCTCTTGTTTTCTGAAAGAGGTGAGTGAATGTTTATGCAAAATTGTATTTTCTAACTCAATCAGTCGGTTTCCATGAGCATAGTCGTTATGACACCGGTCTACGCGTTGACATCAATCAATCCATAAATGGTTCTTGGAAAGTCGCTGATTCAAACATCTTTTCTCGTTACGATGGGCCAAACTGACCGTCGATTGCAAGTCCAACTGAAAAGTTAATGGGCCTAGTGAAGAATATATCTACCTTTTTAAAAAATATATAGTATGTTTTAAAAAAAAAAAAAGATTTCTTTATAGTGTTGAAAATATTAGACGAAATCAAAATTGGGTGGAGATTTAACCATGAGAACTTCCAAAGGCTCAAAATATCGTACTCCGGACAGATAGACACTTTCAAAATCACTCGTCCCTAAAATCTCGGTCATGGAAGGACCGAGGCAATCCACAAAGCTACACCTGTTTTACGAGGAAATTCTGCAAATGCCAGTTTTGCACTGATTGCAAGGATTCCCGAAAAATGTAAGTTCTGGATGTGTGAACGCTCTCCAGAAAATGTTCATCTTTTTAACATTCACATGGAAAATCTAGCCGCTCTTTTTTTCTATGACTACAATCTCTCCCGCCAAACCACACTGATTCACATATATTATGACACTAAAGAACCGAAGTTCACTCTTGAAGGACCAAATGGCTATAGCAGCTAAATCCTTGTCATCTTAAAAAAAAAAAAAAAAAAAAAAAAAAAAAAAAAAGCGGGCCGGGGTGGGGGGGGAGTGAGCGAATATCACGAATGTGATAAGAATTTGGAATGCAGAAAATATCTTATCACTGTACGGGAGGAAGACCCCGCTCATTTTCTTTGACTTGAAATTGTCCCATTAACCAACAAACTCAACTTTCTTATCTCGCTGCCTTATTCAGATAAAACTGGAGAGGAGTACCCTCACCCGTCTCATAGAATATACTCAGAGCAGGGACAGAATAATAACTATTCGGAATATTGTACTATTGTGGATGAGGTTAGAAAATGTCACTAAAAAGGACATCCTCAGCCATTCCTTTCCAACATATCCTGACACACGCATTATGTTCTATTGCGCTGGCTCTGTCTGTCCATCCGCACTTTTTTCTGTCCGCACTTTTTCTGTCCGCACTTTTTTTGTCCGCCCCCAGATCTTAAAAACTACTGAGTCTAGAGGGCTGCAAACTGGTATGTTGATCATCCACCCTTCAATCATCAAACATACTAAATTGTAGCCCTCTAGCCTCAGTAGTTTTGATTTTATTTAAGGTTAAAGTTAACCATAATAGTGCTTCTGGCAACGATATGGGATAGGCCACCACCTGGCCGTGGTTGAAGTTTCAAGGATCACGGCTCATACACGTACCGAGACCACCGAAAGATAGGTCTATTTTCGGTGACCTTGATTATAAGGTGCAGCGGCTGTACAGAAAACTCGATTGCGCCGAAGAAACTTCGGCGCATTTTTTACTTGTTTTCTGAGTTATTGCTTGCCTGTTACATATCGCTTCCATAATATGCCAATCGTGGTACTTTAGAGATTTTCCCAAGAGATTTTCTCCTTTCTTTTGCATGAGTGGCTGTTGCTTTGGTACAGTAGGCTACCTGCTGCCTCAGACTTCTGCACTTGACATGAGTGTCTCTTCCAGCCCCTCGTCTGAATGATCCTGCTCTACCTTATTTCTGCTCATATGGAGCGAGGTCATCAGTCCTTCTTAGTTTTCCTTTCTGCTGAGACTCGCGTTTTCATTCATTTCTCTCACGAATGATGCTTCATTTAATTGACAAAATTTTTCATGTTCTCAACAGAATTTTATTATCCTGATCATATGTTCTAAAAAACCGGTTATGTTCTGTGGAAGATCTCCATAATTTTAGTAAATCCAGCTTTCCCCCCATTTTCTTTCCCGATGGATCTATAGCTCTTTTTTCTAGAGTAAGTAACTTCTTCGTTGCCTCGGCTTTTTTCCTGCTTTGCATCTTTAATCCTCTGCCATCCTCAGTTTTCTCTACTGGAGGGAAGCATCCTTGACAAGGCTTTGGATCATCATCCAATATGTTTTGCAGTCTTTCCTCCCCAACTGTGAATGGTTGCACCTACTTTTTCTTTCCAAAAGTAACTTATTAACTGCTGAAATGTGATTGCTTTCTTCTTTTTACTCCCACTGAAGTATTCTAATTCTTTCTTCAACAACAATGAATTCAACAACAATGAGTTCAACATTTTCTTTAAGTCAACAATATTGCCACACCAATAATCTTGGTCAATTTGGAAACTCATCAGCTGTGACTCATGATACTAGTAAGGCTTTCTGCAAGAATCTGGCATAAGGCTCTGTTGGATAAACTTCCTCGCTATGGCTTTCTGCTCTCTCTAAATACTGTTCACTATTTACTTCTTTTTCCATTGGGTCCCACTCCACTGATGGCGCCTTACTAGTAAGGCTTGCAATTTCAGCTACAATTGCAGTCATTGTCGTCAATGGTTCAACATTTATTTCTTCCTTAATTTTCAGTGGCGTCCTTTAGAGTTTTTTTTGTTCTGCTCACTATTTTTATTCTCTGTTTTAGTTTGTCTTGCTCATCTCTTGGCTAATTAATCAGTTCTCCGTAGTATTTCTTTCAATACTAGCCTAGTTTTGTTCCTCCAAGGCGCAGCTTCTAATATTTCAGTGGGTTCACTCTTGCATATTTCTTTGATCCTGTTTGATGAAAATGTGGTCAGTCTCTTGGGCATTTAAATTCTGGATGTCTAGGTAACTTTAAACGTGTGTTAGTGAGATGAGATTGTAGATTTCAGAGAGCTAAATCTGCAGAAAATATTTTAGGCATCTTGTTTAGCTGTGACAGGGTCTAGCCTTCTTCCCGGTTATTGAAGCCTTTTGTTACCTTTGTTCATCTCTGAAAAAGTGACTTACTGCTTAGGGTGTTTTGTCTTTCGTTTTTTTTCTCTAGAGCTTCTTCCTCTTTGTCACATGAATTCATCACTTTCACTTTGCTAAAAGTACAAGTTAGGCCAAGGTTCCATTGAGCTTAAGGGCAAAGACTCTCTTCCTCTTAGGGAGCTTGAAACTCCTGTTATGTCTAGATGGCATACTCAACACGTTTAATACATCAAATGTTCTCTTCAGTTGACTATCTTCCGGAATCTTTTCTATCATTTACTCTGTATCCAGATCCATCAGAATATCTTTCTCTGTAGACATCAACACAAATATGGTAAAGTGCTTATTAGCTAAGCTATATTCACATACTACCTGAATCACGGACAACATAAGTATAAACTTGTACAAGACCTACGCTGTGGTGAGCATCTATAAATAGGCCGCATTCCTGAAGTACATGGTAACAACATATTATACAGTTGTCATAATGAAACACTTGAATAACGCCGGCCGTCTAAACTTTATTCGACTCTCCATCACCACTCTCACTAAAGCTGAGATTTTCAGTCTTCCTATGTATAGCAAGATTCATCAGCTCACTGTAAGTTTTCAACTGCTGTCCTGCATTCAGCCTTAAACAAACATCTGAGCTGCTGATGGGCTGAGAGTGTTACACCCGCGTTTCGCCTATTTTAAAAATTTGGGGGGTTCAAAAGCGAAAGGTGACCATCCATACTATTTTTTTTTTATTAATAAAATGTTGGCATTCTTAAAGAACAGTGGATCTGCAGTATGAGAGAGGCAGTCTGTTTTAGAAACTCCTTCCTTTGTCTTTTACAGATGCGGAAGATATTTTGAAATATTTAGAGAGGACTGAATTGATTTGTCAGTTTCAGTGGTCTGAAAACGATGCTGTGATGGCTAAGCACAAGTGCAAGGTGCATTAAAGAGTAAGTGAGAAAAACAATCTGGTATTTTTGTGAATGACTAGACTCACTCGTTCAACTTAGGTGTACAGTACATGTAGCTGAGTAGGGTCTGAAAATGGTGGCGTTTTGAGGACTGTGAACGCATTGACCACAAAAATGGGAAAACTCAATAACTCTATTCCTGTACTTAAGTTGGCGCCCAAAACTAGTTGGGGAGAACTCCAAGTTTTCTAGGATTTTACAGGTAATGCAAACGGGACCAGTGAAAACAGAAAGATGTAGATTTACAATTTTCTGACTGTGTTTGGATTATGGAAGAAAGCTCCAAGTTTCATTTACTGAGCCTATGGGAGGCGGCAGGTTGTTAGTATGACCTTCTATGATAATGGCCTAGACCTAAAAGTCCTTCAGGATAATTCTGATGATGAAAGAGTTATGTTGATCAGTAGTCACTCAAGGACTGAGTCCCTGTCAAGAATTAAGTGTTGAAGTTAAAAGACATCAGAATTGAAACATGAGAACTTAGGAGATGCTAGGGTAACAGCCAAGGATGAAATGTAAAGTCTTGAAGAGAATAATCGACCGTTTTTACAAAGAAATGTCTATGACCGTGGCGCCAATTCTGGGTTTCTCTTCGATGTCAAGGGACTACGTTATGGCGACTTCAGTAATGACCTACAGAAATAGTGAGAAAATCTGAGTGAACTGAACAACAACTCTGAAGCTGATGGATAGCAGCTTCATGAGAAGTTTTCGACTGCAGACTACTTCTGTGAAGTTAGGCCAATATGAAAATATCAAGACATGAAGAGCTTCCAAAACTACTACTGTACTTGAGAGCTGCCATGGCCCAAGACAGACTCCGCGATCTACCTCTGCTGAGTGTAGAAAGCGAAGAAATTGAAAACTGACCGTGAGTAAACCAGAGGCCAATTTGCAACAGTGGAATGACGGAAGGAGGAGTGGCTGTCATTTTCAAGTTGTGCCATAATTTGTTGGTCAAAAGAACAGCAAATTTTACTGGAATTTTTAAGCTGGTAGTGTGGTCATGTGATAGTTATAAGGGCGACAAAACATGTAACCATTTCTTTAGCAAGTGAGGGCTAAAATGAAAATAGGACTTGCCTAAACGATGACCCTTACTGAGGCAGCTTCGGTGTTATTAGCAACACTGATTTGATGTCCCAATACGTACAGCTTTATATGAAAATTAACCCATATCGATATGTTCTTGTGACAACAGTCTTTAATAACAAAGATCGTCTCGTAACATTTGCCAGAAGCCAGAGCATTATTATTGTAGACTTTATTTATGATTTTTCAGAGACCTGAAGTAAGACACCGACTATTTTTCACATTTATATGTATAACTTCCTTATTCTCTTAATAGGACTACCTCTTTGGATAATCCAAAGTTGCAACATTTCTGAGAGAAGCTGTTTTCTTTTGTCATAATATTTCTGTCTGTAGTCAAAGAACACAACATTTCTTATCAACGGAAAAAGTTTTCGTATGCCACTTCATGCCTTGATACATAGGAAAACTGGGAATAAAACAGCTTCGTGCCACTGCTATGCAGGGGGGAGAGAGAGAGAGAGAGAGAGAGAGAGAGAGAGAGAGAGAGAGAGAGAGAGAGAACCATGGAGGGGATTCAGTATATTATATAAATTTCTCGGTCTACTGTGTAATTCATACAATCGCGTTATTTCTCTTAACACCAAACCTTTTTATTTCTTTCCCGAAAAGTACCTTTTCCTCTTCATGACCTGTAATGAAGCGCTTCTTTTCTAAGATGCTCTCGTTGATCAATGTTTGAAGGCATCTAACATAATCTGTGCGTTGAATTTGATTTTTAGCCTACCCATTCAGATGATGATCAGTGTGTTGAAATGTTTGGCCTACCTTAAAGATATGCTGGTTGAAATAGTAGAACAGAAACGGATATTTATCATCCGAAAATGAAATAAATGGTAATAGACATTCTGCATTTCTAATCACGCAACAATCAACAAACCTTAGACTTCAGATGCATTCTAAAAGTAAAACCTTCGGGTTTTCTTCTTATGTGGATAAATTCCTCGCGCTCTTTATCGCCTACCCCTTTGGGTCATCTAATAGAGATGCAGAATTTCTGAGTAAAAATAAGAAAAAAGAACGACTAGGGAGGGATAGAGACAAAATAACTGCTGCGTGACCATCGATCCAGCACTTCTGCTGTAAACTAGTTTTACCGACAGCATCATCGAGGAAACTAGCGTAGAAAAGACCCCTAGGGAAAAACTGAGTATGAGACTGTTTATATCTGACGGGGACTATGGTGTTATTGTCTGACTGATAATCACTCGTAATTAAATTTCTGGTGTTTTACACTTCTTTGGTAGTGAAAATACAATCATCGTTTCTATGGCAACTTGTTCCCCTCCCCTCCCCTCCGCTCCCCTCCCCTTAGCCCCTCTGCCTTTCCATTGTGGCCCCGACAGCTTTGATCACCTCTTCTCCACTCGACACCTGATGCTGCTGCCGGTGCTGTGGCTGCTGCTGCTGCTGCTTCTGCTTCTGTTGCTGATGATGACGATGATACCGTACGTTCTGTCAAGGGCACAAAATGGGACGTTTTTATGATTCACGTCTCTAATTGGAAAACACTAAGTAGCCTATAGAGACGTCAGACGCTGTTCTCGCTCAGCAAAACTTAGCTCTGTGATGGTCATTATTTTAGACACCAAAAAAGCAGTTTCCCAATTCAAATGTAGGGTATAGCCTACTGCGTGTGTGTACGTCTGCACGAAAGCAAATTAAAACCGCGATGACCGAAATCTTCTTGGTGCTTGTCAGAGGCTATCGGGTCACTCCAGTAGTCAGGTTTGCATCTGCTCCAGTGAAGAATTCTAACTGATTCAAACAGTAATATCACACTCAGGGTTGAGCAAACTGTAGCCTCTTCTTTCTTCATCGCATTTTCCAAAGGTTTTTGTATTACTGAAATCGAGGGATAACAGCTGATAGAGCCTGTGATAGCCGACTAATGAACAAACGAAGCTTGTATTATTTCTTTTCATGATAGCGCTTCAGTGTGCGAAAGACTTTTTATTATTCCTATTATTTCACTTTGTTATTTACAGTGACTGAAGTGGTGCTTTGGAACTCCCCCCCCCCACCATCCTGGCCCTTCTGCATTTAAAATTTCATATTCTATTCTCGACATTTAAGAAGTTATTGCAAGTTCGGAAAAGGAGAATAACGTGATACAAGATAATATGACTCAGCGTAATTTCCATTGCTTTCAGTAAAATAGGAAATGTTTAAAACTGCGGGAAAAAGAACTATCAAATAATGGCTTCAGCGCTCTTCAGAGCATCGATCATTTATTCATCGTAGGTGCCGCGGTTCGGATAACAAAGTCATGCCGTGAAATAATAATAATAATAATAATAATAATAATAATAATAATAATAATAATAATAATAATAATAGCACTATTATTATTATTATTATTATTATTATTATTATTATTATTATTATTATTATTATTATTATTATTATTAGCCTTTAGTTTCCCCTGAAATGTCTCGAAGTTTTCACATCTCTGTCGCTCTTGGGTTAGCCTGAGTGTGGTGCATTCAAAAGCATCTTCCGAATATTTCTGTTGTATCTTGGCTCTACTAATCAGTTCATGGTTACTCTTCAAGATCAATTGCATTTGAAAATCGTATTTCTTCTTTGTGCTTTGGCATGATCAGTGTTCTTTTACGTGCGGACCTTGGCAAACTATGCACTCTATCTCATTTGAAATACAGTTCTTTCATCTGTCGTCTTCCCAAACTTTGATCACGCAAGTTTTCTAGTACGTTCGTCCTGCTTATTGAAAGCATTGCATGACACGACATCTGTCATGGATATTGCAATGCTTTCGGCAACAGGAAACTTCTCATTTCATACGCTCCTATTTATCTGCAGTGAGCATTTTATGACACTGTATTTCATCCTTCTGGTTTTAGATTTGAGCATTGCAACCTTTTAAAGTTCTTATTGTTGTGTCATGAAGGGGTATTACAGCGCAAAACACGACCCACCTCAGGCTAAGTCGAACTACCGCATTTTAAGCACCCAGTTGTTACGTATCCTCGTCCGTCATGTATCTGTGACAAGTTTGGCTCGAGATAAGCTGAGAGGGGAACGCGGTTCGATGCCCCACCAAGACGGACTTAACAACGAACCTACGGAGCTACGGGAGGACATTGCTTTGCTTCTCTTCAGAATGAGCATCAAACGTCTATCGGACCCGTTGACGCCGCGTCTTGACTTCAGTTCCATTCGAGATACCAAGTGGCTACAACAGTCTTAAAAATAGGTAGAATGTCATCAATTCTGAAAATAATTTACATTCAAAGAGATGAATAAATTTGAACTCAAAGTTTAGTTTTACATAATTGTAAGCTTTATTTTGGAAAATAGCACACTTGCAAGTCGAAGTGAATTGCTTTACACAAGGAGAAAAGTCAGAAAAGTTCATAAATAATTACAAGAGCTAAAGTTAAGTATACTTTTTAAACCACTGAGCTGATTAACAGTTTCTCAGGAAATGGCTAGGCTGTTTCCCAATGGGACCCAGCAGTTAGTGATGCAATCACAAGAGCTAAAGGCTGCATTTAGGAATCGATGTATCGATGTTTTTTCGCACAATGTGTGAGAGGAGTCTCTATGATGACATTGGCGTGTTACTTTGTAATTTTGTGAACCTTTATAATAAAAGATAAGATATAAAATTGTATTCACCAACTGCAGACGACGTTTTTCACTTTGTCCCTTCGTAACTCGTAGACGTGTCTTAATACTAGCTGACAGAGCCTCTTTCCCCTAGAACGGCTCCTCACTTCCAGCTGACGCTAGCATAAATTCCTCTAAGGTGAAATACTGGATTCCCCTTTCTGCCTGAGACGACGCCGGGGCCGTCGGGTTTCCTTCTGATTTCTGTCCGCCTTCTCTCTCTCGTTTGCTCCTTGGCCAGTATATGTAAACAGCCGCTGTCAGCTCCAGACGTTTCTGGTATAATCCCCTGCACCACCACTAGTGGACGTTACGTAACCCTTGTCTTCAGATGTTTTGAATAAACAGATTACTTGAAACCTCTTACAACAACGAGGCTAACACGCTTTTAAACGATAATAAAAAATAAAACAAATTCCACTCATGTTTTGATCAACAAACGGTTCTTCAAACTAAACTTATGTGGGAAATAAACGTATGCTATGTTAATGGTGCTGGAGCATGAGAGCCAGTTGAAGGACTTGTCGATTTCTCAAAACTGCTACGGAAAACGCTGCCACCAGAAATTATACAAACAAGGAATAATAATCTATGAATTATGCGATGACAATTTTATCGCTGCACTAGAAAAACTAAGTACATATATCTACATATAATGCACACACACATCCACACACATATATAAATACAGTATATATATATATATATATATATATATATATATATATATATATATATATATATATATATATATATATATATATACAGTATATATATAAGTATATATATATATATATATATATATATATATATATATATATATATATATATAATATATGTATATATAAACCAAAAAGTTCACAATAAGCAACGTGTTCTAAACTTACCAGCGAAACTATAATGGTGGAAGTTGAGAGATACTGATTTTAGGAGAGAGAGAGAGAGAGAGAGAGAGAGAGAGAGAGAGAGAGAGAGAGAGAGAGAGAGAGAGAGAGAAAGTAACTATACAGCGTTGTTCCTCAGACTGGCGGCTGTTCGAGTCCCAGTGGCATCGAAGCAGCTATTCCAGAGGTATCGTGAATTGGGTATTTAACGATATTTGTGACTATACAGTATATATGTGGTGTATGTGACAACATATACGACAAGACCCTAATACAGAGATGCATCCGGAAACAGCTGGATATACCTTGATGTATGCTTCACAGTACCACAGGGGCGATGCCTACCTCACCAGGAAACATCACATTATATTACAGAGCCGCATACCACAGCTAGTTTAAGGATGAGGTGAAGTCCAAGAAAAGGATGACCGCCAGCAATGCAACACCTACGAATCCTAACGACAGTGTCTCTTGACTAGCCTACTGCCGCCCGGACCTGGTCACCAGTCACCACCCTCGCACAATGCGGATTAGCACCGCGCCGCGTAAAGAGATGTGGGAGTCGACTAACTTTGTTTATAAATTCAAATGTACCGAAGGGACATGTCAATCCCTCAGCAATTGCTACAAAGGTCACACCACTACCACCCTACGCCGGCGGTTGCGCACCCACCCAAACCAAGAAGCAACGCACTGAAAGAATTTTACATTATTAGAAGGCACAGAGACCGTGCATAGAGAAGCCCTGTTCCAAAGATTGCAAATAGCAGAAGATGAGGGTATAAATCAACAAAGGCCTGGATTAAATGCACTACAAAGGAACATGGACGGACTTCGTCCTCCCTCTTCAAGGAAACCGTAAGACATCTGTGATATCCGAAGGGATAAACGAGAGACAGAACACCCCTGAAAACGACAGAAACTACCGACAGAGGAGCACATCAAATCTATCGGCCAAAGAAAGGAATCAGGCCCACGCCAACACCCTTTGTTGCACGCCAGGACATAGGGCGTGTCCTGCGGAGCGCCAAAAATGTCCTTACTTCGCATAGACCACCAGCAAGAGGATGAGACCTACCCACCGATAGAAATTCATCACTCCAGGGACATTTTGTTTACATTTTACGCTTAGCTGTGAAGTTCGCATGTTGTCATAAAAACTGCTGTTGTCAGTTGTAAGCTAGTTCTGACGATGCCGCCGATGGGCGAGGAAATGGTCCCTCGACGAGCAAGAACAAATGGCAGGAAACGTGAATCATTTTTCTTTATTCCCGAGAAGCTTGCCCGAAGAGAAAAATAATTAGCATAGAGTGATTCAAAGTCCAAATAAAGATAGTCTGCAAATAATGCCATTGACTTCAATAGAAATTGTACAAGAGGAAAAATGCGCCCAAATAGCATATATATATATATATATATATATATATATATATATATATATATATATATATATATATATATATATATATACATATATATAAATATATATATATATATATATATATATATATATATATATATATATATATATATATATATATATATTATATATATATATATATATATATATATATATATATATATATATATATATATATATATATATATATATATATATATATATATATATGTCTGTGAAATTCTGCCAGTCATCTCTTTCCTGAGCTTTATCTTCCATAAAGCTGCACTTACGTATCTGCAGCGTCCCTTCTCAAAGCTGTCACCCATGTAGGACTGAGTCTCCCAGCTCATCTGGTGCCGACGGGATTCCAGCTATTATCAGGCACTATTCTCTTTGAGGTTGCTCGACGGAGAAGACCAATCTCTGTTCATCTCACTCTCATCAATATCTCATCTACATACAGAACTTCCGTAATTTTTCTCAAGGTATAATTTCTCACTCTATCCTACCCTCTGAAAAAATCCTTTAGATATTGTGCCAAGATTAATGTGCGTATAGCAATACAGATCGCCCTACGCTTATTGATACTTTGAACTTTTGCATGCAATATCAAACTACTTGATTTCCAGACCTTATTCAGTCTGCTCATTGTTTCAATATAGGCTATTTCAGTCTTTCACTAAATTTCAGACCGAGAAAACCTGTATTGGATATTATTGTTCCTAAATATTTGAAGGATTCAACCCCATTCATCCTGTCTCCATCTAATATTTCATCTATTTGGGCAAGACTCTGTCCTTGTTCATTCTGTTTTATAAAACTTATTTTGAGTCCCATCTCTGTAGATATATCATGCACGCTATGAGGTTCATTTTGTAAATCCTGCCGTGCTTTGCTGGTTAAAACAACATCTGCTTCTTCTTCGTTCATGGGTAATTTGAATTGGCTTTACATATTCAATAGGAATGACATAGTGACGCGATTAGATACCTTTTCGTAATCAACAAAAACCATCATAAAATTCTTTTTTATTTCTTGCGCTGCTGCACAAAGTCTTCACACAAATATCTGGTGTTGCATCTCCTTCCTTTTCTGAAACCAGCTTGTTCATATCTACGCTTTTTATCAGTTTCATTATTCAGCCTACTGAAAATAACTATACTGAATATCCCCATTAAGATAAGCCTCTATAGTTACCACACTCAGTCAGGTCAACTTACTTTGGTACCCTTGTCATGACTTTTGATTCCCAGTGCCCAGGCTTTGCTTCCCCATTCCATATTTTACAAAACAGTTTATTTAGCGTATGAGGTGTCATTTCAGTTTCAGCTCATCATCTCTGCAGTGATTCCAACATAACCTGGCGTTTTCCATCTAAAAGCCTTAAATTCATTCGTAAGCACATTTAGGTATATTAGTCAGATTATATTCCTCGTATCTCTTATTCATGGGATCATAAAAATGCTTCACCCAGCGTCACCTTCTTCTTCTTCCGATGTTGTTACAGACTCACCCTCCTTTTGACAGGTGTTTCCCTCTTCTTCTTTTCACCATGTATATTTAACTAATACTTTTGTGGGCTACCAATCCCTAAAAACACAACTCTTTCGAAATCCTCCCTCCTCTCTTCTTGATCTTCGTTTCATTTCATTATCTACACTGGAAATCTAGCACGCCGCTTTCCATGACGGTTTTCATTGTATTCCGGGTCTCATCCGACATCCATGGTTTCTGTCTTTCCGAGTCGACTGGTTAACATCAAGAATGTGCATCCATCTACTGAAAAAAGTAGTATGAATGAAAACACTGAAACATAACAACACTGAAACATTACACACACATATATATATATATATATATATATATATATATATATATATATATATATATATATATATATATATATATATATATATATATATATATATATATATATATATATATATATATATATATATATATATATATATTGGAGAAAAGAATCGCTCTCATTTTCGACGCGCTCATCAAGTTGTGTTCTACTGGGATTAGAAAACTTACTTGTGATACTGAGAATTTACGAATGTCATTACCGAGAGAAATTGATGAAGATCAACCAGTTCACAACGATTCTTATTTTAAAAAGAAGACAAGTGGATAAATGACTAAAACAGAGAATAATATTTAGCATGAAATCACGTATTCACAGTAATTTTGTATGAAAGATCTTTTCATCAGGTTTTAAATGTGATTTGCAGAAAAATACAACTGGTAATGAACACAACTGCATATATATATATATATATATATATATATATATATATATATATATATATATATATATATGTGTATATGTATATATATGTGTGTGTGTATATATATGTGTGTGTGTGTGTGTGTGTGTGTGTATAATAAGCAATAGTAATTTTCCACATAAATGTGTTATGAAGTTGTGTTCATTACCAGTTGTATGTTTCTGCAAATCACATTTAAAACCTGATGAAAAGATCTTTCATACGAAATTACTTTGAATACGTGATTTCATGCTAAATATTATTCTCTGTTTTAGTCATTTATCCACTTGTCTTCTTTTTCAAATAAGAATCGTTGTGAATTGGTTGATCTTTATCAACTTCTCTCGGTAATGACATTCGTAAATTCTCAGTATCACAAGCAAGTTTTTCTAATCCCAGTAGAACACAACTTGAAGAGCGCGTCGAAAGTGAGAGCGATTCTTTTTCTCCAACGCTGCCATATCGTTCTCTCTCAGTTCGGGGCCACTTCGGTACTGACGCATTGTATGATTTATGCAGGACCCACTTATGGATTTACGATAAGATGAAGGGTGGTACATTCAACCCTGGAAATATTTAGAGGTATTAACAAAAAGACCTTTCATGTATACAGTTCTTCTCGTATATTCAAAAAAGGCATTTGTCTCTGGTAATTCCCAGATCGTGACATTTTTTTTGTGCAGATTAGATACTTCTTGCTTCATTGAAGCTGGTAAATCATACATGCATTTAGAAGTCAAGCGGAATAGTTGAGAAGAAAAGAAAACAACATTTGAGCATAAGTAACACAGATGTGAGAAAGACAATCCTTCTTGCTCAGTATAATCCCATCTCCAAAGGAATGTAATCCCATAAGGCAACGCGTCCAGCTGCGGAGGGGATTTAGATTCTCGTTCTCTCTCTCGCCTTTTCCTCCCTTGGGACCGCCGTGTAAGGGGGTCGGCCGGGAAGGTTTGTTCGTTGATACCATTATGTCCAGCCGAAGAACCCCGAGAATACTCAATGTGGTCGTATTTTTGTCTGACAGATACACATTTCTTGCGAACAAGTTATTGCTTTGTTACAGCATGGTAAGGCTCGTTTGAGAACACACTGGTTGAGTCTTTGTTTCGCGCGCGGCATTTTCTCTCTTTTTGATCACTTTCCCCAAAGGAAACAACCAAACATTTCAGTAAAAATGTATATAATTGTTATGCGTGTACCTACAAATATGCTACGGGACATGAGAACACCAGTTAAGCCCAGTCGTTTTGTTATAGAAGAGGCCGCGGCACTAAAAGCACGATTGTGGAATGATGTTTTTATTAGGCACGGAATCTCATTGTGGCTCCAGCCACACTTGCCACCAGCGTCACATTTCAATCGGTTTCCAATTCCGTTTCGAGCCGCTGGGGACCGCTTGATGAATTCAGAGGGTCGTCGGGGAATAGAATTGAAATGCATTCATTTAAGAGCTTTTTATTTCTCGATCGATTCCAGAAGAAATCTGTTTAGATCCTCAACACGGGCGACGATAATTGCTCTAAATTCCCCAAATTATTACTCTGTTTCCAAGATCTGTAGAGAAGAAGAAACTAATACTTGTGAATATTTGGAAATGATTGTCCTTAGAGATAAAACATTTTTAGGCTGATAGTGAAATCTAGTAGGGAATGTAATACAATAATGTATGCCTATAAATGATTTCCATAGGTGGGTGACACAAAGACACAACACAATAATTTTGTGCCCAAAATATAACCCGACTCCATCACATTACAATAAAACTGGCGTCGACGACAAAATTAGCTCACAATCGCGCTTCAAATTTCATGCACAACCTCTCTACGTCATCCTTCAGAGCGAGCGCGCCACAGCAGTGACCACTGACTTGTTTCGACAGATGGATTGCCCTCTCTACTTTGGGATAAATTATGCTCATGCCCATATAAATTCACACACACACACACACAATAATAGATACATTAAAATCACATTAAAATCATGTATATACATATATATATATATATATATATATATATATATATATATATATATATATATATATATATATATATATATATATATATATATATATATATATATAACATATAATATATATATTTCATGATATTTTTGGTAGCGAAGAATAAAGCAATCTTAGCAACAGAAATCAATTCTTTCTAAGCTGATTTTTAAAATAAACAAGTAAAAAAATGCACTAAAGTTTCTTCGGCGCAATCAAGTTTTCTGTACAACCGCTATAGCATATAATCAAAGGTACCGAAAATAGATCTATCTTTCATTGGTCTCAGTATAATTCTGTATGAGCCGCGACCCATGAAACTTTAACCAAGTCCCGGTGGTGGCCCATCCTATATCGTTGCCAGAAGCACGATTATGGCTAACTTTAACCTTAAATACAATAAAAACTACAGAGGCTAGAAAGCTACATTTGGTATGTTTGATGACTGGAGGGTGGATGATCAACGTACCAATTTGCAGAAAAAAGTGCGGACAGAATAAAGTGCGGACGGACAGACAAAGCCGGCACAATATTTTTCTTTTATAGAAAAGTAAAAAGGGGCTACTTAAAAGAATACTAACAGATGCTCACTAGCTCTCGCATTTGCTAGTTTCCACATCCATACCATACCCATACCCATACCCATATCTGTGTTATACCCATACCCATATCTGTGTTATGCCCATACCCATATCCATGCCATACCCATACCCATACCCATATCTGTACCATACCCATACCCATATCTGTTCCATACCCATATCCATACAATACCCATACCCATACTATACCCATACCTATGCCCACAACTAAATTAACCCTACTACTAACAGTCAGCAAAAGTCTACGGGCAGTACCAGGCCCATTTACCTTCCGGTCATATACAAACAACAGACCACATCCTGGTGTAGGTGCAGGAGCATCTGTTGATAGGTTTTGAATCAATGCTGATGCCATTGGTGGTTCCAGACCATCACCAGTAGTGCCTGTTGTTGTTCTAGAATTACCTTCCGAGTCCATTTCGAAACGAAAATAACAAAGCTCAGCCAAAAATCCTTTATTATATACCATAGGGTCACTTAATGTTGAATTTCTGGACAGTTGTTAAAATATTATTCTTGAAAGACGTCTTCACAACTCCAGGATCGTTTGAAGCAGTCTTCAGCTCCTGAAGCATTCCTGAAGAAATGTCCATTGGGTTATAACATCTTCTTAAATTCTTAGAGACTCCAGGATCCTGTGAAGCCGTCTCCAGCTCCTGAACAGAATGCAGGTGGTTCATAATTATCACATGAGGTTAATTAAACACTTCATATATAAATTCTAAAGGTCAAGCAAGTTATATTTTGATATGAAAAACCTGTACATTACTTTTATAAAATAAATTATGTCCTTACAAATCTATAAACATTTTGTCAATAGTACTCAATCTCAACATATTTCAGTTCATTAAAAGGAAAAGGGAAAAAGGAAGTGGGCAGAGGGGGGAGGGAAGAGGGATGGGAAAGGAGGAGGGGAGTGGAGGAGGTAGGGGAGGGGATTATCGTTTTTCCATGAGGGAGTTGAGGTCCTGGGGAGAGGGGGTTGGGGTGTTTAGGGACCACCCTGCTTAAACCGGTTTTTGGGGGTAGGGAAGTGGGAGGAATGGGGACACACACACAAACAACAGGCAGAAAGTAGCCAACGAAATTAATAGATATAACAGGGCTTAGTCATTGGATAAAACATATTTAGGAGCATAATTAATGAAACTATTTAGGAATGATCAAACAAAATGCACATCGATTGTATTTAATAACAATGACTATTTATGTGGCGACTCTTACTAGGTACAAACAAAGAAATAAATGCATGCTTCCATAAACAAATATGAATATATGCAAAGACTTATACATATCAGTATATTCATTCATACACCATGCACTTGCATGCATTATATATATATATATATATATATATATATATATATATATATATATATATATATATATATATATATATATATATATATATATATATATATATATATATATATATATATATATATATGTACACACACAAATAGATATATGTAAATAGAAATAGCTTGCATGATCTCTGTCCCAGTAACATTAACTCCTAACACCTTAGCCATCTGTAACAAACTAACCCTTTTCCAACTAACCTCCTTCAAAACCATTCCAGACTCAAACTGATACCTTCCTTAATTGGTATGTAGTGATTTACCCTACAGGTTACTCATGTTTAATTTTGTTGCGTGTATTAATCATAAAGCATTGTGTAACTCATCATTCATTGCATGCTATTAGTCAGTGCCAACTCGTTCAGTGCCAAAGTCTTAGGATAGTAGGTTAGGTTAAATATTTACTATGTGCATTTGCCTAGGAGAAGAGTTCTCCTGTCGTTAGAGACATTTAGTAGAAGTGTCTATACCCTTAGATAGGTTAGGCCCATTGTAGTATGTAAGTTAGCCAGCTCAGAACCCCTCTTAGCATTTAGGTAGATCCATTTAGCTATTGCAGTGCCAAAGCAAAACTCGTTTAGGGACGCTAGCTGGCTAGCCGGGACGAATAGCTTACATATCCAAAACCTTCACGCCTGAAAGGATGTGAATGCCTTTTCAAAAGGGGTGTAAGGATCAGATTGAGTGACATACTGGCTGGGTGTTGTCTAGTTTATTGATGGTGCTTTACTGAATGCATGTACAGAATCTTTGAAGTTGTTATTGGCTGGTGCAAGCCGCAAAGTAGTTTCTACACACAGACAGGGCAAAACAGAGATTATGTTTCGGACATCTGTGCTTGTGGACAGACAAACGAATGGCGATTGTGAGAGACATAATAAACGTACAATGATAAAACCTATATCAGTGGAAAGGCCAGGAAATTCCAGATATGGCCAATTGCATGAGATTCGAGACAGATTAATGAATACAATGCAGTAGCATAATATATGTGAAATGGTGAGACGTTTGGCGTCTTCACAAACAGAAACATACATACAGTTTGATACAGAAGATTCGGTGGAACATTATGAGTACATGATTGGAATGCTTGTGTTATAATGAGGAGAAGATATTTCTTTCTGTCTGTTGTATGATTTTTAGTCTCTCACTTCTTACCTTGGTTTCTCCTAGCTATGTCCCTCAGCATTGCTTCACCGATGATGTGCTATCTACTTTATATTAATTAATTCAAGTATTGATATCTCTCCGAAAGACGTATAGAGAAGAGATCGGTAATTTCTTCACCTTAATTAGTACTTAGTATTCTAAGGATCAGTACAAAATTAACAAGCTACAATGATAGAAAATGAAATCACTCTGGAGCTGTTACTTGGCTCAGTCTATATGGGGAACACAGAAGCGAGGGGAGACGTACTCTCCCTTGAAGGACACAGTTCTGATCTGTTCTCTCCCTGGCATTCTCCAGCCTGTTGGACCCCTAGAATTCTTGTTATCTGCAATCTCCACCTCCTTCTAGCCTTATTGGAAGGATTTATCAGCAAGGCCTCCCCTTCAAGTAGCTGATTGGAAGGACTGTAGTGGGTGTGATTCAAATCTCTCCTTAGAGGACTTGATTGGAGGTGATCTTAGGAGGGTGTGTGAAAGACCTCTCCCTAGTATGTTTGATTGGAGGTTGTAGAAGTACATCACTTTGTCCAGCCGCCAATTTCCTGGAATTTCCATGAAAACGCCTCCTGAGAAGGCGGGGTTATAGAACCAGCTGCTGTAAGCATTTAGGCTGTGCTGACTCATGATTTGGTTAACTTAATTGTGAGGCCATTATTTCTCACTTTTACGACTGTTTTTATGGCTTCAACCCGATATACTGCTTAGTTCATGCAAACATGCTGCCTCGATCAGTGTATTGGAATCACGATAACAACAACAGCTTTTGGGCATTATCACTGTGTTCTTTGCCTCTCTTTTTATTCTTACTTCTCTCTCCTTCTCTCTCCTAACTTTTTCTCTTTTCTCTCTCTCTCTCTCTCTCTCTCTCTCTCTCTCTCTCTCTCTCTCTCTCTCTTTTTCTTTTCTCTTTTCTATCTAATTTCCCTATATATTCTACACCACAACACTTGCATGGCAATGCAAGTAGTGGTGATTGTACATAAATCGAGACAACAATGGTTAGGGAGAAACAGACAGAAATATTGTATGGTAGAAGTTGCGTTCCTTGAGAGAGAGAAAATGGGATGCTTTGTCTTGCTTTTGTCTTGTTTCCTCCGATGGATGACGCACACACATGTGCGCCCATAAGACCGTAATGCGGTCTCTTACAGGGGAACCTGTCACGTATTGATATTCCTCCATCTTAGCCAGCCAAAAATAATTTGAATTTCTAATTAAAAGAGCTTCTCATTTGAATGTTAGGCCAAAACAACATGGCAGACAAGGTAGGACAACGCTTGTTTTGAACCAAGAAAGCAGTTCTCTCCACACCTGACCAGAAATCAGGACAATAGGTCCCCTCTTCACACCCCTCTGCTAAAAAATTCTCTTAGTTTTCCCCCCCTTTTGGGGTAGCGAGAGCAGTGTAGGTTTTAGGGAAGGTTATAATCATTAGAGGAGTAGACCTCTTGAAAGGAATGCTACAAACTTAATCTTTAGGTCCATAGACTATAAGGCTTCTTTTCCCTTGACCTTGTTATTAGCTAAAGGACTTGCTTTCAGGTTTGCCCAGCTTGCGAACATACTGGACTGACAGTAGATGATGCTCATTCTGCAATTTCGACGTCTTATACAGGAGCCCCTATAAGCCTGAGAAGGTATGTCTGAGTAGCAGTCTTTCGCCAGTAACCCTCTGTTCATTCTAATGAAATTCCTTTCTTTATTTCTCCAAGATTTTTACTATTTCATTTCCACTTCTGGCTTTTCCCTTTGTCCACAAAGACCAGCCCACAAAACCATCCCTTGAATTGCCTTGAGTTTAAGTAAAGCAACAAGAACCTTAACAAACTACTCCCTCCATAGTGTTAATTCGGGCCATTTAAGCTAATTAATCAAATCCTCCTCGGTGCATTGTTCAGTAATGAGGGAGAACTGATTTTGTGTATAAGTGCATGCTAATTCTGGAACTCTCTTCCAGGAGGTGTAATATCCCAGACCAGTTTCGTTAGCCTGTGCCTCAAACCATTACAATAGACGTAAACTTCCCTGGTACACAGTCCAGGGGCAATAGCCTGTTCCCTCCCTTTCGTTGCACGCACAAGAGCCTAACCATTCAATACGAAACCAACTCATCAGTGGCTGAGAATTATTGCACAGTTCAAATTTGCATTTTTTTTTTCTTATTTGAGTTTACTTGCTGTATCATCAGCCTTTCAGATTACACCCTTGGTTGTTTTCTGTAAATAAATTCAATTTAACGTAAATTGCTAATCATTTTCCGTGGCGACCTTCACATCACTACTTAAATAATGGTACTACCAAGGTAAGTTACCCATTTTTCCCTTTCATTTTGTAACAGGTTGGTATTCTCGGTTGGTCTTAAGGCAGTAATTTAATATAAACCCCCGTTCATCCCTTCAACGAGACCCAATCTGTGAATATATATATATATATATATATATATATATATATATATATATATATATATATATATATATATATATATATATATATATATATATATATATATATATATATATATATATATATATATATATATATATATATATATATATATATATATATATATATATATATTATATATATATAATATATTTATA
>NC_089749.1:37634569-37782069 GCF_040412425.1 Macrobrachium rosenbergii | reverse complement strand
TGAAATACGTGGAACTGGAAAGCCTCCGTTACGGAACCTAATTTTTGTTCTCTTTAGCAACTCTCATGTCACTACTGTATAGGAGGAAGCATTTGCTACATAAAACTATTTAATGAAAACACCAATTCTCTTTGTGTGTCAGTCTATTTAAAGAAATGTTTTCATGAGATCTGAATTTCGGTTTTCAAGTCTTAAAGAGAACAGCCACCGTGTAGAATTTAAGAGCTCATTTAATTGAAATGCTCATTGTTTGTAGTTTCCTGGTTGGCCTCTTTAAAGAATTTAAGACAAAAAATATAAGTTACCTTCAAACCTCTTGCACGTCAAAGATACAAACAAAACTTAGGAGTTTAGTAGATTTTTTCTGTATAGGAAAATACCTTGTGGGGAAATACAAAGGAATAACTGTAATGCTTGACGATGAGCCAATTCCCAAGTCAAACAAATAACTTATCTTTCCCCTGAATAGTTCCGTAATGCTATGACGATTCAAATCCCCCGACCGCCAAAGAACAAGAGGAATCAAACAAATTTCTCTCTATAATTATCTTTCCCTTGCTTAACCAATTGTTCTTAGCCACGTAAAAATAAATCTAATCCTTCAGGCCAGCCCCTGTGTTAATCAGCTCAGTGGTCTGATTTAAACTAAGATATACTTAACTTTTCCCTGTTGTCTACTCACAGTGTTCACGTGTGAATAGCGGAATTTTCGATTGGCAAAAGTAACAAGATGGACTCATCACTAAAACGGCATTGCTTCAAATTATGAAACACAGCCGGCATTACCCCATCACTAAGTTTGCTTCTCGCTTTGCTTCACAGATTGATTTCGGTTTACACCTTAATAGTCAAATATCTCGGAAGAATTGCGCAATGTTTTTGAAGATGTAGGAAAGGTTTTCTACTCTGAAGAAGCTATTTGAAAGTCTTTTTAATGTGATGAAAAATATGAATATTATTTAACATGACAAAAAAAAGGACTGGTTGAAGCGTTTAATTATTCTTGCATGCATCGGCACATGGACGTTCTTCATATGCAGTAGGCTATATGATATGGGAAAATATATAAAAAGATTTTTAATAAATTCATTTACATATGAGATTTTTTATAACATCTTGCAGAAAAAGCTGTATAAAGATAAATCATTTCTAGATCGAGAAATGATGAACCCCTTCCTTCCTTCCTTCCTTCAGATTTTTCCTTAGCTTAATGAAGCTGTTTTGCAGTAGCTAAAATAAGTGATCCTCACATGGGGATGCAGGGGCGAATTTTCAGGTGATTCCTACAAAATTCCGAATGGAGTCACGCTCTGGTGGCCAACTGACTGTAGAATGGTAGGTTAGATAACTAGACATCACCGCTCCCTTTCCTCAAACTCTTTCCTATTTGCTGTGTTGCTGTGAGAAAGCTTGAGGGCCGCTGTTGTTGCTGCTGTACCATGCACGATCGCATCCAAATGGATATACCGTACTATTAAGTCAGCGCAAATAAACGCATCATCTACAATTGGAAAGGAAATGAATAGGCAAGGGACTGTTTCAATCAAAGTAGTAAACAACTCACAACAGCATTTGCCAACTTTACTCTGAATCTTCTTTTTGGATCTCTTGGTAACAGTAGTGGTCCCGATTTACTTTTCCGCATAATTCCGATTCGAGCCGGTAAAAATACCCCAAATGTACGAAATAAAGCTATGTTATTAAGTTATACACGTACGCTTACTCAAAATAACTCAGAATAAGTACTCAAGTAGACATTAGTTCCACCTTCCACACGGTGTGAGTCTCAGGAGCGTATCATAGTAACAATGATGAAAGGTAGTACTAGTATACACCTCATGCGTAAGTCCCTTAGAATTATTCAGTACATCCCAAAGATTCCCGAATTCCCCAAATTTTCCATCTTTTAGAATTATTACCCCTGCCTGCCCAAACAGTCTCACCTTTGGTTCCCATGTCATGAGATATTTTATCCTGAAGAGGAAAAATGAACCACATAAACATCAAATGGGAATGGTTGAAATGTGAATATGTTTACAACTGTAAAGACGTCAGACGTTTCTTCCTTTCCCATCAATCACGATCATGTATCGCATCTATCAACACAGTGAGAATCTCATGTATATATTTGTATGTATAATTTCGTAGCCTTTTCGCAAATATACATGTTATCACTGTATGTACATTATGTCTCTTATTATTGCTATTTGATTGATTGTTAAGAAACACAAATTGCTCTCACTCGGCGTAAGGGTCACGGCAATCGAAGGTTGGGCACTTCGTTTTCGTCCACACGCTGCTATGTACACCTGTGCCCAGGTAAATAAATTAGTCAGTACCCAGTTCTGTCTCTTTGACCTCACACAACTTTTAAATGTAATATTGTTTCATCTTTCCAGTATATTACACAAAGCATCATTCTTATCATAAAGCAAGAAAAAAACAGTATGATGCACAACCCTTGTGCTTGACTGCTTGTTGAATAAACAGTTTATAGTCCAAGTACTTTTCTCGACTTTCAAATGGCAAATTCCCTTATTTTATCCTCTAAAAGCAATGAGCGTAGGGCGTCAGACTTAGTGCTCGTGATTGTCAAATTCACAAGTCGCACCTGTGTCATGCTTGTTCGTCTGCGAATCTCAATCAATTTCAACTTGGAAAATGAATGTTCACCGCTGCAGTTGATCACCATTGCAACAGGTACATTCTCATGGCAACTCCCACTTTGGAGAAAATATCAAGCACATTCTTATCGTGGGAGCGTTTGTACAGAAAAAAGCCCACTGCTAATGTCATTCAGCTCTTCATCAGCATAGACATTCGAAGAAGCAGCAAACTGATGATATCGTCGGGAAATAAAATTTCTTGATCGTTGGGATAAACAGAGAAATTTCTTTGCCGCTCTAGACGGTGCTGTAAGTCGTCTGAAGCTGTGCTTGTTTGCCTCACCATAGCCAGAGGACGTAAGCGAATACTGCGCTGTCGAACTTGAGTGTGTATTCCATTATCCGATATTATTATTACTATTATTATTCAGAAGATTCATATGACACAAATCCTACAGCGGCCATTGACCTGAAATCAAACTTCCGAAGAATATAGTGTTCATTTGAAAGAAGTAACAGTAACAATAGAAAGAAGAGATGAGTTATGAAAAGAACAAATAAATTAACAAATTAATAGATAAACACATGAAAATGTAAGTAAATTATTAAGATAAAAAGAGAATTGTTTTAAGGTAATAATGCGTTGCATCTGCGTTTGAACTTTTGAAGTTCCACTTGCACAACAACTCTTTCGAGACTGTTCCATAGTCCAACGGTAAGACAAATAAAAGACCTCTGGAACTGAGAAGTTCGACAGCGAGGCACATTTGCTGCACAATTGTGCTGCTGTTCAGCAAATCTTGTTGCTCTCGGCAGAAAAGAGGATCAGGGATCAATTGTGAATGTGTGAAAGTTCTCTGTTGATATACAACTTATGAAAAGGTAAGGAACAAGAGACTATTCGTCG
The DNA here is from genome assembly GCF_040412425.1 of Macrobrachium rosenbergii. NCBI lineage: Eukaryota > Metazoa > Arthropoda > Malacostraca > Decapoda > Palaemonidae > Macrobrachium > Macrobrachium rosenbergii. The sequence goes on along the minus strand of NC_089749.1, from coordinate 37,778,556 downwards.
ATGGTCCAAGTCATAGCTGCTAATGTTAGGGAACAGAAACCTACCACCATTAACCACTCTATCTAAAAGAGATAAATCTCTGGCAGAAGCAGACATCCACACCGGAGAACAGTATTCTAGTAAAGGAAGGACAAATGACCTAAAACAGGTTACATTGATTTTATCACCGTTATAAGTATATGAGGCCTTACGTACAATATGTAATTTCCATGCAGCATTTGCTGACACTTTTATTAAATGTTTCTCAAAAGTAAGATGAAATTCAAAAGTTACATCAAGTATAGTTAAAGCTTCAGACTCATTCAGCAGAGTCCCAGCCACTTGAAGGGGAGTATGGGGCGAAAAATCTGTTCAAGATCTACTAATCATTGGTGTTTTTGTTTTAATGTACTTCGACCTCATATCCCACTTACTACACCATTCACTAATACACTCCTTGTCACGACTGAGACTAAGGACAGCTTCATTTCTCATAAGTGGAGATTTTATTACACCCACAAGTATTGCATCATTGGAATTTTGAACAATCTCGTTTTCCAGGCCAACAACCATTTCACTTGTATACACTCAAAATGACAGTGGACCAAGAACACTACCCTGTGGAACTCAAGACACAACAGGACGTGATTCACTCAAGATTCCATCAACAGCAACTCGCTGCTGCCTACCTGTAAGGAAATCTTGAAGTTATCCTAAAATATATCCACCCTCTCCAAGATTCTAAAATTTTTACTAGTCGAAAGCAGTCGTAAAATCTATTTGAATTACTCTACACTCAAAACCTTTATCGAGGTTCTCTTGAAAATGGCATGTCAAATCCAAAAGAGCATCGCAGGTACCTAACTGCTTCCTATATGCATAATGACCATCAGGTAACAATCCTTTAGATTCCATATACTTATCTAGTGGCTTAAAAATACGTTTTTCTGCGGCTTTGGAAAGCACAGGGAGAATAGGAATTGGCCTGTAGTTATTGCAGTCTGCAGATATCCCACTCTTAGGAACAGTCACTGTATTACTAAGCTTGCACTCATCTGCAAAGGTACAATGCTAACACAAAAATCTATAGAATCTACTAATCTTGGGAGACAACACTCTAGAAACCTTTTTAAACAAAACAAGGGGAAGAAACCATCAGGATCTTCTCCACCCCAGCTATCTTGGTTATCAAGAATTTTCTTAACTTCTCTAGAGTGAAGTGCAAATTGTGTGAGAATAGGTTAAGGATGACAAGTATCAGGGAGAGGGACATTCTCAGCTGACTGCTTAGCTTCAAAAGGTCGATGAAGCAGTTCAGCCTTTTCCTTAGATCCCGTAACCAATCTGCCATCACCTGTTAATAGTGGTGGAGTGAAAGACAAGCCTGACCAAAGTTAGATGATGCAAATTTGGTCCACCACAGATGAGGCTGAGTAATTCCTTCAAGTTTCCTCTTTAAGGAATTATTGTAATTCCTATCAGATATAGGGTAAATTCTATTTGCAACTCGACAAAGTTCAACAAAAATGGTGTAATTTTCATATGAATGATTTCGTCTCCATGTGCTGAATTTAGTCTCTTGGTAGTAGGCTCATCTACATGTGTCATCAAATCATGGCTGGTCATTTGTCCTGAACTTGATGGCCTTCCTAGGGACCTAACTTACTTGAATAGCCATCAAAGTTTCATTTGACTTCTTAGGATCTGGATCTGATATAACATCTGAAATATTAAGTGCCTGACAAGCTCCAATCATGCGATCCCAAGTGACTAGATTTCATCCAGACTGTTTTTCAAGTGGTGGCATGAGGAATATACTAATTGACAGAAATTTCCATCTCAATGGCGCAATGGTCAGAATTGCCTCTATACTCACAGACCTTGGACTTAACAATAGCTGGAACATCTGTGAATATGGGGTCCAATCTATTACCAGGACAAAATTGTTGATCTGTGGAGCTTGAATTAAGCCATTTAGTGTGCTTTGCAATGAAATCTCCATAAACAACGAATGATGCTTTTGAATCCTGTGACTGAGCCATACTAATCCTCTCCAAGAGACAGTCATGTGTGGACTCATCAATATTTGGATTGCGGTCAACAGCAAGTATGTAAACATTGTAGAGCTTACTGAAAATCTTAAAACAAAGAACTTCATGGTAGCTACACTCCAAGTTTTTCTGATGATAAACACACCATCTAGACTTAGTGCACACAGCCATAACTTGTCTTTGTGGGATTTTACGACGATAAATAAAGTCAGGGCCATCAAACCACTGATTAAAAACTCAACCTTGGACTAGTTACTACTTACAAGTGTCTCAGATAAAAACATCAAATCGTATTCATGGGCACAACTTCATGGGCACAACTCTGGAGATCAAGAAAATTTGACCTTAAGCCTCGAATATTTGAGTAACGTGCTCCACAATATTTCTTACAGTAATGAGTAGCAGGCGCAGGGTTCGGCTTTCCCGAAAGAATTAAAATCAACAACATAAAATTAGAAGCAAAGCTGATAAGTATATTCATAACAACAGCAACATAGTAAAAATCAACAGAACAACAAACAATTAAATCAACAACAAAAGTATTTATGCTATTTACAATAATTTTATTAAAAGGACAAATAAGGCTGACCATATGTCGTTAAAAAACAAGTAAAAAATGCGCCGAAGAAACTCGGTACAGCTTATAATCAAGCCCACCGAAAATAGATCTATCTTACGGTAGTTTCGGTATAATGATGTATGAGCCGCGGCCCATGAAACTTTAACTACGGCCCGGTGGTTGCCTGCCCTATATCGTTGCCAGAAGCACGATTATGGCTAACTTTAACCTTAAATAAAATTAAAAAAACTACTGAGACTAGAGGGCTGCAATTTGGTATGTTTGATGACTGGAGGGTGGATGATCAACATACCAATTTGTAGCCCTCTACCCTCAGTAGTTTTTAAGATCTGAGGGCGGACGGACAAACAAAGCCAACACAATAGTATTCTTTTAAAGAAAACTAAAAAGCGTCGTAAGCAACTGGTCGACAAGGTGGAGCCGGGTCATCTTTGAAAGCAAATAAGAAACCCGCCAGGTCTGTCACAACAACGGCGGGGGGGGAGGGCGGCGGGAAGGCAGCCAAGATGGATATAGAAATTATACAAAGCTATGAAGGAAAAGATGAGGTAAAGAAGAATATACACCAAGCATCTTTCCTGAGAAAAACACTTTTCGAAAAAACAGGAAGTTGAACAAAAAGGGGAAAAATGCCTAATTTACCCTCAAGCAAGGGAACTCAAATTCAAGACCGTGGAACGCCACAGTACAATGGCTATGGCACAGTCCAAGGTTGGCGAACAAGATTTGTATTCAGAGTAGCATCTCTTAGAAAAGTTGCCTACCAAATCTAAAGGGTCCCCTCCACCCGCTGGTTTGATTAAGGAGTGTCCTTCTCTTAGAATTCTGAGTTGCCTGCCAAGGCTAACAAGTCTCTTCTACCCTAATTCGTCTAGGCAGGGACGTCACACGTGTTAACTTCATCATTACTACCTTTAATAAGGCGAGATTAAGCATATTTGAAGTAAGCTTTTATTAAAATTGAGCCCAGGGTGGGGAGCCCTTTCTAGTGAGGGGGTGCCTGGGCCCGGTCCTGGTCGTTTCGGCCGTAAGTCACTTAGGCCGTAACATCCAAAACAATGTAAGATGTTATGTTTATGGTATTTACCGTTTTGTTTATGGTATTTACCAGTATTATTTTATGTTTTACGTACATTCCCAAGGGGCTGGTACTAAACACGGCGCCCATTTTGCACGTAAACGTGCTTATGGCCTAAATGACTTACGGCCGAAACGACCCGAACGCCTTGGGCCCTTGCTCTGTTGGCCTCCTCTAGTCCAGGCTTGCTGGCAACCTCTATAAGGAAAGAAATGAAGGGAACGGCTAAAGCCTCTCCCAATAGATCTATTTATTTTAAGTCAGGCAGCAATGAAGTAAAGTACCCTCGTAACAAGAACGATTTAAAATGAAACAAAGTATTTAAGTAAGCATTTTACTACTGAGTACTGTACATACAATATGTCTGTAATGATCATCGTTAGAATTATTGTCAAAGAAGTACATATAGCCTAATTAAAGAAAAGAAATGAAAACTACAGCATTGTAACTTCCGCTGTATCTTTATTGGAATAATGTTTTCCTGTCTGGATATCGGCAGTATTCGATGGTCTTCAGCTCTTGAGATGAGATTGCTGCAAGTTGCAGTCTCTAGCAGGATTTGAATTATAACTGAAGAGATATCCTTTTTAAACATCTCACAACAGCTCTTCTTAGATAAGGAACTCCCATGAGCACGTTCAGTGCCTCTTCCTCGAGAGCTGTTATAGTGGGTGCTGTTCGCTGTGTAGAGCAAGACGGAATAAGTATTCCAAGACAGAATTCTGTGTTGTGTTAGCTGTGTAGAGCAGAGAACTGTTCGCTGTGCAGAGCAAGACGGAATAAGTGGAGGCTGTTCGCTGTGTAGAGCAAGACGGAATAAGTGGAGGCTCCATTCAAGTCCTGTGGAGGCTCGAGGCGCCACTGTTGTTCCTGTTAGCTGTGTAGAGCAAGGACGCGGTACCCTGACCAAGACGGAATAAGTGGAGGTTGATGTTGATGTTCGCTCAGATGGAAAAAGTATTCCGTCTTGTTGTGAAAGTCCTGTCGAGGCGCCACGTTGTTCCCAGGACGCGGTACCCGACCTATTACTGATGTTGATGCTCAGAAGTTTGAAAGGCGCTGCCAACTTACTCTTCTCGTAACGCCTTGCAAATTTGCCTTCGTTTTCTGACTCGCATGGTAGATTTGTAGTCAAATGCTTATATTTTTTTTCAATCACCTTTATTGATCACCTCTTTGTTTCTTTTTCACGTGTGGGCATTTTGTTTCGTAGGTCTACTCTGCAGGTCAATGTCAGTGAATGAACATTTCTTTAATTTGAATAATATTAAATTACCCAGTTAGGCTATACATTATTGTTTTCTCTGTAGTTATGTAAATAAAATATTTTAAATAAAAGGAAATACAAAATTGCATCAAAATATTTGTGGTATTATTAAGCCGACACAAAAGCTTACAATTTATTATCAACATATGATGTTTCATATGGCTACAGCTGGCAGCTAGAATTATAAGGCAAGTGACAGGATGACAGACGGAAAGCGTGGCCCCTCCCTTGTTTTTGTTGATTGACATATACTGTACAAGTGAGATACTAGATGGTTCTGAGGATGATCTGGATATATCACCAAACCAAATCTAACATAAAAACTGATGGCGGTGTTGTGTTGAGAAATGGTATTAAATATTTCTAAGTGAAGTAAGTTTCAATAGTAATTAACTTACATCTTACACGTGTCGCTATAAACAATTGTTCAAATCTCTACTCATGTTCAGTGTACCAAGAAAAAAAAGTGGAAACGTGAATTATTCAGTTGCCCAATTAATCAGTATTGCAGGATATGATATTCAACATGCACACGTAGTGTAACAGGCTGCAAGATATGTCAAATAAGTTGACCCTGGGTTCGAAGTAATTGCCTTTAGTCTTTCATTGGTTAATATTTCAGACAGATTCGTTGATACTTCAAGAGTTATGGTTCAGAATGCTCAGGAGAGTTCTTTCGGCGTCCGTGTAGTCGTGTACTGACTAAAGACGAGAGTAAGGCAATTGGGAAAGGGCCTGCACAACCGGCGAGGATACTGTCCGTTTGTCTGTCTCTCAGTCAGTCTGTATGCAAGGCCTCATTCGTCCGCTGAGAGGATTAGTAGTCCCCTCCAACTCCCAGACGGCTCTGCGCCCATTATGTTGGTCGAAAGATGAGTCTGACTCTGGCTTTGCATTCGGAGAAGAATGTTTTGATTGGATTATGCACGACAATATTCATTCATCTTACTGCAACTTACAGAGGATCTATATAACAATACTTACGGCATAAATGACTTTGTTAGGTATTTGTTGAAGGGCATTTCAATATTCTCAGTATTCGTTCGAACGCAAATGTGACTACTATTTATCGGAGACAGCTATTCTTATTTCCAGCCGTTTTACGGCCCGTGGCCGAACGAGAATTGGCTAACTGGACAGCCCTTGACCAATGAGAATTAAAGGCGATTCCCGTGACAATTGTGATTGGTCGCACTGCCCCCTAATACAGCAATTTTCGGCAAATGGATTGATGTCATTTTCATATTCGTTTTGTAAGTCTCTGATGGTCAATATGATAGTGTTGTTACAATTCTGATTATGTTATTATGGAAACATTGTCTCTTAGCACTGGGGGGAAAAGTCATAGTAACACGAGGGACCCATTGTTTATATTATGGGAGAATGGACAGCATCGCCTTACGAAAAGACCATCGGCCTCGGGAAGTAGTTTCTCCAAGAGGAATGATGTCATACGTGAACTTTTAGAAAGGCAATGCAGTTGTTTCTCAAAAAGATGTAGGAGCCAATACCTTTGGTCGAAAATACAGGCCGAAATATGCGAATAAATACGGATGAAATTCGCAACAGGGTCTAGTGATTTGGAAGACGAAGGGAACAGAGGGGGAACGTTAGTCTTTCTGAGTTTTAGAGCTTGACTGATCTGAAACATAGTTTGAATTTCTCTCAGGGACAGTAAGGAGTCTGAAACTGCCGAAGAGTAAGGCCACTGGAGTCAGTTTAGGAGTAAGAATAGCAAGAGATAAGGGAACAAACAGATTTCAATGTTTACATTTGCGTTAATATACTTTCAAACGCATAATAATCATGTTCGTGATTGTTCTAAAGGGTCCACAATAATATAACTGTTTAAGGCTCGTGTAAAATTTTTAAAAGCTTTCGAACCCTACTTTGGGTTCATCTTCAGTCACAATGAGGAATTTTACATGTAATGTACAGAGGTAAACTTTAAAATCAAAATAAAAAGTCACTAAAGATCGTTGACAACGGTAGTTATATTATTGTGGACCCTTTAGAACATTTATGAACTCTCGAGATAGAGAGCTTTTTTCCCAACCAAATGTTCATATCAATACTTCCAATTATCATTAGTTTTTATGCATAGTCTTATAGTTGACATAAACTTGGCTTGTACTGTACAGTCTGCCTTTTGATAAAAGCAGTCCCATCTGAGTCATCTGCTGAAGTCCTCTTTATGACTATACCAAATTCCTTTTCGCAGTAGCAAAGCCTCATTTCCATTCTTTTCCAACATGACCGAAAAATAGTTTTACAACTTTAGTTTTCGAAATGCAGACATGACAAAGGAAATTAAAAGGGAACGAAAAGGAAACATGAGAAAGAGGAGAAAAAAGGACAAGTGAAGGATTAAAAAAGAGAAAGGGAGAGAGCGTGCAAGGAGATTAAAAAGAAAATAAAGGAGATCATAAGTCGAGAAGGAGAAAGTAAATGTGAAACAGAAGTGAAGGGGTATTTGCAAAAGAAAGAGATGCATCCACTCCGTAAGCTAGTGGGGAACTCTGTGTCAATGTTCTTTACCATCTCTGTTCAGTTATCTAAAGTTTTGGGAAGTTTGGTGCTTGTAGGCACTTTTATTCTTTCCATCAACTCCAGTCCAGGGTCTGCTGCTGGTCTCTACCTTTCTCCTGTGCATACCATTGTTAGTCTCAGTGTCTCTGTCTGCGTGTGCACTGAGTGTCCTCCTTTCTTGATTAGCAGTTGCTCTTGAATCCTTTTTGGGAATGGGTAATGCTGCTCATAGCTTTGTTTCTAGACAAAAACTCAGATTTCACATCCATGTTGATCTTTTAACACTGGATCTGGAGATAAACTTTACCTGGTTGCAAGGCTTTGGCTAAAGGACAGAATAAGTTAATTTATAATGAGGTTATCTTATGGTGTACAACCTAAAAGAGATAAGATACAATTATGGAAGCGTTAAGTAGGTAGAAGTGGATTGCAAATCCACAGTTAAGAGCCTGAGAACTCTGGATTCGCATCCAATTTCAAGTCAAGAAAGACTGGAAATGCAGATTGAGAGAGCTTACCAGCATCGACCAACATACTCTCATCTAAGAAAGACTTGATGGTTCCCATGACTATCCAGACTCCGGCGCCATGGATTGCAGTCAGTGCTCCAGGTCTATGAGAGGAGAAACAGGTAGGCATTTTGTATGTCATCTTCGGGAGGATCATTCACTTATACAGCCCTAGAAGATGTTGTGACAGGACCACAGTTGGTTTTGGAGAGAACTTTTATCGTAGTCAGGAACTTTGTGCACTTGACCTGCAAATCAGCCAATTGAGAAGACCAGGAGAATCTTTTTCAAACGATAATCTAAATAGTCTAGTCTCAGTCCGCAGGAATTCTTTGTATATTTAAAAATAAGTCTTGATGTGGGTGTGTGCTTCTTATATGAAAAAAGTGATAACTACAGTTTTTGTTGTTGAGAGCTTAAGTCAAGCATTCCTACCCATTTTACAATTTTATTTATAGAGAGTTGAAGCCATCACTCAGCTTTTGACACCCTTGACTAAGTAGAAGAGGTCAATAAATAGATATAAATTAAGCCTTCAGGAATAATTCTTGATATAAAGAGCACTTCCATGTAGAACTCCATGCTATTGATATTTCATACCTGACAATACTGACCCAGTCATGATAAGTTACTACAATTTTGTTCACAACTGGATCTTACACCCCACTTAATTCTGCTACAGAATTGTCATTTACAAAGTTGTGATAACACTCACAAGGATTTCTGCATGCAAGTGCTGAGATTGTATTGGTACAATCAATGATCCAAACCATGAAGGGGCTCATGATAATATAATCTCAAGGGAAGAACCCATGCTGAAAACAGCTACAACCTCTGTGCCAGTCTGGAACAATTCAGAAGTTTAACTCTGGCATCAACCGAGTAACTGCAATTTGCCATGGAGTTCAGACTAATGCAACAACAGTACTAAGGTGAGAATGAGTGATTAAAGCACAAGTAGAAATGATCAAGTTGAACATGATACTCCCTCTGATGCAAGCATGACAAGAACACTACTTTATTATGATGAATGCCACTCTTAAGCCTTCCTTGCAGTAGAAAGTGATGGTGTTACTAAGTATCAGAAAAACTGAGAAAAACCTTACCTGCCTTCACAACAACAACATGACCCTAGTTCAAGGGAAAACTACCAGCAAATGAGAGCCGTATTTGGCTTTCACTTCATTTACTTCCAGATGCAGGTGAACAACGTTTCTAGAATTCTGATAAGTAGGTATCAAATACACAGTCATGTAGAAACAGTGAGGAAGTTGGGCTTTATGTCTGATTGTTGGTTAGAAACTGCCCTGCAGGATCAGGCTTATGCAAAACTGGAAAAAATTATTAAACTAGGATAACTGTTGTCCTAATTCAATGTATTGAGGAAAGAAGGGGCCAGAATGTAGTTTTGTCAGTTACACTAACTGACAATGGAGAATTAAGTATCCGTGTTCATAACAAAAGGGATAGTGCCAAGCCTTTTCATCAGCCACCTCACCCTCATCATTGGAGACTGGGAGGTTTGCTGTCTCTCCCGAGAAATGTAAGCAGTACCCCTGCAAGAACAGAATATGAGTGAACTTCCTGCATGGAGCAGGGAAGAATTCAGTTTCCCTAGAAAGAGAGACCAAAATGTGCAGGTCAGCAAATAAAATACAAGATAAAAACTCTGGAGAGAGAGAGAGAGAGAGAGAGAGAGAGAGAGAGAGAGAGAGAGAGAGATAACACTTTCTTACGAAGGCAGAGAAAATTAGTAAATGCGGATGCTTCATATACGAAGTATCACTCTCTTTGCAGGACCTAGAGACCAAGCCTTGATGAACATCGGAACCAAATTATATCTCGTGAAAAAAGCTATCGTACCCTACAGCAACATTTGGTTAATTAATGAATTACCATTTCATGAGGTCATGATCACCACCGAGATAAAGCCAGGCTCATTTGTTGTTGCCCTAGTAGACAAGGAACCATTAAATGGGGTCCAACTGCTCATAGTGCCAGAAATACATGTATTATAGGTAATGGAAGGAGTGGTTGCTTACCTGAGAAATATAATTATCTACATTGGCACCCGGGGGTGAGCACTGGAATCAATTATAAATTCTTTCCAGTGTTCAGCTGATGCTACCATAACAGTTATTTACCTGGAACACGTGTGCCATGGACCTATCTAACATCTGAAGCAAGTTGCGTACTGTGCTGTTTTCTTGGGGTAGTGGAATACTATCACAAATTATGTGCCAATTATTTTACTGTAAACTCATGTGGAATTTGCGGGGAATGATATTTGTTAAGAGGGACTTGAGTCTCGAAATTACTTAGCATGGCACCTTTGCATGCTTAAAACTCTTGATTTTAATTAGGCATTTGAAACTGCTTATGATTTGAATAATCTAGGGTTTGGCACCATCATAGTGCAGGAAGGCACCATTGTTTGCCTGGTGCTGATCAGCATGTTAAATACACCAGCAAAAAGTTTGATTAATGACGTAATAATTCCGAAACTGCTAAAAAGGAATCATTTTCATTACCGCTAGCTACCATATACATTCCGGGTAATAAGTCTTCCACTGAACTGGATGAGTAATAGCAACAGACGTTTGTCAAACTGGTCCTTGCACATACTGAAGTTTGACCCCAGAATCCAGCACATCCCTGGTGACCGTAACGAGAAGAATCAGCTAACTTGTCAGTCTTTTAAAACTTCATCCAATTATTGTTTTAACGATCAGTGAGGAGCTCCCTAATTTAGTCATTTGAAAATTCAGAGAATAGACAATTTTCTCCCGTAAGATTTTGAAATTATTTTTAAGGCTGAAAAGAATGGTTTATGTGTAAAAAAAGATAGCACAAAGATTAGAGATTTAATAAATACACATACACACTATATATATATATATATATATATATATATATATATATATATATATATATATATATATATATATATATATATATATAAACGTTTGTGTGTGTGTCAATGGTTTTTAGCCAATTAGCTATTAGTCTGAGCTCACCAATGAGAGACTTAAGGGTATCCCCAGTTGGGACGGGTGTGAGCTGTGGGAGGGGATGGGTGTTGGTAGTTGTGATTGAAGCTCGTTACCTGAAAAGTGCTGTTCCTCTGTTGATTGAAGCAATGTGTTGTTTACATGGTAGGTCTTCGACTATGGGGGGTTGCAGCTAGGGTGGAAAATGGTGTGGGATAGCAACCTTGCTGAAATCTTGAATGTTAAGAACCTATGAAGTAAATCATCCAGAGGGAAAACAGCATATAGAGTAAAAAATATACAATATGTATGCCGTATAGAGTTATCATCAGATAATATTTACTAACGTTGACCACGTAACTAAGCAAACTACCCTAAATATACAACTTAAGGTAATTGTACCCTCGAGATCTGAAGACTAGAGGCAGTGGAAGATTATCGTCTACAGGCTATGGCTAGGAGTAAATTTTGAACGTGAACGCACAAAATGATGTTAAAAATGAATCCTAATTATAAAGAATTTAGGAAATTGTACAATTTACGTGAATTTTTTTAGCAGTGTATAACCAATATTATTTTGCATAATGTACTTATGAAAGTAATATGAATCTATTCCACTGTGCTCAGATACAGATTATGTATAGCATGTGGAAAATGAAAAAATTGCCCATTCTGAAGTAAGGGATTTTACAGCAGTGATTTTACATTCCACATGGCATATATTGTACACACAGAATACTCATGTCTTTCCTGTGCTTTGTCGTCCACAGATCTCCACTCACCTCCAGCTTCTCTTCTCACAGTTTCTACCCAAGTAAGACTGGGTCTTCCAACTATTCTGATGCTTACAGGAGCCCAGCTGACACTATCACGTGCTATTCTCCCAACGGTTGTGCGCTGTACATGTTCAAGCCATCTCTATCTCCCTCCAACTACCATAATTTCCCTTGTGTCGTAATTTCTTACGCTATCCTGCCCAAAGATTTCTAATATCCCTAATAATTTTCATTTTCAGATTAATAAAGCCTTGCGTTTATAGCTTCAATGTCATACTGTGCTTAATATACACAAGGCAATACAGATAATGCTTGGCCTATGCATAATCTTTCATTTGTACTAAGTTTTAGTCTATTTGACTTCCTAACTTTGTAGAGCCTGCCCATTGTTTGATTTACCATATTCAGTTTCACTAAATTCGTTAATGGGCATTTCAATTACTGTAGCTTTACATATTTAACAGGAATGCCATAGTGACAAAAGGCCTACTATAATACTGTCTATGGTCCCTGTCAAATGCCTTCTTGTAATTAGTAAAAGCCATGAGAATGGGATCTTTAAATTCCACACATTGTTGCGCAGTATGTCTTCAGACAAATATTCGATATTTGTGACCCTGCTTTCTCTGAAACCAGCTTGTTCACCTCTAAGGTTTTTATTGATTCTTTCATCAGCCAACTGAAAATAAGCATATTGAATATCTTCATTAAAACCAACGTAAGGGCAATGTCACATTCAGTCAGGTCAGCTTTCTTTGGTACCCATGCTATAACTTCCAATTCCCAATTATCTGGCTTTGTCTCCTTATTCCATATTCTGCAAAAAGGTTTAGTAATATACGAGGTGTCATTTCAGCTTCAGCTAAAATCATCTCGGCAGTGGTTCTATCATAACCTGGCATTCTCTATCTCCTAATTTTCTTTATTATTGATTTCACTTAAAAAACTGTAAGTCATTTCATAAGTATGTTCAAGTCTTCTTCAGTTTCTGGTATGGCAATCAAAATATCCCCCTCATTTCACTTAATTATGACCTTACAAAAATATTCCTCTCATCTTTGTCTTTCCTCCTTTGATAATACTACTGACATCCCTAATTTTAATAGGTATCTTTCTCTTTTTTCATTCACCCATGGATATTTCATTAATAATTCTGTGGCCTGCTGTATACCAATGCCACACCCAAAGATATGGTTTGTTGCTATACTGTTTTCAACAAACCTTTTTATCTCTTACTGTCTATTGATCTTTGAACAAGCTGGTTTCAGAGAAAGCAGGGTCACAAATATCTTCAATATTTGTCTGAAGACATACTGCGCAACAATGTGTGGAATTTAAAGATCCCATTCTCATGGCTTTTACTAATTACAAGAAGGCATTTGACTTGGACCATAGACAGTACTTATAGTCCAGCCTTTTGTCACTATTGGCATTCCTGTTAAATATGTAAAGCTACTAATTGAAATGCCCATTAACGAATTTAGTGAAACTGAATATGGTAAATCAAACAATGGGCAGGCTCTACAAAGTTAGGAAGTCAAATTTAGACTAAAACTTAGTACAAATGAAAGATTATGCAATAGGCCAAGTATTATCTGTATTGCCTTGTGTATATTAAGTTACAAAATAAACAAGTATGACATTGAAGCTATAAACGCAAGGCTTTATTAATCTGAAAATGAAAATTATTAGGATATTAGAAATCTTTGGGCAGGATAGCGTAAGAAATTACGACACAAGGGAAATTATGGTAGTTGGAGGGAGATAGAGATGGCTTGAACATGTACAGCGTGCACAACCGTTGGGAGAATAGCACGTGATAGTGTCAGCTGGGCTCCTAATAATATCAGAATAGTTTTGGAAGACCCAGTCTTACTTTTCACAGGGCCGGCCTCCCCTCCTTCAGGCTCACTAGGCAGTCGCCTAGGGAGCAAGAATGAAGGGGCGCAAGAACTGGGAACATAAATAAATAAATAAATAAATAAACAAATAAATATATATGCAAAGCAATTATATATATACAGAACAATTATAACAATTATACATAACTTTATATAAATATATATATATATATATATATATATATATATATATATATATTTATATATATATATATATATTACAATAAAGAAAAATATACAGAAAGCTACAATGACTTTTTTGTGGACATAGTTCCATACAATGTTCAACTGAAATTAAACATTTTCTAAAGAATGACGCAGTTTTATACTACATACAAATACAATAAAAATACAAGGATACATTTAGTTTACTTGAACTGAGTAATACTGAATAGACGGAAAACAAAGTAATGTAGTTAAATGTTCGAGTCAGTTGACAAATATTTCTGCACCAATTCTTTAAAAAGAGAATTATTTACTTTTAATAACCTAATAATATTAATTTTAGAATGAATTATGATATGCTTACCATAAAAAAATGACGAAGTCTCATGATATTATCGAGATTACATCATGCCATACGCGTATGGGCCACACAGAATCTCTCTCTTGTGCTCTCTCTGGGGATTTTTCCAGATTTTTTATTTTTTATTTTTATTTATTTATTTATTTTTTATGCTGCAACCCACACCGAGCAACGTGTATTATACAAGTTACCGTCTACTCCTCTTACTAAAAGTAAAGTTAGTGTTTCCTCTGAAAGCTACAAAGGCACTTCACTTTTTCTTTGGTGAGTCAACCGTGAGGGAAATCTTGAGCACAGACATACTGCACATTCCCCTACATGTCTACAAGTTGAGACTCGAGAGTGAGGCTACTAATAATTAATTCAAGTCTTCAACATTCCCGGGTAGACCGTAGAATCGTAGATCCTGCATATGATTCCACCAAATTCGTGATTCATCACTTACCAGGTAGGAATAGGCCTAATTTTTGGTCATTGATTTAACTTACACGGTATAGATGTCGGAGGGCAGCCGATAGATCACATCGACATAATATTTTTGCTAATATTAGTGCATGTAACTTGATATAGGCTTCAGCTGCCTGCCTAAGGTATTATGGTGACAGAAAATGATTACTCGTATGATATACTGATAAGCGATAGTAAGATTTAGCGATGATACTTTTTAGCTCATTTTAACTGATTCCGTACAATATTATTGAGCAGATTCTCACCAAATTATATTTGAGGATAGCAGCTAAGCTTTATTTCAGAAAAGCTTTTACTAATGTTAGCATAAAATTGATTTTTTCTAATAAAATTGAAAAAATTAAACCCCAATTGCAAGTGTGTTTGTTTTTTTAAGTGGGCTTTTTTTGTGGGGTAATGTCTCCCCAGCTGATACACACATACATACACACTATACTTTATATATATATATATATATATATATATATATATATATATATATATATATATATATTCTATATATATATATGTGTGTGTGTGTGTGTGTGTGTGTGGATGTGCGTGCATAATGCATTTCAACTTAATATTTGGTAACTGGATTTACAATTAAACTATCCCGAAATGTCACCCAATGGGGAGCAACTGACCACTGCTCACCCCAGATCTCCTAGCTGGTGGACCTGGGGCGCTGGATTAAAATATTAGCCTAGGCGCAGGAAACCCTTGAGCCGCCCCTGGCTATGGTCAACCTGTTTTTCAAAATAATCTTTTTTATCTCTTACTGTCTATTGATCTTTGTTTAACACTATTATCCCGACTTGAGTACTTAGTACATTTTACTTTGAGTTCTTCATCTCCTGCCTGAAAATTGTTTACTTGTAACTTTGGTTTCTGTCTATCCCTCATTGTATCCCAGGTCTTATACAATGTCCAAGGTCTCGTCTTGTTACCTCATGTCCCAGTACTTCCTTTCCAGCCGACTGATACATTCATGATGTCAAATCAGTTCTAAGTCATTGTCTGCTCCTTCTCAAACCTTGAGATTCTGCCAACTTTCTTGTCTGGTGCATTTGATTTCATCTTTAGAATGCCAACATGTGTTCCCCTGTAGTTCCTAATATTTCTGTATTTTTTCCTCCGTTGATTAATGGCTATGTCTTCTATGTGGTTTCTAAGACCGACATCTGCATGTTTATGGAGTTCTTGATTACACTAATTGTGAGTGAAAGCAAACACCAATATAAAGTAGGTTCTTACAGTGTAATCTTGTGGAATGTTACAAAATAAACAAGGGACACAAATTAGGTGTAACCATTGGGACGATCTCCGGAAGCAACACTATTGCTAAAATGGTGAGATATCATTATTGCCATTACATACACACATTAAGGAGGCATTAGCTATGTATAAGCATATGAATATTATTATCATGAAGGAAGGTATTTTAATGGCATATGAACATAATAATAAAATATTCGATATAAGGTTACAAGAGAATAAATGCAATGAATAGGCTAATAATTGGAATATAAGCAGTGTCTCTCTTTGGACAAATGTACTATGATATTTTTCATATACCAATACCTCCCTCCACCTCACGCTCACAGAGCTCCTTTCCTCTGAGCCTTTGAGAATGGCATGGGATCACTGGAGGGATATCATTTAAGGACTGCTTTTCTAGGTCGGAGCAACAGGTCATAAAGGACGTGGGGAAGGGGCCAACATTCGAGAGATGACTCTTGTAATCCCTGGACCTTCTGCATCCATGACTACTCCAACTTTGTCCTGTTGGTGCAATGTCAAGTCTAGCTCAACATGGGCAGCAGCACGATGGTCACAGTTTTAAGAGGTGCTAAAGAATGAGCAGGAGAAAAGTTACTGCTAGTTTATTGTGGACACAGGCGGTTTATATAGCGGCGGACTGATGTCACGCCGAGGAATACAATGAGAATCAGGGTGACCTGAGGTCAATTACTCTTGACAATAAATACAATGAATAAATACACTCTGAGTTGCAAAAATGGACATTGATCAACTTGACAACATTCTGACACATGAGCAAAAGAAACATATGCAAAATAAGTTAGTAACAGGTATACATTTGCATAGATAAGTTTGAATGATTGGGTCTGGCTGATCCTGCGTGACCCGTTATCAAAGGAGTGGCATAGAAAACGGGTCGCCATCATAGAAGACCCGCTCAGTGGGGACTTTACAAATACTCCCCCCCCCACAAAAGACGTGGGTAACGTCTGATTAATCCATGTATCTGCTGGGACGTTGAAGAGTGCCGCGGCTGCGCGAAATGAGCTAGGGGTTGTGCTGTGTGTGGGAGCGGCTGGCTGCGGGTGTGGGCGGATGTTTCCGGGGGTGGCCCCGTGACCTCCTTCTGCGGCGGCTCAGCTGCAGAGGCGACTGTTCTGGCGGAGGGCGCGGTGCAGTGACATCTGCTTCCTCCTCCAGGAGGGCGGGCTTGATGCGGTCGATCGACACCAAGTCGTCCTTCCCGTGAAGGTCGAGGCGGAAAGCCTTGTTGTTCCTCTCCAGCACACGGAAGGGCCCCCTGTAGGGCCTGGTTAGCTGGGGGGCGGACGGCGTCATCCTTGACGAAGACATGAGTGGTGGAGGACAATCCAGGAGGCGTGAAAGCGACTGACCTGTCGGTGTACGTCCGCTTACAGGGGGAGAACTTACCAACTATGTCGCGAAGCCTCTGGACTGATGAGTTGTGCCAATCTTCTGTTACTAGTTTGCCTGGGACTACGAGGGGCTCCCCGTAGATTTTCTCCGCTGCGGATGGGTCACTGTTGGCTCTGGGGGCGGTTCTCAGCCCGAGGAGGACCCACGGCAGTTGGTATTTCCAATCTTCAGCGGTGCAGCGGGCCATGAGGGACGCTTTCAGGGACCTGTGGAACCCCTCGACCAAGCCATTGGCTGCGGAGTTGTAAGCGGTGGTGGTATGGTGAGTTATCCCCAGCAGGCGTGCCAGGGCGGACCACAACTCGGACACCGAACTGGCTAATCCAGCTGGAGAGGAGGGCCTCGGCACACGCACTGGCGGTGGCTTCCTGCATTGGTAACGCTTCAGGCCACCTGGTTGAGTGGTCGCCGATCATCAGGAGATATCTGGCCCCGCCTGGCGGGGGAAGAGGGCCGACGACGTCGATGTGTATGTGGCCGAACCGTCTCCCCAGCTGAGGAAACTCGCCTACCCCGGACTTGGTGTGATGTCCCATCTTGCTGGTTTGGCACCGAAGACACTGTCTCGCCCAAGTCCTCGTGCCCTTCCGCATCCCTTGCCAGACAAACTTCTCTGTCAGCAGCTTGGCCATCGTCCTGCCGCAGGGGTGGGACTGCCCGTGGATGACGTCGAATACCTGGCGGCGGCGGGAGGTGGGCACCAGGGGGCGAGGCTGGCCAGTGCTGACATCACACAGGAGTTTTGGTCTCCCAGGGTCAAGGGCCACGTCCCTCCACTTTAGGGACGTGATGGCGGTGCGGTAGGCTGGAGTCTCCAGGTCGGCAGCCTGTTCCTGGGCGAGGTCCTTGTAGTTGATCCTGAGCTGCACCGCGTTGAGCTCGATTCTGGAGAAGGCATCTGCTACAGGGTTCTTCCTGCCGGGGAGGTATTTGATTGAGCAGGCGAACTCCGCGACGGCCGCGAGGTGCCGCTGCTGCCTGGAAGACCATGCGTCCCCCTGCTTGGTGAAGGCGTGGACCAGCGGCTGGTGGTCCATGTAGACTGTGAAGGGCGTACCCTCCAAGAGGAACTTGAAGTGCCGGACCGCCCGGTACACAGCGCAGAGTTCTTTGTCGAAGGTGCTGTAGCGGGTCTCCGTGGGGTTGAACTTTTTGCTGAAGAAGGTGATGGGCTGGTGGGTGCCGTCGATGATCTGCTCCAGGACGGCTCCGCAGGCGACGCTGCTGGTGTCTGTCATCAGTTGGAGGGGAGTGCTGGGGTCATGGTGGCCCAAGGCAGTTGCCTCAGCGAGGGCGGCCTTCGTCAGGGAGAAGGCCTGCTGCTGGCTGGGTCCCCACACTAAGGATTTTGGTTGGCCCTTCAGGATCTCCGTCAGGGGGTCCATGGTGAGTGCGATCTCGGGGATGAACCTCCTGTAGTAATTTACCATCCCAAGGAAACTCCTGGACGGCCTTGACAGAGGTAGGGGCGGTGAACCTGGTGATGGCTGTGACCTTTGATAAGAGCGGGCGGACGCCATCTGGGGATATCTCGTTGCCTAGGAAGTCAGCTTTCTCAACACCAAAGGTGCACTTGTCAAATCTGATGATGAGGCCATTCTCCTGCAGTCGCTGCAGGACCGCCCGGATGTGCCTCTGGTGTTCTTTGTGGGACCTGGAAAATATAAGGATATCATCCAAGTAGCAGACGCAGAAATTCAGGTCCCCAGGATGCTGTCCATCAGCCTCTGGAAAGTTGCCCCCGCGTTCCTCAGGCTGAAGGTGGAGAAGGCGAAGACGTAGGACCCGAAGGGCGTGATGATGGTGGTTTTCAGGATATCCTCTGGAGCAACTGGTACCTGAAAGTAGGATTTTAAAAGATCCAATTTAGAGAATATCTTGGCCCCGTAGAAGGAGGCCGTGAGATCCTGCATGTTCTGCAGGGGGTAATGGTCAGGTTCGGTTGCGAGGTTGAGCCACCTGTAGTCGCCGCAGGGTCTCCAGGAGCCATCCAGTTTCTGCACCATGTGGAGGGGAGAGGCCCATGGGCTGGAGGCCTTCTTGCATATGCCTATCCGCTCCATCTCAGCGAAGGCATCCTTGGCCTCCTGAAGGCGCCAAGGGGGAAGCCTGCAGAACTTTGCGTGTGCAGGGCAGCCCCTTGTCTTTATGTGATGGTAGATGCCATGTTTTGCAGGGGCCCCGGGTACCTGACGGCGCTAGAGCCGGAGATACACGTGGAACTTCGTCGTTGCGGACATAAGGAGGCGGTTTATATAGCGGCGGACTGACGTCACGCCGAGGAATACAATGAGAATCAGGGTGACCTGAGGTCAATTACTCTTGACAATAAATACAATGAATAAATACACTCTGAGTTGCAAAAATGGACAATGATCAACTTGACAACATTCTGACACATGAGCAAAAGAAACATATGCAAAATAAGTTAGTAACAGGTATACATTTACATAGATAAGTTTGAATGATTGAGTAGGGCTGATCCTGCGTGACCCATTATCATAGGAGCGGCATAGAAAACGGGTCGCCATCACAGAAGACCCGCTCAGCAGGGACTTTACACAGTCTTCATTCTTGGTCTGCCACTTTTGTGAAAATGAGTGAGGGTGGTCAGAGATACATGACCTGAGAGGACAGCCATACAGGATCTGGGCAGGGTAGGCCCCCATGAAGTTGGGAGTATTTCGGAGCTCCAGCAATCCTTGGTTGAATACTTCACAATCAGTGTTGCCAGATGGTGCTGTTGTTAAGATGAGGTGTTTGACTGACTTAACACCAGACTCGGCATGACCATTTGATTACGGGTAATGCAGTGAAGTTACTACATGTTGAACTCTCCATCACTTCATAAATTCCTGGAACTCAACACTGGTAAACTGTGGTCCTTCACTGGTCCTGAGACAAAGACATACACCAACTTCCTGGAAGTAGCAACAAAAGATCCTGATGGTGCTAGAGGCTGTGGTGTAACCTTTGCAAGGGACAACAACAAGCCGCATGAGAGCTGGTTGACTACGATGAGGAAGGACTTCCCTGCAACAATGAAGAAGCCTGCTGAGACAGACTCAAAAGGCCTTATAAGGGTGTCATCATTTATTAGGGGTCCCTGTTGTTGGGATGGCTGCAATATCTGCATGACTCACAAGCTCCAACTGTGTTGGCAATGTTGGAGTTATTACTGGACCAAAAGACTGTCTGCTTTGCTTGGTGCTTGGTGGCTTCCACATCTCTGTGGCTGTCATGCAAGTGGGACAAGGTGAAGTGGCAGAGGGCAGCAGGAACTACAATTCTTGCTCTGTATAGGATGAGTTCACCATTGGTGAGTAGAGGTCATCTCTTATCTTCCAGTATGGAAGTAAGAAGTTGTGAAAATCATGTCTATTGGAGGGGAATCCTGGGGTGATATAATGAAGTAAATGAAGGTACGAAGGGTCTGTTCTTGCCGAGGCGTGAAGATTTGGAGAATCCTATTAGCATCTTGAGCTGAAGACTCTTCTGAAGATGTGACAGCTTTCACAGGCATGATAGCTAGGAGACGGGTGGCAAAAAGAAGCACCTTAGATCTCATCCTCTGGTGTGGGGTGGCTGACTGGGACTCAAGACAAAGGATCAGGAATGTAAAGTGACCTGCCAGCATGATACACAGCTGTGAAGAGGTAGGGTGCAATTTTCTCCTTCAGGGCGCTGGAGGTGGGGATTCTTAATAGCATCCAGCATGGAGTAATTCAGAATAGGAATGAGGGGGTGGTAATCTGTCATTCCAGTGAAATTCTGTAGGCCACCTAGATATAGCCTACATTTCAACATTGCCCAGATGGCAGCTAGCATCCCTGTGTCAGTAAGAAACTGACAGCCACACTGAATGGTATTGGTTATGCCATCCTGCAGGAGGACATATCCAATACCCTTGAGGCGTGAGTTGAAAAGAGTGAGAATGGGTGGACTGGTGAGAGATGACTTCACTCACTGAAAAGCTGACTTCAAATCTTCCTTGGAGTCCTTAATTCATGTAGGAAATATTCCGTAGCTTCTGAAGGTGGTTTGTTGGCTGGGATGGATAGCTCCTTGCATCTGTTGACATGTTTGACTTCCAAAATGGGTTTAGGGAAGTCTGAAGATATTATGGCCAACTCTTGACAAGGAGCCAAAGACAAAAGCAGAGGTTGTACATTTTCATGGACTTGAATCCTTGCAGAACAAGACTTCTTACCAAGGATGAGGGTAGACTAGAATGTACCAAGTGCAGGTGCCATTTGAGACCCATCCACAGTGAACATGATGGTCAGTGGAGGAGGTTGCAAGCTGCTCCTGGAGAAGCCCAAGCTTTCAAGATGTTGCTGGTCAATCACAGTGACATCAGCACCTGGGTCTGGCAACATCTGTATGCAAGATTTAACATCGCTGAATGACAGGAGAACACAGATGGATTTGGGTGTCTTAGAGGCAGTGTAGGATGGTGATCCTAAGTGACAACACCTGTTCTTGCATGAATCTAGAATCTTGCTGGAGTTGGAGGAGGTACCACTGTTGCTTGAAGATCCATCTTGTCTCTTCTTCATTTTCCTACAGCACTTATCAATGTGACTAATGCGATTGTCCTGGTCCTGGTCCAATGACCAAGCTGGGCACAGCGTTTGCAAGTACTGTTGGCTGCTGGGTACATATCAGGGCCATGCTGATGGGCACAACACTGGCATAAAAGAATTGATGCCAATGTCTTTTTTGAAGGATGGGGCTTTTTACTTTTCATATTCTTCCTCTCCTTCTTGTAGGCAGAAACGGCACACAACTGTTTGGGTGGATCAAGTATGGTGAACGTTGCACTTTTAGCAGCTTCATACGACTGACAACTGGGTCTCCTGGCATGCAGCTGCACTTGCTGGGGACAAGTCATCTTCCTCTGTGATGCATCGAAGTCTCACGTAGAGATCAGCAAAAGGCTCTCCTTCCATATGTTTGCAGCTGTTAAATTCCCTTTGGTGATTTAGTAACCCCTTTATGTGAGATTGTAGGGCATTCAGAACTTTGTCTAAAGCCACGTCTGTGGAGGGTGAACTTTGCAAAATATGCTCCAAAATGGTGAGTTTTGAGGGCCAGGCACATTTGCATCTGGATCATTTGCTTTTCTCGAGGAGCCTAGAACGGCCACCTTGACAGCGTTGTCATCCCACTGATGTCTCCATTCCCAAAACATTGGGAATGTTGCATCAACCTTGAGTGGGGGTGGCGTTTGAGCCATTGCTTTCTGTGGTGGAGAAAGAGAAGACTGACTGGAGTGGGAAGCAGTCACCTCTGAAGCAAGTGTGGAGTCATCTGAATTAGAGTTCTAGTAGAGAGCATATGAATGAGAGCATTAAACTTGGTATTTTCCTCCCTCTGCGAAGTTCATCCTCCCTTCTACACAACTCCTTTTGTTGTCCTTTTCTTCTTCCTCGCATTTTCTTTGTTGTCTTCTTTCTTCCTCTTCACGTTGTCGTCTTTCTTCTTCATAAAGGCAGGATTCCTCTAGAAACTTTATGAAGATGAGAAAATCCCTGCTGGTTGCTTGAATGGCAGGAGGTTGATAATGATGGCACAAGAATGGTGGGGGTGGGAAGGCATGCTCCTCTCCCACAACATGCCCACCGTGGGTGTGGCTACCCACAGCACCGACTTCTTCTAATCCCTGTCCTATGGGCAACTCTGATATACTACATGTGTATGTGTGGTTTATTACAAGTCTTCTGACTCCATCATTATGTTAAGAGTGCAGTGGAAAAAATTCAATAAAATTATAAACAAAGTTTCCATATAAAATAAAAATTTTATAAGTAAAAAAGCACCAAGAGTGTGAGTTTGCAAATTGAGTTGGACGAACTAGGCACAACAATGGTTCTTGGGTAGCTTGCTCATCATTCGCCAGGTGCCTAGAGGAAACACGTGTGAGAGAGTGATTGTTAGCGCTCTCTGTGGCATAATTAAGAATTGGCCTAAAATCAAAATGAAGGCACGACTGCACTGACAAAAAGAGAGCATTATATCACACCGTACTCGCCTAAACTACTGCACTGCACGAATAAGTCACAGTAAATCCAGTACTGCAGGTTTTCACAAAATGTTACACCACATTGACAAAGATTAATGGCATTCCTAAGATCCGGTTACAAAGTCCTTTTTTAAAAATATGTCCCACAAACACTGCTATTTTCATTGCACTATGTATGTTTATGGGGTTCTTTCTTAACACTAACGGCGGGTGAAAGTAGACTTCAATAGGAAGGAGGTTCTTACAGTGTAATCTTGCGGGATGATACAAAAAACAAGGGACACAAATTAGGTTTAACTAATGGGATGATCTATGGCTAATTAACTGAATGATTGTCCCAGAAGTAACGGTATTGCCAAAATGGTGATATATCATTATTTCCATGACATACATACATTAAGGATGCATTAGGTGCACATAAACATTTGAATATTATTATTACTGTGGGAGGTTTTTTAATGGAGTATGATCATAAGAATAACGTATCTGATATAAGGGTACTGTACTGCAAGAGAATAAATGCACTGAACAATAACTGGAACATAAGCAATGTCTTTCTCTTACGACAAATGTACCACGAAATCTTTCATATACCAACACCATCTGGGGAAGTCCAAGTGTATTTATAGATATCTTTTTGTTGGAGAAGAGTACATCCAAATACCAATTTATTTATACCAGCGAATATAAGAAATTGCAACAAGTTTTTATTTGCAGTCTCCATACTTTAAAGACTGCAAAGTGTTCCCACCTACGTTTTCGTTCATATCACCAACAACAATTTTCATGCTATTTTCTGGTATTTCATCTTTAATATTCTGCACTTCCATAGAAAATTCATCTTTATTTCTTTGTTCCTGTCTATGTATGTGGTAGAAGTCAAAGATGATTCAATGGCTAAATAAATTAAAGGCTAGCTGGTTCCTAGTAACATTCAGTTCCAAGCTGACTAAGACTAGTGACCCCTACCGTTTCCTGCTGATTTTCAACCAGGTATCCACAGTTGAAGCCGAAGAGACAAACCTCTCAATGCCTTAACCCTGTCCATCATCCCACTGCCAATGATTTCCGGTGCTCCTCTGGAGCAAGGCCTCTGTTTTCATTTTGGGGTTGCAA
The DNA here is from genome assembly GCF_040412425.1 of Macrobrachium rosenbergii. Lineage (NCBI taxonomy): Eukaryota > Metazoa > Arthropoda > Malacostraca > Decapoda > Palaemonidae > Macrobrachium > Macrobrachium rosenbergii. The sequence continues at coordinate 37,754,082 of NC_089749.1, read as the reverse complement.
CTACAAGGCAACAGGTACTCTCACCCTGCGCCTGGGGCCCTCATCCTATACACCATATTGACCTGGTGCTCATTATGGGCAGGGGTCGCAACTCCATGAAGTGATATACAAATTCCAGTCGTATGAAGAATACCTAAATATATAATGAAAGCATCCCCCTTATATTAACATACATAAGTTTCTCAAGCTGCCTGCCTCCAAATTCTCATTGTTTTTCTTTTCTTTTATCTTGAAACACTAATAGAGTTGTCAACCACAGCGGTTTGCACAGCCAGATTTGCCTTACAAAGCAGCTATACAAATGTTCAGTACATCTCTTGCCAATGTGAATGAATCAGCAAAGACAAGACTCAGCAAACGTCTCCAGCTCTCTCTCTGATGTCGTGTATGAAACTCTTCAGGTGTGCCAATCCCATTGTTGGTTTGTAGAATGCTGTCTCGTGAAGAAGTTTTTTGGTTGAAAATCGTTGTGATGTTGCTTTGCCTTAGGTAGTGGACTGGAATATAAAATTCAGGACAAAGGCCAAGAGCTGGGACCTATAAGGTCATTCAGCGCTGAAAATAATGTTCCAGCAATTGTTAGGATAAGGGGAAAGTAAGATGGAAGAAAAAGAATATGAACGGAGGTAGAGTAAAAGGAATGAAAGGGGTGGCAGCTAAGGGTCCAAATGAGCTGCAGGCGCACTGACAGCATATCCCCTTTACGGAGTTGCCTCAGCCATTCACAAACCAATGATATTTACTGAAAAGTTACTTTTTTATTTATTATATTGATTATCAGACGCTGACAGTTCTTCTTCATATATATATATATATATATATATATATATATATATATATATATATATATATATTCTTATATATATTATCAGACGCTGGCAAATATATATATATATATATATATATATATATATATATATATATATATATATATATATATATATATATATATATATACATATATATATTTTTTTTTTTTTTTATTATATTATATATATATATATACACACAGGGATATATTCGTGAAATTGGATAAATTACACTTCCGGAGGAATCTTGATTAAGGAACTGATTATGCTGTCTTCATAATTTGTCTACTTGTTACCAAATTGCTATTCCCCAAGTCCATGACATCAAACCAATCTTAAACAAATGAAATAAAATCTGAATTTAATCTACTGTTTGTCGACCCCAGCATTCTCTTCTTTTCAGCATTCTCATTGTCGACAAAATCTTCCTGCAGGGATTTTGCTGACAAACCCTTCCATCGAGTCAGGTTCAGAGATCAGTAGTGCCATATAATTGGACACTACTTGTGTGTCTGTTGTTTCTGTATGCTAGCACTGTTACTGTTTTGTATAGACACGTATTATTGCTACCCAGAAGTAGAATAAACGAAGTTCTAAGCACCACGAGTCACCTCTCAAGCCTTCATACATACATTATAGAGTGAAAACCCCGAGTCCGAGATATGGTGGCAGTGAAAAAGTGAAAGAATTCATCTCCAAGGACTGCAACTTAGTTTCTGTATGTATTAGTTACTGAGAAATTTGTTGCGATGCTTGACGGGAAGAGGTAAGACATGGTCTGAGACCAGAGAAAAGCCAGTGTCGCTTCTGCAACCACGCTATTCCAGTACTGTGTGAAGGCAATTGATGATGGTAGCGTACCCAGAAAGCATGGTAAATTGCATAGTTATGCCAGAAGAATATATTATGATATGATCTGATTTGATTGTGTGTTAGCTAGTCAGAAAATTTGACAAAGGTCAGTCACAGGAAATCAACCCACAGTAGCCTAACCTTCCATGTGAGTTAGGGTAAACGCTCGGAGCGTGAGACACTGCGATATTCATCCGCTGTTTGGACACTTCCAGAATATGCATTCGAACGTGCCCCCATCAGCATCAGTGGGACTTGTGCCCCCTCTACACAACACGCCGAGACCTCTACGTTTCTGTCAAAGTAACAGGTTTCTCCTAAATTATGAAATAATGGCATATTTCCAATTAAACAGAGGTTCGTTAAGATTTAGCCATGCGCAGTGCTAACTTACCGGCCATGACGCTCTCGAAACTTTTACTTAAAACACTTTAAAAGTGGACGAGTGACTTGTGTAAACAAAACTGCCCATTTCCTGTGTTAAATCTGCAAAAAAATTGCACCCATAGATGCTGACATCATTTCCTTGACATCAGTGGTAAACACTGGCACGTTTCGGGGCTTGGACAGGGAACTCTAGCGAATTTTTGGGATGCCAGAGAGCTAGATAATATTTAAGTAACTAGGCAGCTAAGCACCAGAATAAGGTTATAAACTGAGTAAATGTATTTCGTGTTCATTATAATTCATTTGGAAATATTTGTTGTTGGAGCAAACCAGATTCCTGAGACAAATTTCAACGCTTTTACTGTGAACTTTACGATGTAGCTATTTTTCGCATTTTCCTATTTTTTTTATTTATTAATAAATATTACATACAGTGTAATATATATATCACATACAGTGTAAGTTTTGTCAAATATAATGGTGTTTTAAGTAATAATTTTGGATTGTTCCGACATGATATACAAACCATCGGTCCTTTACATCAGGAATCGCTTTCAGTGTAGGCTGGAAACGCCCAATGAGCTTTCAAACAAGGTGGTTAGGCAGTTAACTACCGTCCGGGAGGCGGGAGTACCACCTGCCCGGATGTAAACATTCCAATTTGCTTTCGGCCATCGTAGACTGCGGACGTTGTTTCTCACGCTCTCTGCCTGACTGCTGTTGAGCTTTTCCCGGCGGGAACTTTCCTTTTTCTTAAGTATGAATGTTGATAAGTCCATGAAGCCCTCCTACTTCCAGCGTGTGTGTCCTGGGGTAGTAAGCAAAAAATGCCATACTTTTAGATCTAGCATTGACATGGACACACGTGCCCTCTGCCCCACTTGCAGGGAACGTGTGTTTGCACTCTTCACCTTGTAACAAGTGTTGTTCCTGGTCTCCCGAGCAGTGGAAGAAGTATGAAGGGAGGAGACATTACTGTAGGAAGCCTGTCAAGAAGTCGTCCGAGGGTAACACGCCCCCGAAGACTCCCATGGTGGCTGATCCATCGGGATCGTTTCTCCCTCCCGGCAAGCTTCCCCTTCTTGCTGCCTCTCCCTCGGATGAGGACTCCCCCTCCCCTTCCTCATTCATTTCATCAGGTGTGGAAGGCCGCGGGGGAGTGGTTGCTCAGGACATCCTCTATGGGGTCTCTCCTTACTCCAGGGGTGAATACTTTGTCCTCAGGTTTTGGGGTGGAAGTGTCCTCTGTTGGCCAGGTACCCAATCTAACATCTGCCTAGCTGCACCTGGGTCTGCCTGGCGTTCCGTCACTGGAGGGTCTGGCGTCACACTTGTCTGGCGCTCTGGTGACGACCCACACATCCACTGCTTCCACCGCCATGACTGTCACCATGTCGCCATTCAGCAAGCTGCCTGTGACGGTGGCCTCTCACCTCGACCACGGTTCTGGCTCCTTTCTTCCCTGACATTCGGTCCAGCCTGGCTCCCCATGCGCCACCTGTGCCTCCAACCCTGGCTTCGTCCCTGGACTGTCCTGGCTCCTGCGCTGCTGTATCTGGCCCGGTAGCTGCTGACCTGAGCACCGTCTCCGCTACCCAAGTTGCGCCTGCTTCCGTGACCCCCCTGGTTGCTCCCCTGCCTTCTGCTGCTCCTCCGTGGTTTGGGGACCTGACTACGACCCTGAGGAAGATGGTGAAGAAGAAGTCGAAGAAGAGATCAAGGAAGGTGTCGTCTTCGTCTTCGTCGTCGTCGTCTGCTGCCTTGTCTTCCTCTTCTCCTTCCAAGGCTCCTCAGCCAAGAAGAAGAAGTCTGCCTCTTCGCCTCTCACTCCCCAGAAGTCTTGCTTCTAAGGCCAGCGGGTCCGGGTAGGACACTTGCCCATGAGTCTCTCTGAATACCTGGGTCTCTAAGGAGACCCAAGTACCCCAGTCTGGTACAGGAGAAACCTCTCTCTGTATGGACTCGGGTGCGGGACGAGAGAAAGAGTCCGGGCATGCAGGTGCCCCAACTCTTCCTGCTAGTGCTTCTTCTAGTAATAAGCCAGGTTCACAGGAAGGTGCACCAGTTCCTAGGGTCCGGACACCTGGAGAAGCAGAGAAGAGGTCCCCTGCTCAGTCTTCCCAAGAGGTTTCAGCTTCGGAGAAGACTTGGGTGTGTGCAAAGGACAGCGCAAGTTCTCACCAGGCAACCATGCGCTCGATTCCTCCCAGTCCCCAGCCACGTTCATGCGGCCAGCCTGGCGCGGGGGAGGCGAGCACGCAGCTCAGCTCACACAAGCCACTCCGCTCTCCTCGGGAGATCACTTCACCCAGGCGAAAGCGCTCTCCTTGACCCGGGCTGCCATCACCACCACCATGGGTTGGTGACTGCTCCCAGCCCGCTGCTCCTGTTGGTTCTGCCAGCAAGACCGGCGGGAGTGCCCAGTCCTCCTCACCTGTCCCCTCTACATCCTGGGTTCCTTCCAGGGGGCGTGAGTCGGACAGGAAGAACTCTGGCGAGTTGTCTCTCCAGAGCTCTACCTTGGGGGTGTACGTGCCTGGCTCGGTCCTTGGTTCGACCAGGTCGTACGCCTGCTTGGTACAGGGAGGATCACGGGGGTCTGCCAAGGTTCTCCCTCCTGCAGGGAGAGTAGATCTGGAGGATGCGGAGGGTCCTCTTCCCCAGGACGCAGAGACCCCCGAGATATAGAGGATGTTTGCTGAGGTAATTGCGCTGATTCGTCAACACAACGACCTCGGGGAAGGGACCACGGCCTCGTCTGTGGATCGTCCGTTGTGCCTCAAATCCTTTTGGGGACCCATAAAGGAACCCAAGGCTTCGGTGGGGCTGCCGTGGTCCATGATTGCTGAGGGGGTACTCGATCAGGTTAATGGTCTTGTGTCTAGGCAGGACAATGCTCTCCAACTGAATCGCTCGGACAAGCTACTTCCCCCTCCTCTGCCTCGCCAGAAGCGTTTCTACTCACCATCAGAGAGGTCATTGCTGCCTAAGCAGGTTGACCCAGACCTGGTTTGTCTAGATCTCCAGGTCTGTCATTGCAGCAACTTACTGCAGAGAGTATCTCCCTCTCTCAGCAAGAGGCCGCAACTCTGGAAGCCACCTCCATGGTGGCCTTCTAGGCAGTCTCCTTGCTGGATCTGTGGTCCTTCACAGTATCGAAGGTGGCTGCTTCCTTGGGTGCTATTGTACCCGGGGAGGACTCCGCTTTCAGGAGACTGTGCCAGTCTGGAGGTAGGGCCATCTACCTCGCCCGCCAGACGGCAAACCTGTGGGCTAACCTGATCCTGAAGCAAAGGGAAGCCGTTCTTTCTTGCTTCTCCAGGTTTGTGGGGTCCGAGTGGGCAATGACCCTGCAGAACAGACCATTGCTGGGGTCTACCTCTCTCTTCTCTAGGGAGTTGGTGGATGCTGCGGTAGACAAGTGCTGGGCCAATGACAGCGACCGGCTTGTTCACCAGGCAGTGGCCAAGATCTCCGGGTCCTTGTGCTCCACTGTGGCCAGGCCCTTCCTCTGCCCCTAAGAAGTCCCAGTCTTTGAAGGGGTCCCGTGGAAAAACCCAGCCTTCTCTTCCTCTGGAAAGGGTGGGTCTTTCCGCCCCTTTCAGCCCGCTTTCCAATCCGGAAAAGGGGGCAAGAGGAAGAAGAAGAAGGGGAAATGCTAGGGGCGGCATTCCCCCCAAAATGCTGCTGAAGGTGGGGGGTTGCCTGTCGAGCCATTGGGCAACATGGCAGCGACATGGAGCAGAGACCTGGATAGTGGATGTCCTTCGGGATGGATATCTACTACCCTTCAAGTCTCGGCCTCCCCTCACCAACTCTCCAGTCTGTCTCCGCACATACGCCCAAGGAACTCCGAAGGACTTCGCACTACAGCAAGAAGTGCAAGCCTTGCTGGGCAAGGGTGCTGTGGAAGTCATGTCATACTGGTCTCCAGGCTTTTACAGCCGTGTCTTCCTCGTAGAGAAAGCCACAGGGCAATGGAGACCAGTCATAGACATCTCTCCCCTGAACCGATTTGTTTGCAAGACTTGGTTCACAATGGAAACAGCGCCATCCGTGCTCGCTTCCATCAAGGAGAACGACTTCATCCGTCCTCTCGCAAGTACCTCCGCTTTATCCTCGGGATTCAGTTCCTTTCCAATTCAGGGCACTCTGTTTCGGGCTCTCGACCGCTCCCCAGGTGTTCACGAGAGTCTTCTCTCTTGTCAGCTTGGTCCCATTTGCACAGGATATGTCTACTGAGGTATCTCAATGACTGGCTCGTCCTGGCGAGCTCCCGCTCACAGTTGCTGCAGGACAGGGATTGACTCCTTGAGTTTTGCCACGATCTTGGGATCATGGTGAATCTCGAGAAGTCGGATCTCTCCCCCAAGCAGAGGATAAAGTACCTGGGCATGCTGATAGACACGGTAGCAGCAAAAGTCTTTCCCTTGGACTCTCGTATCAGCAGGTTCAGGCAGGCAGCACAGCTGTTCCTATTCGACAAAACAGCCAGTCTAGCAATGGCAAAACGCCATCGTTACCTGTTGTCGCTGGAGAAGCTTGAACCTCATGGGCGTCACCCGCATCTCTACAATGGAGACTAGCAGGACATTGGTCCCAGTCCCGAGACCCCCAGTCCTTTCTCATCCCTCTTTCCAAGGAGGTGAGAGAGGACCTTCGCTGGTGGATGGAAGACAGTAACCTCTTGATAAGAGTATCCCTGCATACTCCCCCTCCGGACATACTGCTGTTCTCAGACGCATCAACTGAGGGATGGGACACACACCTGGAGGAGTTGTTGACTTTGGGAGTGTGGCACCGAGATGACAAGCACCTTCACATCAACAACCTGGAACTCAAGGCAGCCTTCCTGGCTCTCCAAGAGTTCCGGGATCAAGATATGGGACACTCCATGGTACTCATAAGTGGCAATACCACGGTAGTGGCACATCAACAAGCAGGGGGCTCAGTATCCTCCCACTCCACCAGTTGACGATGCAGATCCACGAGGCCGTGGCTCACTCGGGTAGAGCTGTTCAAGCGAAAAGACCCAGCAAGAGGAATGTCGTGGCAGACAAGCTCAGCCACCAGAATCAGGTGATCAGAACCGAATGGTCCCTTCACTCAGAAGTCATGGAAAGGCTATTCGACCTTTGGGGGCATCCAGTCATCGACCTGTTCGCCACCCGGCACAACAGAAAACTCCAGGTCTTCTACTATGTCGTACCAAACCCATGGGCCGCTGCAGAGATCGCCCAGCACCTGTGGGACAACCTTGACATTTACACCTTTCCTCCTTTCTGTCTGATTCACAGAATGATCAGCCAAGCGACGATCACTCCGAATCTCAGAATGATTCTGGTGGCACCCAAATGGCCGCAGGCTGTTTGATACCCTGACCTGCTAGCTCTCCTCACAGAGGCGCCAAGAGAGATCTCCCCCTGGCCCAACTTGCCATGTCAACCCCACATTGAGCGGTACCACCAGGCGGTGCAGTCCCTGTGTCTTCATGGCTGGAGGTTATCCACCATCTCCTGCAAGTGAGAGGCTTTTTGCATCATGCAGCAACGGGGATGGTAGGGTACCTAAGATGATCCTCCGCAGCGGTATACCAGAGGAAGGCTCCTTCTGTGGTTGGTGTCGTGATGTATCTCTCTGGCCTGGAGCTACTGTTCAGCAGGCTGTGGACTTCCCTCGCTCTCCTTCAGAGAGAGAAGTTTCTCTCTGTTTCAGCTGTAAAGGCTACCATGCCGCACTGGCCTAGCTATCTTGCAGCGAGCAGATGTTCCTCCTCCTTCGAGATTTCCTCACTGATGAGAAGCTTCGAAAGGTCTTGCCCACCAGGGATCTCTGTGGCCCCTGCATGGGATGTGACTGTCGTTCTAAGGAGGCTGACTTGTGCACCGTATGAGCCTTTACGAGAGTTGTCAGACAGGGATCTGACCCTCAAGACCGTCTTCCTGCTGGCCCAGGCATCGGCAAAGAGAGTTGGCAAACTACACAGACTTTCCTTCGATGTTAAATACTTAACGGGATGAGGATACGTTAAGCTCGATTTCATCCTGGATTTCGTAGTGAAGACTCAGAATCCTTCGGTCCCTGACGCACGGTTCGAGTCCTTCATGATCCACTCCCTAGAGGACTTTGTAGGTAATGAACCAGACAAGATGCTACAGTGTCCTGTTAGAGTGCTGCATTGCTATCTGAAGAGGACTCGATGTCTCCAGCCTAAGTGTCGATGACTCTTCGTTAGTACTGGCTTGACCAAGAAAGAAGTGTCCAAGAACACATCTCTTTCTGGCTTCATGAGACGATAAGGAAAGCATATTTGGCTGCTGGAGAAGACAACACCGGTGCGTTTTGTCCAAGAGCTCACGAAATCCGCAGCATTGGGCCGTCCCTCGCATTCCGGAAGAACATGTCAGTTCTGCAGGTGCTGACAGCGGCGTAGGCCCAACAGACCACCTTTCACTCTTCAGATCTCCGGATGTTACCACAAGTCCTTGACACTTTTTCCTTGGGTACTGTGGGTGGCTGCTCAACGTTGTGTAACCCATCTGGCCCTCAACAGTGACAGGCTGCATCTGGCCTAAGATGTACAGTTGTGATTGGGAGAATGAACGTGGAGTGACTGGCCTCTTTCTTTCTCCCCATCTTGCCTTCTTCCCAGGCGGGGAAAGAGCGATGTGCCGCTACATGCTGGATCTGGTGGTCGATGGCAGGCACCCAACAAGATCTCCTCTGTTCTATTTTCTGTTCAGGTTTATAGAAGAACCTCACCTCTTCCCTTGCAAGGTGGGGAAGGAGCATTATGGCAATAAGACAACCCAATGCTTGTGATTGCCTTTAATGTCACCCGACTCAAAGTTCTTCCTAGCCTACTTTGCATGTTCTTGACGATTCCCTTTCATGCAAAGGGACCTAGTTCGACAATTGATCCTGCATTTACAATCCAATCAATTTGTCAGGAGGCAGTTTTCTCCCTTTCCTCACTCTATTGGACCAAGAACGGAACACGTTGCGTGGTGAAACCCCAGTCAGTCTATAGAGACTCACCCAGATTCCTCCCTCCAACCAGTGAGCTTCCTAATGTAAAGGACCGATTTGTTTTTATCGTGTCGGAAACAAATCACGTTTAAAAGTAAATTAGACGCCCTAACTATACAAAAACCTGGAGGTCCTTACATTACATTTCATGCCCACCTTATGCGGCCCCTCAATCTGATACCTGGGCCGAAAGGCAAATTGGAATGTTTACATCCGGGCAGGTGGTAGTGAACTGCCTAACCACCCTGTCTGAAAGTTCAACGGCCGTTTCCAGCCTACGCTGAAAGTAATTCCCAATGTACAGGACCTGTAAGGGACCGCATTGGCGGTCTTACGGTCACATGTGTGTGAGTCATCCAATGGACAAAAACAAGACAAAGCATCCTGCTTTCTCTCTCTCTCCCTCCCATGCATCAGCTGGAGGGGACTGCTCGAAGGAATGCAACTTCTACCATACAATATTTCTGCCTGTTTCTCTCTAACCATTGTTGTCTCGATTCATGTACATCACTCACTACTTGCATTGACATGCAAGCATTCCATCAGGCAAATCAGAGATAGAGGTACACACAAGCCCTTCAGGCAAGACCAAATACACTTCCCTGACTACAAGACTAGACTGCTGAGGCCTTGATTGTGGGACAAATACATTTCTCAGCTGCTACTGTTGTAGATCAGTAAACAAAGCATCACAGGATAGGCAGGGCCCCCCAGAATCATTCACGCACCAACATCACTCACTCCCACCAATCTCCCTTCTCTCTACTTGCCCTCAGCCACCATCAAGCGTAGCCAATCATAGACCTCTTTCTTCTCCACCACTCTCCCTCTAGCAACCCAGACATGGCATGAGCTAGCATACTAGCTACCTGTGCCTACTACTCAAATTCTTCCTTTTCCCCATCTGTTGGCCTTTCCCACTAGCCAATACCCACTGCTATCATACTTTTGTCCTAATCTGACGGGTACCTTAGGGTTCAAAGAGGTTGGAACCTTGCCTGTTAAATCTTTTCACTTCAAAATCACCCTCACCAAAATCACTTTCATGCATCATAATAAAGTTTTCATCTAACCTAACCATCTCACAGACTCATCAACATGGAGTTATGGGCTGTTCTAGGAACAAGAGCCTGTGCTGGCACAAGGCCAGCTAAATCTGAAACAACAACAACTGCACATTCATTCAGTAAGGAACCACCAATATACTAGACAACACCCAGCCAGTATGTCAGTCAATCCCATCCTTACAGACCTCTGGTATGCATAGTTATGAAAAATACAATTTATTTTTAAGAATTATTATTTAAAACCTTTATTTCAGTCCTGTATTTTGACGTCATGGCATCTTGACTCTCGTACCAGTTATAGATAAATTGTCATACTCAACTTTCTTGCATTTTCGCCAAAGCGGTAACACTTATATGTACACATTACATGTCTCAGAAGTATACATAGTAATATTGACTTGAATAAATGAAAAGTCCTAACATCAAAATACTACATTTTTATCGCAAACAGTTCACTAATGCGTCGTCCGCTCTAGGATGTTTGTGGCAGCCAGATGTACAATAAGGTTGGAAAGTTGTTCCCGCCACAGTAACAGTTTCGCCTCTTGGATGGGGTAAATTACTGTAAACAAACATTCTCGCGTATTTTGAGTGGTATTGTGAGTGAATTAAGAACAAAATGTGCATAATTACAATCAAATAAGTACTGTGGAGCTTCAGTTGTGTTGTCAGTAAGGATAAAACCACGGATTAAAGGTAAAAATGCATTTCAGCTCAACCACATGATTGGCGGGAATTCCATGTCACATACTTTCACTAGTATAGGCAACAAAATGTTGTTTTATCGTGCTGATTACAGCAAAAATCTTGAGTAATATCTACAAACATTACATACAGTATATACGCAATTAGTGTCAGTACATCGTTAAATGAGCGCTGGGAAGGAAGTGTCCAATCGCCTCTCAAGTTTGTCTCAGCATTTGGGAAGACGCCATATTGGATTCAAAATTGCCTTCTAACACCCATTTTACGAAGACTTAACATGCTTATTTTAGTTCGTATGGTAGTTTCCTATAGCTGATTTTGTTAATGAAGCTTCAGTCTTTTGAAAGGTCTTCTTAAAAGTTTAATTTTGTTGTTGTTATTTTTCCAATTAAATATCGAGTGAAAAGTGAAAATTCTACCATGCATGTGCCTAAACCCCCATCATGTACCCTAGCCTAGTCTATTTTTGGTTATCACAAGCTACTGCAATTCACTCCTAGGAGCTGAATTGCGACATAGCCTACGGCCAGCCTGATGTATGCATATTAGCCATCACTTTACTTGGCTTAGCCCATAATTTCTACGTCTTTAGGCTAATGATACAGTATGCCGTAAAACCTAGCCTAACCTAATTCAAGATGTCAGACAACTCGTCCGTTCCACTGCCCATGTTGAATTGGGAAGCAGCTGATCAGATTGATGTGTATGAAGAGTGGTTTGATTTCATATGTAGCTATTTAGCTATTAATAATATCAGTGACGGAAAGAAATAAAACTTTATTCTGCTTTCTGCTGGTCACAAGGGCCATGAATTATTTAAAAGTTGGAACTTGTCAAATGATCTTGTGTTTAACAAATTCAAAGAGCACATGATTGGAACACTGAATAAATGGGTTATGAGACTTGAACTGTCAATTATAACACAAAGAAGGAGAACTGTTGATGATTTTATATGCAGAATCAAAACTAAAGCCAATATGTGTAAGCTCCCAGATAATAATACAAGAGATGACCAAATCACATTCCAGATGATAAAAGGTATATATTCTTTGGCCAGAAGAGAGAAAAATTTAATCAAGAAAGGGATCGATTTGAAGCTTCCGGATGCAATTTGTTCTCAGAGTTTCCAGGCAACTAGCCTATGCAGAGCACTAAGAGTTTTGTTCAAGGACAGTCATCGATAGCAACAGTGAATATGTGTGATAGGCCCATAGGTTCTTGAAAATTTTGTGGGACAAGTCATCCCATAAGGAAATCCCCTGCTTATAAGCAGAAGCGTAGTGTTTGCGGAAAATTTAACCATTTTGCTAAAGTGTGTAACAGCAATCCTAAATATTATCGGAAAAGGTCAAAATCACGTAATAGGTCTCAAGAAAATGAGAAAAAGAGCAGTAAGAGTTCTGAAAATAAGCGAGTTCACCATGTAGAAGTGAATGATGATATATTAGACTGTGGGGAAGTACCTGTAATAAATGAGATAACAGGTGATGTACTCCAGTCAATCATAGCAAAATTGAATGCAAAGCCAGAAAATGTCAGATGGCGTGTTGCACTTAAAGTCAAAGCTGACACTGGAGCAAATGGCAATGTCCTTCCTATAAGGACATTTAAAACAAATGTATCCAAATGAGTCAAATCCTTGTCAAAGATTAAAGCAAACTTCTGTGAGATTAGCCGCTACTAATGGCACTCCTATTGAGCACCTGGGGTGTATTGATATTCCGTTGCAATTAGATGATTCTGATTGGTATAGTGCTCGATTTTAGGTATGTGACATGGATGGTCCTGCAATCTTATCTTGTGATTTATTAGAGAAATTGGGAATTGTTGAGGTTTCTAAAAGTAAGAATATTAGTGTTGTCAATAATTATAAAACATGTAGTAATAATGAGATCTCAAAGGCTCTAAGTAGGAATAAAGAGAAATTAAAAGAATTGTATCCTGTATGTTTCGAAGGTATCAGTCATTTCAAAAAGAAATATGCTATTCAGATAAAAGATGTAAATCCTGTTGTATCACCTCCTCGCAAGTACCACATACAGTTAAAAGATGAAATTTGTAACAAACTGAATGAAATGGAGAAATTAGGAGTCATAACTAAATGTCCTAATGATAGTTCATGTGACTGGATAAGTTCTCATGCGTTTTCCAGAAAAGCTTCTGGTGACCTTAGAATATGTCTAGATCCTAGAAATTTAAATAAAGCTATTAAAAGAATCTACCATAAAATTCCTACTATTGAAGAAATAATAAGGCATAAACTTGCTGGTGTTACTATATTTTCTAAGTTGGATGCCAAACATGGTTATTGGAGTATATATAGTATTAGATGATGGAAGCAGAAAATTGTGTACTTTCAATAGTCCTGTTCGTAAATATAGATTTTGTAGATTACCTTTTGGTTTAATTGTATTGCAAGATATTTTCCAAAAGTGTACGGATGAAATTTTATGTAAGGTTGGAAAAGGGATAATAGGCATTGCAGATGATGTTACTGTATATGGAAAAACTATTGAGGAACATAATGATGCCCTAAGAATGGTTGGAGTGGTAAAATCAGTGCTTAAAAAGCAAAGCAGTCTGGTAATGACCCCCAGATGGCTTTGTTGTGCCTACGTAGTACACCTATTGATAACAGGATACCCCGTCCTGCTGAACTGTTATATGGGAAGAATACATTCTAATTTGCCATCAAAAATTATTATAATTTATGTATGTTTGCAGATAAAGAATCTTTTGTAAATAAGAGTAATCAAATTGCTCACTGTTATAACCAACATGTAAGTAATGAACTTCCAGAACTGTTCCCAGGTGTGAAAGTTGTACAGAAAACTGATAATCAGGAAAATGTGTTGAACCTAGATCTTATGTAATAGAATTATCAAATAGTAGTAAAGTCAGGAGGAATAGACGTTTCATTAAAGAAGTAAGTCCAGATGCTATGCTAGTACTAAATTATGTTTCAGTAAAGAATTATTTTGTGATGATAATGCATCTGAATTTCAGCCTGTTAAAGAGGACCTGTTTACACCTGACTTCTGTGCAACTGCTCCCCCTCTCAGCTACAGCTTAAATCGATTCCTGTAAACGAAGCTCTAGGTTCTTCTTTCTGCATGAAATGACGGAAGAGGATGTGAGATAGGTTACCATCTGTCTGTATGTCTGTCTCTCTCACATCTTGGTAAAAAAGCCCATATAATTGCCCTTAATTCAACCCTCACTTGAATGTTAGGTAAATGCTCTGTGACACCAGTAGGCAGAAGTTACATGGGTTTGAGCATTAATAATAGTGCCAAAATCTCACCTACATCTCAGTAATATTCATTCAGTTAAAATAAGAACCAAATAAATTAAATTACAGTATTTGATAATAGTTCCAGAAAAACAACGATAAAGCGACGTCTACTGTCGTACCGCAACAAAGAAAACTGTATTACAGGGGGAACTTTACAAAGAAAATTGATAATTTCATAAATTGTTTTGGTAATATTGAATTTAATTACTATTTACGCATATTTTGTGCATGCCAGGACCATGTGTATAGAATATTATGCAGTCTGTCTGATGAAACTTTTATTACCACATTTGGATGTATATATTTTTATGTTGGAGAGAGTTTCAGCTGGGTCTCTTAGCCTCCTCAAACAGACTTCATATTTATAAGCTAATCTTGTGCACACACATACTGTACAGTACAAGTAATATGTGCTCTCCCATTCTCGTTCCTCTTTATATATTGATTCATTATTAAATTTCTCTATTTTTGAAAATAAATATTCATTTTACCTTGTTAATTTTAGGATTCCTTAAACATTGTCCAGTCCAATACATTTTTCTGAGAGAAATATAAGTTTCCAGATATACAATTCACTATGCACCATTACACGGAGATTTAAAGATTAAAGGTAAATTTTAACCTAAAGGAATGACATATGTATTACGACTGACAACAAAATTATTTAGTTGCTGATGAAGTGAATGTTAATGTGAATCGTCTCTTGATAAAAGACACACTGGTATTGAGACTCCCTTATTTGCGTGTTCCTGTAAAGTCACCAAAGAAAACATGCTCAGCGGAGACTTCATTAATGGCGCCGCCGAAACACTACGCCGGCGCCGATGTGGTGACTTTACAGGAGCATGTTTTCTTTGGTGACTTTACATTCCTGTTGAACTGTTGTAAATAATTTGCTGTTGAAGAGAACAACCGAACTGGTCCAAACCTCATATGGCTTGCTGTGTGAACACTGCCTGTGGGTTTTTCACCGCAGCACTTTCATATGAACAGTATGCCAAAATAGATCACTGATTAGACCTTTAGTTAATAGATCATCATGAGGCTATGATAAACATACCTAATAGGTTGAGTTTCTTAAAAGATAAGTACTGAAACATTAACAAAGAAACAAAATTTCTTCGTTAAAATAACGAGGGACCTGCACTTTGTGTTATAGTTAAATATTTGGGTGGCATAATAACTAAAATATGGTCTGTGGAAACCAAAAGAAAATAATTACATGATGGAATTTTAGTTACTCAACGGCAATTGTGATCAAGAATTATGGAGTGTAACTGAACTGTAACAAGCCTGAAATAGTGACAAGTCCTCTGTATAAACTTCGACAAATTTTCAATATGAAATACTCTGCTCTGAGGTCGATTCTCACCAAGCAAGTCATAGCCTGATGTACCAAAAGAGATGGGTGGTGGTTCTCTTTTATCCGGGAGTCACCCGAGCCGTACCACAATCGTCACTGACTCGACAGTGCTTGGTTCCAGTTTAATTCATTCATCCCATATTAAAAGACTGCGATTCAACCAAAGCAACTACGCAATACGGGCCCCACTGTCTTATTTCAGTTGAATGAACGTACTGATATACACGGTAAATGATTTGCGCCTAAAAACAAAGCTGCTCATTACCATATAAAATCTGGCTGAGTCGGTTGAGCTTCAGACTATCACTCGATGGGCCGGAGTTCAGTTCCCCCGGCCGGCTGATGAAGAGTTAGAGGAATGTATTTCTGGTGATAGAAATTCATTTCTCGCTATAATGTGGTTCGGATTCCACAATAAGCTGTAGGTCCCGTTGCTAAGTAACCAATTGGTTCTTAGCTACGCAGAATAAGTCTAATCCTTCGGGCCAGCCCTAGGAGAGCTGTTAATCAGCTCAGTGGTCTGGTTAAACTAAGGTACACTTAACTTTAACCATATAAAATCACTCATAAAGAAAACGTGTGCTGAACGTATCTTTAAATTTAACAGCCTTTGCGGTAGATATCTGATACTACTCTTCTTATGAACAGATGTTCACCATGAAACAAATCTGACTTGTACAAATAATTATTCATTATTTTATGTGAATGCTGGAAATGATGTACCAAATTCAGACATATAAAACGCTGATTACAAAGTAAACGAATTGCATTTTGTGGGAATGAACAAAAATTAATGTTTAATTTATGTACTTTCTTAAGAATGAATGTCGAGAATTTTTCTCTGTGCAACAGCTCAGTCTGAACTGGCTCTCGCCCGCTGTTCTGGGCAGGAATACTCAGTCGGAGGAGAACGGCTTCAAACCAGCACAACAAGGTGGCAGCAACACCAAACACGAGTCTACTTTCTAATTTATTACAAAAATATTTTATAGTACAAAAATATACGCAAACTATGCAATATCACGTTAATATAAAAAAAAAACTGAGGCAAATTTACAATAACTTTAATTTAAACTATAGCTAAATTTACAATAACTTTACTCTAATTCAAACTGTAGCTGGGTTACAAAATCTATTGACGGCGGAGTCATCAAGCAAGACTTGCAAATGCACAAAAGTAAATGAACCGCAAAAATCACATACGAGGAAATACACTGAGATACTCAGCACTTTCGTTTTACACCGAAGTAATGTTGGCTTCGGGTGCTGATAGCTTACGTTAAGTTTGCTAGCATACGAACTGAGCAAGGAGCAAAGGATGAATGATGAATTCTGGAATACGGGGGACTGCAATCAAGATGCAAAGGTTACGTTAAGTTGCTACAAAATCACTGATACCGCAGTCAGTCGAGCCTAAGGTTTGCCCATCGAGTTCGCTAATGTTGTGTTGTTTCTTGACTTGTTGCAATTCAATACAAGGCTAAGATAGGCGTCGATTAAATTAGATCAAAAACACTATAACCTAAGTACCTAAGGCTTCCTGAACGATTCTAGTAGGACGGTCGCCCGCAACACAAAAAACACGTCTAATCTACGAGACGCTAGAAAGAGTGGGGAGGGCGCTTCGGTTTTTCGTCAAAGTTTTTAACTACGTTACGGTAAGCAAATTTCTTAGTTTCATAACTCTTATCAAACGTGCAACGTGTAGTGTATTCCTCAACAATGAAATACATGTAATAAAGGAAACAGCAACATCATTTCGAATCGGAACCATCACATAAGTCATTACTCCCATCTGCTATTTCTACTTGTCTCGGGGTTTTCATTCTATAATGTAGGCTACATATGAGGGCTTGAGAGATAAGACTCGTGGTGCTTAGAACATTGTTTATTCTACTTCTGGGTAGCGTGTATATACAAAACAGTAACAGTGCTAGCATACAGAAACAATAAACACAGCTAGCGTACAATAACTAGCCTATATGACATCCCTCTCTTTCTCAAAAGCATAAATCATAGCAATAAATGTGTACATAAACTTTACATGCAACTTTGACTAATCTTGCAACACCATCAATACAACAACTTCTTATCAAGGCACTTCAGTATCATGCTAAACAAGGAAAACGGACCAAACATTTATTCATCACTCTTCAAATAATCTACAAGGCTTCTCAACATTACGTGTTGATTTACGAGTTGCAAAAGTGTCTTCAACAGGAACATTGTTTTTAGAATGTGAAACATTTGTTTCATTTTCAAAAGTAACCTCACGAGTTTTAGTGTTAGCATCTTTGAACATTCTTTAACAGGCTGAAATTCAGATGCATTATCATCACAAAATAATTCTTTACTGAAACATAATTTAGTACTAGCATAGCATCTGGACTTACTTCTTTAATGAAACGTCTATTCCTCCTGACTTTACTACTATTTGATAATTCTATTACATAAGATCTAGGTTCAACACATTTTCCTGATTATCAGTTTTCTGTACAACTTTCACACCTGGGAACAGTTCTGGAAGTTCATTACTTACATGTTGGTTATAACAGTGAGCAATTTGATTACTCTTATTTACAAAAGATTCTTTATCTGCAAACATACATAAATTATAATAATTTTTTGATGGCAAATTAGAACGTATTCTTCCCATATAACAGTTCAGCAGGACTGGGTATCCTGTTATCAATAGGTGTACTACGTAGGCACAACAAAGCCATCTGGGGGTCATTACCAGACTGCTTTGCTTTTTAAGCACTGATTTTACCACTCTAACCATTCTTTCAGCAAATCCATTGTTTTGTGGGCAATGTGGACTGCTTGTTATATGTTCAAATTCCCAAGTCATTGCAAAATTTCTAAATTCAACAGCATTGTATTGTGGCCCATTATCATTATGCAGGCGCTTTGGCATCCCATGAAGAGCAAACATATCTTTACAAAACTTTACCTCATTACAAGATGTAGATTTTAATCCACGAACAAAAGGCATCTTACTGTAATGATCAACTAACAGATTTCCAATGGTTGAGAAGGTAGCTCATGTGAAAGCATAGGTACCTTCTTATTACTCTTCGAATTTTGTAAACTTACAACACAGTCTTGAACACATTTCTCAATATCAGTCATCATGTTAGACTAGTAAATACAATCCTTAGCTGTAAGCTGAGATTTTGTTACACCTAAATGACCAGCATGC
Source organism: Macrobrachium rosenbergii (assembly GCF_040412425.1). Lineage (NCBI taxonomy): Eukaryota > Metazoa > Arthropoda > Malacostraca > Decapoda > Palaemonidae > Macrobrachium > Macrobrachium rosenbergii. Next base: position 37,735,373 of record NC_089749.1, on the reverse strand, counting down.
ACACGATCCAAGTATTCCTTTCTGAAATTTTCAGGGATAACTAATCTGTGTCCATTATATATTAAACCATCTTCAACTGACAGATAATCTCTCAGTGACCAATAGGAACGCATTACTTTTGGAACAGACTTAGCCTGGGCAGGCCAACCATTTATGATTTGTTCACAAAAAACAAGATAATACATTATCTTGCTGACTTGCTAATCTCAACTTATTTAACTGACCAACTGAAATTTGTACACAAGATAAGTAATCAGCATAAATCATTTCTGTACCTTTGCGGTATACAATACTTACATCATATGGCTGAATCCTTAACAGCATTCTTTGTAACCTTGGAGGAGCTAAACTTAATGGCTTCAAAATAATATTCTCAAGGGGTTTATGGTCACTATAAACATTTACTGATTTACCATTAACAAATGTATGAAATTTCACAAATCCAAAAAACGACAGCTAACAATTCCCTTTCTATATTAGCATATCTAGACTCAGTAGGAGTTAATGCTTTAGATGCAAAAGCTATTGGCTTTCCACCCTGAATTAATGCTGCCCCTAACCCAATCATTGAGGCATCAACCTCTATTTCAGCAGGCATATTTGGGTTAAAGTAATGTCAAATTACTGTGAATTGTGTCTTTCAAAACATTAAATGCTTGTTGGTGTTCACTTTCTCAACACCAATCAGAATCCTGTTTGAGCAGTTGTCTTTAAACACTAGTCTTCGCTGACAAATGTGGTATAAAAGGACCTAAGTATTGAACAAGACCTAGAAAGCTTTGCAGTTCTGCTTTACTTTTAAGAGGAGGGTGACTGCGAATGTCGTCACTCTTTTTGGAATCAGGTTTCATACCATCACATGACCATATTAATCCATACTCCTGTGCAACTCTCATAAGTCTGTGTAAGGAGAAACAGACGGAAATATTGTATGGTAGAAGTTGCGTTCCGCGAGTGAGAGAAAATGGGATGCTCTTGTTTGTCTTGTTCCCTCCGATGGATGGCGAACACGCACGTGTTCTCGAAAGAGACCGCGGTCGGTGCGACGGGTCTCTTACATGTGTATCATTACCTCACCAAGTTCGTTATGTTTTCTTCTGAATACCTGTAAAGTCACCACATTGGCGCCAGCGTAGTGTTTCGGCGGCGCCATTAATTAAGTCTCCGCTGAGCATGTTTTCTTTGGTGACTTCCCATTTTCTTCAAACTCAATTAGTCACGCCTAAAACGTGCCAGGTCACGCATTTTTAATCATTTTTACTTTATGCGTATTTATACAAATGTCACACATTGTGTATCACATGTTTCTTCATTCACAGGCATCAAGACTGTATCCATATTGTAGTTCTGTATGTTTTGTATTGTAATTTGTACTCGTTCACTGCATATTATTGTTTATTGTTTCGACCTCAGGTCACAGTCAATTCCATTGTCTCTCGCGGGCGGCGTCAGTCAGCCGCTATATAAACTCCCTGGATCTGTAATAAAGTAGCAGTAACTTTTACCTGCTCGTTTCTTTGACACCTTACAGTGGTGACCCCCGGAGTATCCCGGAGCCATTAGCGGACTGACACGGCGACTTAGTCTTGGCTCCAGGATTTCTCCAAAAACGCTCTTAGCAGCCTAAACACGGCGCTGTAACCAGCGTTTGAGCGTGCTGACTCTCGTCGGCGTACCCCACCAGCGTCACTAGCGGAACCACACGGCGCACGAAAGTGCATACTGACGCGAGTACCCCACTCCAGTAAGGGGTCAAAGGAGCGAGCATGGACGCGATATCCTCCTTCATGCAGTTAAACGCGGACCCAGCGGACTCGGAGGTTTACCTACCTCCCATCACACCCGTGCCCGCCCCTGCATCGAGGCCCTCCCGCAACTCCACACCAGCGCCCCGAACACACGACGGCCGGGCAACACAATCGCGGGCCGCCCTCACCGTAAAACTGCCGCCGTTTACGCAGGGGAACCCATCGATGTGGCTGCGCAGGGTGGAGAGCCACTTCAGAATCGCGGACCAGACGGACGAAATCCTACAGGCTGACACAGTGCTCAACGCCCTTCCGGAGGATGTGTACAGAAAACTCATCTCACGAGTACCAAACACACACCCTCACATACAGCACCACAAAAAGTTCCTCCTCGAAGCTTGCTCCCTGCCCATCGCCAGAGCGGGCCGCCGTGCTATCGACCTTGCCATAAACCCACGCCACGACCTCAATTCAAGAGACGCTTGGAGCATGGTCCTAGATCTCCTGTCACTACCAGACTTGGGTGGCACAAAGAAGCGGCAGGAGATAAGCTTGGGCACGGAAATCTACCTTTCGCCAACTCTCCCGGAGGTACGCAACCAGATCGCTCACCCCTACACCATGCCTATCAAGGACCTCATAGAGACGGCGCAACATCTCACAGACTCCGTCAAGGCTTCACAGCGGCTAAAACCGGCCACACAGCCGGTCAGCTCCGTCCAGCCTGAAGAGGACATAGAGCAGCCCGTCAACGCCATCGCCAACAGACGTCCACCGAACCACAGCAGATGGAGGTCCCCGGGCTTCTGTCGCTACCACAAGTGGTTCGGAAAGGACGCCCGAAACTGCCTGCCGCCCTGCTCGTTCGCCCGTTCAAAAAATGGGGGTGGCGGCGGCCAGCAGGACAGGCCGCCATGGCAGCCGAAGAACCCAGGGCCTCAAAAACAGTAGGTTTTTACGTCCACGACACCGTCTCCGGCAGGATGATGCTGGTCGACACAGGGGCCTTTAAATCGGTCTTCCCAGCATCCAGAGAGGACCGCAACCAGACACCAGACCCGGCCGCTTTCCTGACGGCCGCCAACGGAACCCCATCCTCTCCCTACGGCACCAGGCTCCTGTCGATCTCCATCCTTGGCCAGAGTTACTCCTGGGACTTCATCGTCGCGGACGTAGGAACTCCACTCCTGGGGCCGATTTTTCTGGCGCGCCCGGCCTGCTAGTCGACGTGAGGCGCAAGCGCCTCCTCGATACCGACTCCTGCCGGTCTCTCCCGTTAACAGCGGGACCCAGACCCACCATCAGCGCCGTCGCCCCCCACCAGTATGCACACCTACTGTCGGTTCCCTGAGGTATTTAAGCCCGAGCCGCCAAGTCCCGGGGCCCCAGCCAAGCACGGCATATACCACCATATAACAACTAAAGGGCCCCCGACACATGCGAAGTTCCGCAGGCTTCCCCTCAGCGCCTTCAGGAGGCGAAAAAGCATTCGGGAGATGGAGTGGATGGGCATCTGCAGGAAAGCCTCCAGTCCATGGGCCTCCCCCCTCCACATGGTGCAGAAACCGGACGGCTCCTGGAGACCCTGCGGCGACTACAGGCAGCTCAACATTGCAACAGAGCCCGACCACTACCCTGTACCCAACATGCAGGACCTCACGGCCTCCTTTCACGGGGCCAAAATATTCACTAAATTGGACCTTCTTAAATCTTATTACCAGGACCTTGCTAGAGAACAGGCCGCTGACCCAGAAACCCCAGCATACCGCACCGCCATCACATCCCTCAAGTGGCGGGACGTGACCCCTCGCCCCCGAAGGCCCCAGCCTGCTCTGCGACATCAGCACAGGTCAGCCCCGCCCTTTGGTTCCAGCCTCACGCCGCCGCCAGGTATTCGACATAATTCACGGCCTCTCACACCCCTCCCAGCAGGACCACGGCCAAACTGCTTTCAAAAAGTTCGTCTGGCACGGGGTGCAAAAGGACGCCACGGCCTGGGCAAAACAGTGCCTGCAGTGCCAGACCAGTAAGGTGGGTCGTCACACGCAGTCGGGGTAGGCGAGTTCCCACAGCCAGGCGCCGCCGGCCACATCCACATCGACGTCGTCGGCCCCTTCCCCATCAGGCGGATCCAGATACCTCCTGACGGTGGTAGACCGTTCAACGAGGTGGCCCGAAGCCACACCCATGCAAGAAGCCACCGCCAGCGCGTGCGCCGAGGCCCTGCTCTCCAGTTGGGTCAGCCGCTTCGGCGTTCCGGACCACATCACAACCGACAGGGGCCCCGCCTTCCTCTCCGAGTTGTGGTCTGCCCTGGCTCAACTGCTGGGAACCACGCACCACACCACCACAGCGTACAACCCAGCGGCCAACGGCCTGGTCGAACGGTTCCACAGGTCCCTAAAGTCATCCCTCATGGCCCGCTGCACCGCCGAGGACTGGAAACATCAGCTGCCGTGGGTCCTCCTCGGGTTGAGAACCGCCCCAGAGCCGACGGCACCCCATCTGCAGCTGAACAAACCTGGGGGAACCCTCGTGGTGCCGGGAGAGCTCGTGACAGATGAACGCCACTCCCCATCACTGCAGAGGCTCCGCGACGTGGCGGGCAAGTTAAGCCCCTTGCAGGCGCTCATACATCGACAAAGCAACCACCTTCATGCCGCCACAGCTGTCATCCGCCACCCACGTCTTCATCAGAGTCGACGCCGTCCGTCCACCACTAACCAAGCCCTACAGGGGACCCTTCCGCGTGCTGGGAACGAAACAGCAAGGCGTTCCAGCTGGCACTCCCTGGCAAGGACGACTGGGTTTCAATAGACCGGTTAAAGCCCACCTTTCTGTCGGAGAGTCCCGACAGCGACGCAGCACCCCTTCCGCCCAACCGCACTCCAGCACGCCCTCACCCCGCAGGCGCCGCCGCCCAGGAAGGACCGCCCAACCAGCAGCCTCACAGGCGGGAGACCCTCCGTTATCTACAAGGAGCCGCGGCACCCTTCAGCGTCCCAGCAGATACAGGGATTAGTCAGACGCGTCCCTCGTCTTGGGGGGAGTATTTGTAAAGTCACCACATCGGGCGCCAGCGTAGTGTTTCGGCGGCGCCATTAATTAAGTCTCCGCTGAGCATGTTTTCTTTGGTGACTTCCCATTTTCTTCAAACTCAATTAGTCATGCCTAAAACGTGCCAGGTCACGCATTTTTAATCATTTTTTACTTTATGCATATTTATACAAATGTCACACATTGTGTATCACATGTTTCTTCATTCACAAGCATCAAGACTGTATCCATATTGTAGTTCTGTATGTTTTGTATTGTAATTTGTACTCGTTCACTGCATATTATTGTTTATTGTTTCGACCTCAGGTCACAGTCAATTCCATTGTCTCTCGCGGGCCAGCGTCAGTCGGCTGCTATATAAACTGCCTGGATCTGTAATAAAGTAGCAGTAACTTTTACCTGCTCGTTTCTTTGACACCTTACATACCCACTTGCAATCAATCTATGCTCTGTTGGTCTTGGCAGTATTTTCCAGGTGTCCATGCTTTCTAATCTTTCCATTTCTTGCAGCATGGCAGCTTCCCACTTGTCTTTGTCAGGACAATTGAATGCTTCTTCGACAGTCAATGGATCTTTTGTCTAATACTGAAAATCTTGACCTTGCAACAATGGCTCTTCTTTGGTTTCTTCGTCCTTTGAGACCTTCTCAAATTGGGTTCCTCATTATAATTCTCTTGATGATTTTCTTGTTCTGGAATTTCTTCTTGATTTTCTTGATTGTTTTCAAGGTTTCTACCGTTGGTTTTTGCTGAATTATTTGGTTAACTGAAACATCGTTGCTGCTAGGACTGTTTATTGACACTGTTACCAGACACAGGTACAACTGATATAATAAATGCTAGATAGCAGACACATTTTCAATAACATAGCTGTACATTAGAGATATCATATAACACCCCCTCTCAAGCTTATGGACAGCTACAAGACAAGCTTCAAAAGGAATCGTACATAACATTTCAAACAATAGAGTCTCTGCATGAGTAACTAAACACTGACCAGTGAATATAGTACTGTGCAAAAATAACCAAATACAATAATAATTAATAGTACAGCATATCGGGCTGCTTGTCTGGCTTGGGTAGTCTAGAAGATTTCCTTAATTCACTGTGACTGTTGTCACTTAGCGCGCTGGCATTTTGGTCATTTGAATTAGGTGTAGTTTTGCTGGTTTGCAGACTGTCATTTCTTGGTTGCTCTATTTCTCCTTATTGTCAATCCAGTGTCTGTAACTACTTTATATAACTTAGGGCTTGCTAGTCTTTCTTTAATTTCCCGTACTTCTCTTGGTCACGTATATATACTTTATCACCTTCTTGTAGAGCGGGAAGGTTTTGTATTCATTGATGACCGTTGTAGTTGGCTGAATATTGCTCTCTGTATCTCTCCTCTTTTCTCCGCAGTTCTTTATCGATGTCCCTTGGATGTAGAACGTCTGGGTGGACAGGTAGTTTCGTATTTATCTTTCTACTCATCAGGAGTTTGCTGGGCGTAAGGCCATTTCTGAGAGGCACTGAGTGATAGGCAAGTAGGCCAAGATAAGGATTTGCATTCTTATTAAAAATATTTTTGGCCATCTGTACAGCTCTCTCTGCTTCCCCATTTGCTTGTGGATGAAGAGGCAATGATGTCATGTGAGCAAATCCCCAACCCTGGTGTAGAAATTTATACTGCTATGACCATTGTCATGACTTTCCTTCAAGTTCAAACAAATCTCAGACAAAGCCAGTCTGTCTCCATGGTTGTTTCAACCATCTACTTGGAAAGGACATAGCTTTCATAAGTTCAAACAAATCGGTCTGTCTCCATGGTTGTTTCGTTGGCCCTGGTCTCAACTGGTCTCAACTTATGAAATGTATGGCACTTGTTAACCATCGCTTCGATTTGTTTCGTAATGAGGGGCCACCAAACTGGGTTACTTGCATGTCCTTGACATTTGGTGATACCTAGATGACCTTCATGTAGTGCGTTCAGCAGTTCCAACTGAAGAGATCCTGGAATAACTATACGGGTGTTGAACATCAAAAGTCCTTGATTTACCGTAAGATGCTGTTTCTTCTCCCAGTATGGTTTCAAGAGTGGCTGAGAAGGCATAACTGCAGGCCATCCGTCATGACAATACATGATTACTTGTTTGCAAATAGCATCAGCCTCTTGAGCTACCCTAATTTCTTCTAGTCATCATTCCGTAGCTGGGATACACTTCAGATTTGCTTCTTAATATTCGTCTACTTCTTCAATCAACTGAAGGTCTTCTATTGTCGGGAAACTCATCAGAGAGTGGGATAAAGCATCGGCTATATTTTGACATACTCCTTGGACATGGGTTACTTCAGGCGAATATCTTGCAAGTTGGAGACGAAAACGGAGTATTCTAGTTGGAGGCTTTGATAGGTCAGTACCTGAGAGTAATGGAACTAATGGTCTGTGCTATGTCTCTAGACTAAAGGTTGTACCTAATACATAATCCATAACCCGTAGTGGATGGATTGAGCCTCAGTGTGAAGTAAAACAGGTTTGGGGAGGTGGACGGATTGAGCTTCAGTGTGAAGCAGAATTATGCGCCACTGTTATGGTAATAATGACTCGAAACAAAGGTGCCAATACTTTTGTATGCTATAAATTCACTAATGACAACTTTTATACAGACGTGAGAGTTAGGTCAGTATCAGTAATGCTTGTGACTTCAAGGGGGAAAGTACTACATCTCTCTCTCTCTCACATGAGTCTTTTTGTAAATTTGCTTGTAAATATACAAAGGGGTTGCTGTTGTTTTTTGTTTTTGTCTTATACGATAGTATGTCTGTTGTAAATGTAATTTTACAAAGAAAATTGCAAAGAAATATTAGAAAAAGCCTGTAAAAATAAAAAAAAGTTACTGAGTCTCCCTTCTCGTAAATTTACGTGAATATTTTACAACAAACATGCAAAATATTTGTTACTGCTTTTATTTCATATCTGTTTTGATATTGTGTGAGCAGTAATAATAATTTTACAAAATACAATTAATTTATTTATTAGAAAAAACATACATAAGTTGGTAAAATTTACGATTGTCTGGTAAATGAGGCCCCACAAGGGGTTATGAATAGTCATTTTCAACTTCTCGTGGAGGGTAGGGAAAATTTTTTAGATTTTTTTATTCATACAGTGTGAATGTGCGTGTCATTCTCTTTCCATTGATGTGATTTTTTTTTTATTTTGCCGACCTCAAAGTTTCCCCGGTCTGGGGTGCTGCACATTGATAAATTGTGCCGTCCCTTAAGGGTTAAACTTCTTGCAGGCCCATGTGGCTGCTAAAGCTTCTTTTTCAATAACTGCGTATCTCTGCTCGGTCTCGCTTAGTGCTCTTGAAGCGTAGGCATTCGGTCGTCAATTACCGGAATCGTCAAGTTGTAGAAGAACAGCTCCTAATTCGTCGCGGCAGGCATCAGCGGCAATTGTGCTCCTTTTGTTAGGATAGTGTGCTAGTACATCCATGGACATGAGCTTGTTTTTTATTGCCTGGAAGGCTACTTCTTGAGGCTGGTCCCAGAACCAGTGTTGACTCTTCTTTAAGAGTTGCCCCATCAGCTCGTTGATACTGGCGAGGTCTGGTAGGAACTTGGCTAGTAGGTTTACCATATCATTAAACCGCTGCAATTCGGTAACATTACTCGGTCTTGGAAATTCTTTGATAGCCTTTGTTTTCTCTGGGTCTGCTTGTATTCCATTTCCAGAGATAATGTGCACTAGGAATTTAATCTGCTCCTTAGAGAATTCACACTTGTCGTTTAACGTAACTCCCACATCCTGTAGAACCTTTCTGACACACTTGTCGTGGCTATCCTTTGAAGGGCTGTGGATGAGAATGTCATCCATGTGACAGACAACTCCTTCCAGTCCCTCTAGAAAAATTGACAATGTCCTCTGGAAAATTTCGGGTGCTAAGCTAATCCCGAAAGGAAGATGGTTGAAACAGTACCGCCCAAATGGGGTTACGAATGTCGTCAAGAGTCTTGATTCTTCATCAAGGGGTATCTGCCGGAATCCAGAATTAGCATCCAGTTTTGTAAACACTTTGCTTGTAAACTTCGGGTCCAGGTGTTAACATTCCTAATTTCTCTACTGCCTTCTTGGAGAGAAGATTATTGGGCTGTTTTGACATGACAAATATGTCCTCAACAAGGGCATTATTTCCTATTCTAAGTTCTGCATTTGGAATCTTACCTCTGAATAAGTGAGATAATTTTACACCACCTGGTCCTACAAATTCACAAGTCGAGGGTGAACTTTCGATCCACTGTCGAGTTTAAACGTCGTCTTTTCATTGTTCACTCGAACATCTGCTGACCAGAAGTTTTCCTCATCCGTCTTGACCTCTCCTAACATGTAGCATCTGTCTGTAGATTCATCATAGTCCTCGTCGCTGACTTCATGCACTGATCTTCTTGCTCGGTATGCTGTTGCATAATGTCCTATTTTACTACACATTTGGCATCCCGCATCTTTGGCGGGACAATCCCTCTTGTAGTGCTCGTCCTCTCTGCCGCACCACTGGCACTTTTGTGAACTGGTTGATGTTGGTCTGCTTCTCCCAGGTTGCTTTTGTTTCACAGATTCCTGTGTCTTATCATTTCTACTTTTCTTGCTGAATGTTTTCTTCCCTGTTGATTGTAGCCTAGTAGTACCCTTATGCTTTGCTGTACAGTCCACTGAATTAATTTAAGATTTTCCTGTAATCACCTGTTTATGCGTTCGAGATATTTCAGCAGCTTGAAGACTTTGCACTACTTTTTCTAAATCTGGAACCGGTTGTTCACGAAGTAGTCTTTCTCTTCCTGCTTCGTCTGAAGTACCTATGACTATCCTGTCTCTAATAAGAGAAGTCCTGAGGTTGCCGAACTCACACGAATCAGCCAGCTGATGTAAGTGTAGTACATACTCATCAATACTTTCACTTATTTTCTGATTAGCAGAGTTAAAGACAAACCTTTCGTAAAGCACTTTACGTTGGGGTACGAAGTGTAGGCATAATTCTTCAACTATCCTTGCTGGTTTCTTCTTGTCTTCCGAGGTCAAGGTTGGAAGGGAATTCATAACTTTCTTGCATTCAGCTCCCATAACTGTACATAATGTTGCAGCAACGATTTCCATCCCTTTGTTATCTTCCTCCCCTTCAGCATTTCTCATTTTAGCTCTTAGGTTAGTAGCTATGAGGAAGTAATCCCAGGAGTTCTCGAATTCTTTCCAGTTCTCAGCATCTCCCTTGAGGGTCATGGGTTGGGGTCCAGGAATTTGGTAAGTAGCCATCCTTACTTTGTGAATGTGTATTAGGTGTAGTTTTGATTGAGAACACTTTAAATTTACTTGCACTTTGGCATAAATTCTCGGAACTTTAACTTCAGATTTTACTGGTCTGGAAATATTTGGTTTCTTTCAAGTATTGGCAATATTGCTCGAAGTTGGCATCACATCACAGCCCTTGAAGAGTGGAGAACCAATGATATATCATAAGATAATTTTGATTCAGCTTTATATTCCCAAATACCTGTGCCAAAATGTTCCTGAGAAGTTCACAATCTCCTGCGAGGCATGCAAAGCTCGTGCAATGTTGATATGTGCACAAACTCGACCAAAACGCTGCTTTAAGAGGTGCTAAAGAAACGAGCAGGATAAGGTTACTGCTGATTTATTGGTGACTCAGGCAGTTTATATAGTGGCACACTGACGTCAAGCCGAGGAATACAATGAGAGGAAGGGTGACCTGAGGTCAGTAACACTTAACAATAAATACAATGAACAAATACACTTTCAGTTACACAAATGGACAGTAACTGAGTTGAAATACAATCTGATACCTGAGAAAGAGGAACACATAATATACAAGTTAGAGACAGGTAAATATTTACAAAAAATAATTTAAATGATTGGGTCTGACTGGATCTATGTGACCCGACAACCTAGGAGTGGCTAATCCAGGAGAGGCAAAGAAAATGGGTCGTCACCGCAGAAAACCCGCTCAGCGGAGACTTTACAAATACTCCCCCACCCAACACGTTGATAACGTCTGATTAATCGGCATATCTGCTGGGGCACTGAAGGGTGCAGTGGCTACTTGAAGATAGCAGGGGAATGTGCTCTGCATGGTGGCGGCTGGCTGCGGGTGTGGGCGGATGCTTCCGGGGCGGCCGCGTGTCTGCTTTCTGCTGGGAGCCGACTGCGGCGACGACTGTTCAGGCAGAGGGTGCGGTGCAGTGACATCTGTGTCCTCCTCCAGGAGGGTGGGCTTGATGCGGTCTACCGACATCCAGTCGTTCTTTCCGTGAAGGGCGAGCAGGAACGCCTTGTTATCCCTTTCCAGCACGTGGAAAAGAGCCTGTAGGGCCTGGTCAGTGGAGGGCGGACGGCGTCATCCCTGACGAAGACATGGGTGGTGGAGGACAAGCAGGGCGGCGTGAAGGTGGCTGACTTGTCGGTATATGCCCGCTTACAGGGGGCGAACTTGCCGACTATGTCGCGAAGCCTCTGGACAGATGGGTTGTGGCGGTCCTCTGTGACTAGTTCGCCTGGGACTACGAGGGGCTCGCCGTAGATTTTCTCAGCTGCGGAAGGGTCACCGTTGGCCCGGGGGCAGTTCTCAGCCCGAGGAGGACCCATGGCAGCTGGTATTTCCCATCCTCAGCGGTGCAGCGGGCCATGAGGGACGCCTTCAGGGACCTGTGGAAATGCTCGACCAAGCCGTTGGCTGTGGGGCTGTAGGCAGTGGTGGTGTGATGAGCTGTCCCCAGCAGGCGTGCCAGGGCGGACCACAACATATGCCCATCAAACATACACAAGTCTCTTAAAATACAAATAAAGTCACTCACGACCAAGTCCACAATAGGTGGAATGGCCGCAACAGAGTGTACAGAGATGGAATCAAGGAGGATAAAGAAAAAAATGAAAATAAAACCTTAATATTTAATACAAACTTTTAGAAAGAAATGACCACTGAGCCTCTTACAAAATACATTAAATAAACACAAAAATCAATGACACACTGAAAACATCGAATAACAAACACACTTACACCAAATTAAGACAGATTATGCAATTACACTTTAAAGAGAGGGCCCTGAAAGTAATAGAATGTCGAAAAGCCAGAATAACCTAACTTATTACAGACTAAATGTTTATCAAAAAAAAAAATAAATTGCTTCCCTTAAGTGAGCTCTAAACAGTAGTAGTGGCTAACGCAGCCTTCAAATCACAGGTCGAGGGGAATAATATATATTCTTGAGACCTTACCAAACGTAAGAGAGGTCCCCTAGGCAAAAATCACTGGGCCAAGGGCGTAGACTGATGAGTGAATCACTTTAACGTCGCAAGACGATCAACAGACACGGCCATCTGACAGGTAATCACACCTTACCAGTTGGCAGAGAGGTCCCCTTGGCTAATAACTGGGCCAAGGGCGCTGACTGGAGAACAATCAATCTCTCGAAGGAGGACAGCAGCAGCAACTGAAGACAGGCAGATTTCGAGATCCAGGGATAATCCAAATAAGGCAAGCCCTCACAATGTTAATGGTCCAGAAAACGACTGCTCAGTCCTGACGAAACAGCGCCGAATACAGCTCCACACGTGAAAATAAAACAAGCTCATTGTAATTAAAACTATACAACAAGTCAGAAAAGTCGGGGAGGAGGAAACAGGGTCATTATGTTCCACAAAAAATAATAACTGCCAAAGTGACTCAGTTGTTATGTGGTCAGGGACGCTGAAACGGCTGATCCAGCTGGAGAGTAGGGCCTCGGTGCACGCATTGACAGTGGCTTCTTGCATGGGCGTGGCTTCGGGCCACCTTGTTGAGCGGTCAACAACCATCAGGAGATATCTGGCCCCACCTGACGGGGGAAGAGGCCCGACGACGTCGATGTGAATATGGCCGAACCGCCGCCCCAGTTGTGGAAACTCGCCTACTCCGGACTCGGTGTGACGGCCAACTTTGCTGGTTTGGCACTGAAGGCACTGTCTCGCCCAGGTCTTCGCATCCTTCCGCATTCCGTGCCAGATGAACTTCTCTGTCAGCAGCTTGGCCATCGTCCTGCCGGAGGGGTGGGACAGCCCATGGATAATGTCGAATACCTGGCGGCGGAGGGAGGCGGGCACCAGGGAGCGAGGGTGACCGGTGCTGACGTCGCAGAGGAGATTTGGACCCCTGCGGGCGAGGGACACGTCCCTCCACTTCAGGGACATGATGGCGGTGCGGTAGGCTGGAGTCTTGGGTCAGCAGCCTGTTCCCGGGCGAGGTCCTCGTAGTTGATCCCGAGCTGCACCGCGTTGAGCTCAATTCTGGAGAGGGCATCTGCCACAGGGTTCTTCCTGCCGGGGAGGTATTTGACTGAGCAGGTGAACTCTGCGATGGCTGCGAGGTGTTGCTGCTGCCTGGAAGACCATGCGTCCCCTTGCTTGGTGAAGGCGTGGACCAGCAGCTGGTGGTCCCTGTAGATTGTGAAGGGCGTACCCTCCAGGAGGAACTTGAAGTGCCAGACTGCCCAGTATACTGCGCAGAGTTCCCTGTCAAAGGTGCTGTAGCGGGCCTCTGCAGGGTTGAACTTCTTGCTGAAGAAGGCGATGGGCTGGGGGGCACTGTTGACAATCTGCTCCAGGACGGCTCCACATGCGATGCTACTGGCGTCCATCGTCAGCTGGAGGGGAGCGGTGGGGTCCTGGTGGGCCAAGGCGGTTGCCTCGGCGAGGGCAGCCTTCGTCAGGGAGAAGGCCTGCTGCTGGCTTGGTCCCCACACTAAGGATATTGGTTGGCCTCTCAGGGTCTCCGTCAAGGGGTCCATGGTGTGTGCGATCCCGGGGATGAACCTCCTGTAGTAATTCACCATCCCGAGGAACTCCTGGATGGCCCTTGAGGGAGGTGGGGACGGGGGACCTGGTGACGGCTGCGACCTTTGATGTGAGTGGGCGGACACCATCCAGGGATATCTCGTGGCCTAGGAAGTCAGCTTTCTCGACACCAAAGGTGCACTTGTCGAACCTGACGACGAGGCCGTTCTCCTGCTGGCGCTGCAAGACTGCCCGGATGTGCCTCTGGTGCTCTTTGTGGGACCTGGAAAATATAAGGATATCATCCACGTAGCAGATGCAGAACTTCAGGTCCCCAAGGATGCTGTCCATGAGCTGCTGGAAGGTCGCCCCCGCGCTCCTCAGGCCGAAGGTGGAGAAGGCGAAAACATAGGACCCGAAAGGCGTGATGGTGGCGGTTTTCGGGATATCCTCTGGAGCAACTGGTACCTGAAAGTAGGATTTCAAAAGATCCAACTTGGAAAATATTTTGGCCCCGTGAAAAGAGGCCGTGAGAGCTGAGATCCTGGCATTACCCCCTGCAACATGTTATCTCTCGCCCATCACTTCTGGATATCTCCACAGTTGCAACTAAGTAGGAACTTTATATGAAAACTTCGAAATAAAAGAGGCATCACTCAGTTTTGCTGATATGTAGCTAATACTGTTACTGACCTGTGTACTCAACATAGATGGGAGGAAGTATAGATGTTTTAGATATGCATCGATGAATTCCAAGCCTCAGTGCTTTGATTTCTTTCTATCTTCCATGTGTAGTGTACCATCAGGAACTTCAAATCTAATTTCTGTGCTAGTAGGTCTCCGATCCAGCAATGGCTCCTACAAGTTGATAATTGACAAGAGAAGTCCGAATTGAACGTTTAATTCTCCTGTATTGCAGACGATTGCCAGGAAATGAAGGGAAATTGGAGGCCCGTTTTTACCATTCAATTAGCAGCAAGAAGACACGAGTTCATAAGAGTATCCCCGGATCTTCATCCAGTTTTTTTTTGTGGGGGTGGGGACTTGTTAGTCTAAGCAATCGCGAAAGGATAATCTGAAATATTCACTGGTGTAAGGCCGTCAAATCGCCTCTCCATTCTTGTGTTTCGCTCCTCATATGTACATTGATCACGTCATATATGTTACTTGTTATTATTTCAGATTCTTTATGTATCTCATTGTATGCATCATTGTACGGCCTTTCCGCCGATATATATATCTGCCTTTTACATGTTCTGTAACGCATTATATATGTTTTCTTATGCCTGTTAACAAACACATTTTCTGTATGGACGCAGCGGGGGGCCTCAGGTCGCCCGCTACCTTTCCGTCCGCTTTCCGCATTATAAACACCTGTCGAGAATAATAATAAAGGATTACGGGCTGCTCTATGAGCAAGAGCCCGTGCTGGCATAAGGCCAGCTTAATCAAAAACAACATAATAAAGGATCAGTCTTTCACTTCTGACATTTTTGAACCTCACACTGGATTTAACACAATTTTCCTTAAAACTTCCCTCTGTGGCAACTGCAACCTTTGGTGATAAGGCTAGTGTGTTCGACTCAACTTTCTAGCTGACAGTAGCAGCACGCATAACCTAAGTTTCAGTAATTACATATCCAGTAATGAAGCACCGTGTTATGTAAGTTCCTTCCAATACGAAAATTAAATTTACTTGACTTCTGAAAGATTACTTAGGTGACTCGGGTTTTAGCTGGGGTGTACTGCGAAACAGACATGTCCCCAACACAATACCAGGCCAGTCCATATCAACACTTGCGGCAGAGACTTGATCTACGCTTATACGAACAAAATCCATTGCCCAAATTAATATAAATTTGTGTCGCGTTTCGTGCGTCAACGACAAAATATTCGCGTCAGTCTTTTTTACAGAGCAAGAAATATTACATTAAAACTGAATATCATAAATAAACATGCAAAAAAGGTCAACTCTTTTTTGTGTTATTTTCAAGAAATACAGAAAAAAAAAGAACGGTAGTGGCTGAATTACGATATCCATTATGGAGTGAACAAAATTGAAATAGGTGGCTAGTTTTTATTCAGTGAAAATAATATCAAAATGAAAAAAGCACATCTTATGCTACGTGTAGATAAAAATAAAATAAGATAAAATAAATATAAAAAAAATTCCAAAAATGGAAAAAAAATATGAAAAACTGGGGCTCATCTGCAGAAGCAAGGCCTCAACCATGAACCTGAACCTGAAAGCGCCAAGTTACACAAAGTCACGCTTTATGATGAGCAATAGGGACTTCATCAAGCCACTCAGATGATATGAAGAATAAACTACTCTATTTAACAATACCCTCAGGAGTAACAGGAATAACCTCCTCTACGAGATAGCCATGGACCAATACAATAATAAGAAAACACCATGGATTTTGAATATTAAAGGAGTTAAATTGAAATTTAACCGAAACTGAAAACAAATTAAAAGGGATGATAAAAAATTGTAACAAAAAGCCATGGAAAACAGAAATAAGTTATATTTTGACACTACAAATCTGTCGAAAATATTAAACAAATATAAGAGGTTCTTATTTAGGTTCTGACGTTAGCAAGATAAAATCCGAAAAAAATGCGCTGATTACCACAGGTATGTCAAACATGCTAGAGCTAAATGACAGAAAAAGATTAAAGGGGGAAGATACTAAATGTTTATATTCTGAAGGGGTAATCGAACACCTAGAGTATTTTCTTTACTGTCCAGCTTACAACATTATTAGAAACAGATGAGGGTATATGCCGCGGCCATATCAGCAAGATGAAGAGGAACCAAAATCTACGGTCTTTCTTTACGGGCTGCTGAAGAGCAAGAGCCCGTGCCAGCACAGGGCTAGCTGAATCTAGATAGATAAGGTCTTACTGTTCACATATCTGTTTAAAAAGCAAGTTGAAAATTGGAAAGATTTTACCAAAAACATGTGGTACCATGAAAAATATACTTGACTGAGTACAGCCAAGGCATGGGAGCCGTTTCAGAGACTAACTCCTACCACTATAACTACTATTGCCTCCAAGCTCTAACCCGCGGCCGGCCCGCACATTTACGAGTCGGATCCCCGCCTTCGGAACGCAACCAAGCCTCCTTCTATAACTCACGTATATTTTGTAAACCGATTACGTCTTAGGGTAAGTAATGGACGAAAATCTTTCGGGTAGGGTAATCCTGCAGTTCAGGGGTTCAAATTCACTGCTCCCTTGTGTGTTTGTTTAAGATACCTTTCTGTCCTATTTTCAGTTTCTTTCGACATGCCAAAAAATTAATAGAAAAAGAGTTTATCTGCTTACAGAAGCAGAGATTGTAAAAAAATAGAAAAAGAGTTTAAAAATCAGAAATATTTTTCTTTATCTGTACATAACGCCTTTATCTGCTTAGACAATGTGGCCCCCTCCATAACTAATACGAAAATTGTAACCAGTAAACACCCTAGTTTAGATAGGTTGGTATTTTTAGGAAAAATTTAAATCTTTCTTAGCCAAAAGAGTTTTGCATGAAAAATGCAAAATGGTTTTTCATGCAAAAATGGCACCTTTGGAAATGGCTGGCTGGAGTCTTCCGAAGCATCTGAGATTGTAAAAAAAGTGGGGAATAAAGTTCTGCACCTGGCGCGAATAGTGTAGGGTAGCCTAGTGTGGCTGCAACTGAGTTTGTGAAGTTAGCGGTTAGGGACCTGGCACAAGCTCTTTCTCTTCAGCAGCCACTCTTTGATAGAAATGAAAAAATGAGCAGTTTATCTGCCTACAGAAGCAGAGGGTTTAGGATTTTCACAAAATTCTTTGGGTACGTATCCCCTAAGACATGCTTTTGTTTATTTACGTTCCTTTATTCCCTTATTGTTTTCAATCTCGATAGAACTAAAAGAATTGGTTAAAGAATTACCTCAATCTTTGCTTCTGTAAGCAGATAAACTGCTCATTTGTTCCGACACAATATACAAACCGTCGGGGTAGATCTAAGTAGTAGCTCTGTGGCGGCGATTTCCTTCCAACTTGACTTTGTTCCGACACAATATACAAACCCACGGTCCTTTACATTAGGGATTACTTTCAGGCCTAGGCTGGAAACGGCCATTGAACTTCAAACAAGGTGGTTAGGCAGCTGACTACTGCCTGGGAGGCGGGAGTACCGCCTGCCTGGATGTAAACATTCCAATTTGCTTTTGGCCGTCGTAGCGTGTGGATGTTTTTCTTCATGCTCTCTGCCTGACTGCTTACTTTCTCCTTTTTTGGTGGGAAATCTTTGCTGTTTTTTTGCAAATGAATATGGACAAGCCTTCTAAGCCTTCCTATCCCCAGCGTGTGTGTCCCGGGGTGGGAGGCAAGAAATGTAATTCATTTAGGTCTAGCATCGACGCGGACCCACACGCTCTCTGCCCATCTTGCAGGGGGCGTGTGTGTTCTTGCGCGACGCTCTGTGTAGTGCGTGTTGCTCTTGGTCCCCCGAGCAATGGAGGAAGTTCAAGGGGAGGAGACGTTACCGTCGTAAGCCTGCCAAGGAACCGTCCAAGGGTAATACGCCCCCGACGACTCCGGTGGTGGTGAATGTGTCGATTTCGTTTCTCCTGCCCGGCGAGCTTCCCCTGCTTGCTCCCTCTCCTTCAGGTGAGGACTCCCCCTTCCCCTCCTTATTTGTTTCATCGGGTGTGGGGGAGAGGTGGACCAGGACATCCTCTCGGAGGTCTCTTCCCGTTCTGGAGGGGAATTTTTTCCGCCAGAATAGGTAGAGGCTTCCCAACCTAACCTGACTTTTGCTTCAGGTTTTGGGTTGGATAGCCAGGCAGTAGACATCTCATCAACCTGGCTACACCTGGGCCTACCTGGCATACCGTCACTGGAGGGTCTGGTGTCACATCTGTCCAGCGCTCCAGTGACTACTCACACCGCAGCGACACTCGCCACAACCTTGGTCACCATGTCAGGTTTCGCTAAGCTCCCCGTGTCGGTGGCTTCGCACCTGGATACCCAGGTCTGGGCTGCTCCACGTGCACCACGCAGTACCACTGCCTTCTGGGTTCCTGGCCCTGTTCACCCGGCCGGTCCCCTTCTACATGGTGACGTCAACTCTACCATATGTGATTGTCCCTGCCCCCGTTGCAGACCCTGACCTGATCACGACTATGGTTCCGGCTCCTCGCTTCTCTGTCCAGCCCGGCACTTCGTCTGTTTCTCTCCCCATACCTTCGACTCTGGTGCGGCCAGGCCTGGCTGCCCACGCACCACCCGTTCCTGCATTCCCGGCCCCGCCTAATTTCATTCCTGGCCGCCATGCGGTTGCCCCCGCCCAGGTAAGTGCTGGCCCGAGCACCGCGTTCTCTGCCCGGGATGTGCCTACTGCTGCAGCCACTCCTGTTCCTGAGTCATCGTCCGTGCCTGCTTGGTTTGGGGACTTGACGGCGATCTTGAAGAAGAAGAAGAGGTCTAGGAAGGTGTCGTCATCTTCGTCTTCGTCATCGTCTTTGTCTGCTGCCTCTTCTTCTCCTTCCGAGGCTTCGCGGCGGAAGAAGTCTGCCTCTCCCCCCCCACAAGAAGTCTCACACCGAGACTTCCAAGGGACCGCCTCCTTCCATAGGGAAGGCAGTGGGATCTCTCTTTGGCTCTTCCAGATCCATGGATCAGGGAACCACTGCCTTGGCCTCCGGGTCAGTTGCATCGGGAGCCAAGGACGTGCAGACCAAGGTCCGCACGCAAACCCCCCCCCCTGTGCCTAAGAGACCTGCGTCTAAGGCCAGCGAGTCCACGTCGGACACTCGTACGTGAGTTGCTCTGAGTACCCGGGTCTCCAAGGAGATCTGGGTACCTCAGGCTGATACGAGAGAAACGTCTCACCATACAGACCAGGGCGTGGGGTGAGAGAAAGAGCCCGGGCATGCAGGTGCCCCGGCTCTTCCTGCTGGCCAAGTCAGGTTCTCGGGATAGTGCTTCGGCCCCTCAGGGCCGAACACCAGGAGAGGCGGAGAAGAGGTCCCCTGCACAGTCTTCCTGAGAGGCCACGGCCTCAAAGAAGACTGGGGCACGTCTAGTGGACAGCGCAAGCTCGCGCCAGCCAGACACGTGCTTGACTCCTCCCAGTCTTCGGCCACGTCCGTGTGGCCAGCCTGGCTCGGGGGAGGCGAGCGTGCAGCTCAGCTCACGCGAGCCGCTCCGCTCTCCTCGGGAGGCTGCTTCGCCTAGGCGAAAGCACTCTCCTCGACCCGGGCTGCCATCACCACCGCGGGTTGGCGACCACTCCCGGCCCACTGCCTCTGTTGGTTCTGCCAGCAAGGCCAGTGGGAGCGCCCGATCCTCCTTGCCTGTCCCCTCTGCCTCTTCGGCTCCTTCCAAGGGCCGCGAGTCAGACAGGAAGAATTCCGGTGAGTTTTCTCCTCAGGGTTCTACCTCGTGGGTGTACGAACCTGGCTCTGTCCTTGGCTCGACCAGGTCTTACTTCCGCATGGTGCAGGAAGGATCACGGGGGTCTGCCGAGGTTCTCCCTCCTGCAGGGAGAGTAGATCGGGAGGACCACACTCTGGAGGGACTTGAGGGTCCTCTGCCCCAGGATGCGGACACCCCCGAGATACAGAGGACTTTTCCAGAGGTTATTGTGCTGATTCGTCAGCACAACAACCTCGGGGAAGGGACCACGACCTCAACTGTGGATCGTCCTTCGCGCCTCGAATCCTTTTGGGGACCCAAGAAGGAACCCAAGGCTTCGGTGGGGCTGCCGTGATCCATGCTTGCCAAGGGGGTCCTCGACCAGGTGAACAGTCTTGTGCCTGGGCAAGATGGCTCACTTCGTTCGAGTCGCTCGGATAAGCTTCTTACCCCCCCTCTGCCTCTCCAGAAGCGCTTCTACACTCCAGCTGTAGGGGCGTTGCTGACTAAACAGGTTGACCCGGACCTGACTCGTCTGGATCCAGGTCTGACATTGCAGCAGCTTACTGCAGAGAGTATTTCTCTCTCCCAGCAAGAAGCTGCAACCCTGGAAGCCACCGTCACGGCGGCCTACCAAGCTGTCTCCTGGCTCGATCTGTGGTCCTTCACAGTATCGAAGGTAGCTGCTTCCTCGGGCGCCATTGTGCCTGGGGAGGACTCCGCCTTTGGGAGACTGCCTAGCCTGGGGTAGGGCTATCTCCTACTTTGCCCACCAGACTGCGAACCTGTGGGCAAACCTGGTTCTGAAGCAGAGAGATGCCGTTCTCTCTTGCTTCTTCAGGTCTGTAGGTCCCGAGTTGGCAATTTCTCTTAGGAATGGACTGTTGCTGGGTTCCTCCTCTCTCTTTCCCAGAGAGTTGGTGGACGCCGCGGTGGACAAACGCCAGGCCGATGACAGTGACTGGCTTGTCCACCAGGCAGTGGCCAAGACCTCTGGGTCTTCGCATTCCACTGTGGCCAGGTCTTCGGGCCAGGCTGGCACTTCCTCGGCCCCTAAGAAGTCCCAGTCTTTGAAGGGGTCCCGGGGAAACACCCAGCCTTCTTCTTCCTCGAGAAGGGCGAGCTCCCCCTGTCCTTTTCAGCCCACTTTCCAAGCCGGTAAATGGGGCAAAGGGAAGAAGAAGAGGAAACGCTAGGGGCGGCGTTCTCCCCCAACAGCTCCCGAAGGTGGGGGATGCCTATCGAGCCATTGGGCAACATGGGAGTGACACGGAGCTGAGACCTGGACAGTGGATGTCCTTCGGGAGGGATATCTACTACCCTTTGAGTCTCGGCCTCCCCTCACCTACACTCTGGTCCATCTCCAAACATATGTCCAAGGATCTCCAAAGGACACCGCACTACAGCAAGAAGTGCAAGCCATGCTGAGCAAGGGTGCTGTAGAAGTCGTGTCGGACCAGTCTCCAGGCTTTTACAGCCGTGTCTTTCTTGTAGAGAAAGCCTCAGGGGGATGGAGACTGGTCATAGACCTCTCTCCCTTGAACCGTTTTGTTCGCCAGACTCGGTTCACGATAGAAACAGCGCAATCCGTGCTGGCCTCCATCAGGGAGAACAACTTAATGCTTACGGTGGACTTGAAAGATGCGTATTTCCAAATACCCATTCATCCGTCCTCTCGCAAGTACCTCCGCTTTGTCCTCGGGGAGATGGTCTTCCAGTTCAGGGCACTTTGTTTCGGGCTCTCGACTGCCCCCAGGTGTTTGCGAGAGTCTTCTCACTCGTGTCAGCTTGGGCCCACTCACACGGGATACGTCTTCTGAGGTATCTCGACGACTGGCTAGTCCTGGCGGGCTCTTGCTCGCAGTTGCTACAGGACAGGGATCGGCTCCTCGAGTTTTGCCGGGATCTAGGGATCGTGGTGAATCTCGAGAAGTCAGATCTCATCCCCAAGAAGAGGATAAAGTACCTGGGCATGCTGATAGACACGGTGGCAGAGAAAGTCTTTCCCTTGGACTCTCGTATCAGCAAGTTCAGGCAGGCAGCACAGCTGTTCCTGTCATGACAGGAGCAGCCAGCCTGGCAATGGCAAGTCGTCATCAGTCACCTGTTGTCTTTGGGGAAGCTAGTACCTCATGGGCGTCTTCACCTGCAGTCTCTTCAGTGGAGACTGAAGGAGTATTGGTCCGAGTCCCGAGACCCCCAGTCCTTCCTCATCCCTCTTTCCAAGGAGGTGAGGGAGGACCTTCGCTGGTGGTTGGACGACAGGAACTTCTTGATAGGAGTATCCCTGCATACTCCCCCTCTGGACATGCTACTGTTCTCAGATGCATTGACCGAGGGATGGGGCGCTCACCTAGAGGAGTTGCTGACTTCGGGAGTGTGGCACCGAGACGACAAGCGCCTTTTCATCAACATCCTGGAACTCAAGGCAGCCTTCCTGGCCCTCCAAGAGTTCCAGGATCGAGTGATGGGGCACTCTGTGGTACTGATGAGCGACAATACCACAGTAGTGGCATATGTCAACAAGCAGGGGGGCCTAGTGTCCCGCCAGCTTCATTAGTTGATGATGCAGGTGCATGAATAGGCCACGGCTCACTCGGTAGAACTGTCAGCCAGGTACATTCCAGGCAAAGAGGAATGTTGTGGCAGACAAGCTCAGCTGCCAGAACCAAGTGGTAGGGACCGAATGGTCCCTTCACTCGGAGGTAGTGGAAAGGCTGTTCGACTTGTGGGGGCATCCAGCCATCAATCTGCTCGCCACCTGGCACAACAGAAAACTCCAGGTCTTCTGTTCTGTTGTGCAGGACCCATGGGCCGCTGCGGAGGACGCGTTCCAGCACCCGTGGGACAACCTTAACGTATATGCCTTTCCCCCTGTTCTGTCTGATTCGCCGAGTGATGATCACCCCGAATCTCAGAATGATTCTGGTAGCACCCAAATGGCCCCAGGCCGTTTGGTATTCGGACCTGCTAGCTCTCCTCTCCGAGGCGCCAAGAGATATTCCCCCCCTGGCCCAACCTGCTGTGTCAACCTCACGTAGAGTGGTTCCACCAGGCAGTGCATTCCCTGTGTCTTCACGGCTGGAGGTTATCCACTATCTCTTGAGAGTGAGAGGCTTTTCGCGCCGCGCAGCAACAGAGATGGCAGGATACCTCAGATGATCCTCCGCAGCGGTATACCAGGGAAAGTGGTCCGGCTTTTGTGGTTGGTGTCATCGAAGGGATATCTCTCCAGTCGGAGCTACTATTCAGCAGGTCGCGGACTTCCTCGTCTTCCTTCGCCGAGAGAAGCTTCTCTCCATTTCAGCTATGAAAGGCTACCGTGCTGCACTCGGCCTAGTCTTACGGCTGAAAGGAGTAGACATCTCCTCCTCTTTCAAGATATCTCTACTAATGAGAAGCTTCGAAAGGTCTTGCCCACCCAGGGATCTCAGGCCCCCTGCGTGGGATGTGACTCTCGTCCTAAGGAGCCTAACTCGTGCACCGTACGAGCCTTTACGAGAGTCGTCAGACAGGAATCTGACCCTCAAGACCGCTTCCTGCTAGCCCTGGCATCGGCGAAAAGAGTTGGCAAACTTCACAGACTTTCCTTTGATGTAAAACACTCGAGGGGATGGGGATTGGTTACGCTCGATTTCGTCCCGGATTTTGTAGTGAAGACTCAGAATCCTTCCGTCCCTGAGGCATGGTTCGAGTCCTCCACGATCCCCTCCCTAGAGGACTTTGTAGGCAATGAACCAGAAAAGATGCTACAGTCTCCTGTTAAGAGTGCTGCGGCGCTATCTGAAGAGGACTTGGCACCTCCGGTCAGAGTGTTGACGACTCTTCGTTAGTACTGGCTCGACCAAGAAAGAAGTGTCCAAGAACACGATCTCTTTCTGGCTTTGTGAGCTGATAAGGAGAGCGTACTCTGCTGCAGGAGAAGACGACACCGGCACGCTTCGTCCGAGAGCTCACGAGGTCCGCAGCATTGGTCCGTCCCTCGCATTCCGGAAGAACATGTCGGTTTCATAGGTGCTGAAGGCGGGGGTGTGGTCCCAACAGACTACTTTCACCTCCTTCTACCTCTGGGATGTTGCACACAAGTCCTTGGACACTTTTCCTTAGGTCCTGTGGTGGCTGCTCAACAAGTTGTGTAGCTTACCCAGCTCCTCTAACAGGACAGGTTGCATCTCGCCTAAGTTTTGCGGTTGTGATTGGGAGAATGAATGTGGAGTGACTGGCCTCTCTTCTTTCTCCCCATCCTGGCTCTCTTCCCACGGGCAGGGAGTGGATGTGCTGTTACAAGCTGGATCTGGCAGTCGATGCAGGTAAGCACCCAACGGGAGCTCCCGTTCTATTTTCTGCTCAGGTTGATAGAAGCAACCCCACTCCTTCCTCTTGCAAGGGGGGGGAAGGAGACCATGACTATAAGACAAACCCAATGCTTGTATTCGCCTT
The DNA here is from genome assembly GCF_040412425.1 of Macrobrachium rosenbergii. NCBI lineage: Eukaryota > Metazoa > Arthropoda > Malacostraca > Decapoda > Palaemonidae > Macrobrachium > Macrobrachium rosenbergii. The sequence goes on along the minus strand of NC_089749.1, from coordinate 37,710,933 downwards.
TATGTCATCCGACGCCAAGTTCTTCCTAGCCTACTTTGCATGAACTGACGTTTCCTCTTTCATGCAAAGGGACCCAGAAGTCTGACAACTGATCCTGCGTTTCTTACAACCCGATCTTTTTGTCAGAGGCAGTTTTTCCCTTCCTCGCTCTCACGACCAGGAAGGGAAGACAAGGTGTTGAACTCCAGTCAGTTCATAGAGACTCACTCAGATTCCTCCCTCCAACCAGTAAGTCTCCTAATGTAAAGGACCGAGGGTTTGTATATTGTGTTGGAACAAATCACAATTTTTAAAGTAAATTGTATTTTTCCTAACTATACAAACCCGAGGTCCTTTACACTTTATGCCCACCTCATGCCACCCCTCAATGTGATACCTGGGCCTAAAGGCAAATTGGAATGTTTACATCCGGGACAGGCGGTCTGACTCCCTGCCTCCCAACCCGACTGTTTGTCAACTGCCTAACCACCTTGTTTGAAGTTCAACTGCCGTTTCAGCCTACGCCTGAAAGTAGTCCCAAATGTAAAGGACCTCGGGTTTGTATAGTTAGGAAAAATACAATTTACTTTGAAAATTGTAATTTTTCTAACATTTTTTGGCTGCTAATTATGGATTTATCTTCAATTTTTGTTGTTAAATGCATGAACTGACGTTTCCTGTAATTAGCCCCTGAAGTCCACAGTCCATCCAACAAGGGTTTTGTCAGAGGCAGTTTTTCCTTCCTCGCTCTCCTCTTCACAAGACAAGAGAAGACTCACTCAGATTCCTCCCTCCATCTAAGTTTGGAACCAGTTCATATCCTGTTGGAACAAATCAGCAAGTGCAATAACTTGTTAATGTATGGTACCCCCCGGTGATACCAGTATTAAACATGGCAAAGGGGACATTCCATCCCCTGATGCCAGTACTAAACACTTTTGTCAAATGCACCCTTAACCCCAGTTGGCAAATGGCTCTCTCTTGTTTTTCCCCTCCAGTGGATTCCTCCTCCAACCAGAAATCTCCTAAACGTATTGTGCTCCATGTCTAACTATACAAACCCGTGTTCTCCCCACCCAAAACCCCAAATTCCCTCCCGGACAGTCCCCTTTATTGTTGAAGTAGAGCCGTTTCAGGCCTGGTAGAAATAAAGCCCCTTTGTTTGCCGAGTTGGTTGAGCTTTGAAACCGTCATTTTCTATGGGCCGGAGTTCGGATTTATCTTCAATTTTTGTCGCCTGAATGATTTAACCTGTAATTAGCCCCTGAAGTCCATCCAACAAGGGTTTATTTCTGGTGATAGAAATTCATTTCTTGCTATAATAACTTGTAAATGTATCGGATTCACAATATTGTACATCCCAAAGGCTAAGTAACCAATTGGTTCTTAAACCAAATGCAAAAACTAAGTTGGCAAAATCTCTTTTTTTTCCCAGCCAGTGGAGAGCTGTTAATCAGCTCAGTGGTCTGGTCCCCAAAACCCCAAATTCTATACCCCCTTTATTGTTGAGTAGAGTTAGGGGGAAATAACAGTTGGCCGACAACAAACAAACTCAGCGCCAGTATCAGAAGTCCTAAAAGTGTAGAAAAAACCAGTTGTTCCAACAATACGAATACAAACCAGCGGTCCTTTACATCAGGAATTACTTTCAGCCTAGGCTGGACACGGCCATTAAACTCTTGAGCAAGGTGGTTAGGCAGTAACTACCGCCAGGTAGGCCGGAATACCCGCCTGCCCGGATGTAAATATTCCAGTTTGCTTTGGGCCGTCATGCGTTGCAGACGTGGTTTCGGATCTCTCTGCCTGACTGTCGTTAAGCTCTTATTATCCTGGTGGGATCTTTCTGTATTTTTGTGTATGTATGCGTGTGTTTGATTTTTATTAATACAAACCCACGATTTGTGATGACCGTGCATAAGCTGTCGTTTCCTGCGCTGTGTCTTGGGTTTGAAGGCCTAGGGCGTAATTAAGAAGCGTAACCGAATGGTAATGCTTCTCTTCCAGTAGCCCTTTATGTAGATCCTGAAGGCGTTCCCCTGTACATTTGGAGATATAGCTTGGGACGTAATATCTTTGCTCCCCTACATTGATCGGGACGTAAGAGTTCGCTTCCCTTCTTGGGCTCCCGCCCTCTGTGTATAAGGGGCACCACTACTTCCTTCCTGCTTATGCTGAGTGTTGCTTCACCCAGTTTGCCGCCTGTGCTTGGAGAATTACGGGGCGGGTGGGAGGTTTCGGGTGTCGTCTGTAAGTTCCGCTTCCATGGCACCCTTGGTGGCCTCCCCTCCGTCCTTTTTCTCTTCCTGTAGGTTCTTCCTTCTCCCCTTCAGTAGAGATCTCTCTCCTTCACCCTCTTCACTCGCTCGTCGGGCGAAGACTGTAGGGCGGTCTGGCGTCCTCTTCTAGAGTACCTCCTCTCGCTGCATAGGGCAGTTCCCCTTTTTAGCGAGAGGAGTCTCTCTCTACTAATCATGTTTGCTTTTTCTTTCAGGTTGACAGTGAGCATCACAGACACAGCAGTAGTTGGCAGGATATCTCAGAGGATATCATGCATGAAGCAGTCCCTACGCTCATTTAGTGTTGCTTCGGGATCGACCACAATACCTGGTTAGATGACATATTTCCACGTCGGGATCGTTCTGACTCTGTTCCCGCTGATGTCGATCGATTGCTGTCATTGCTGGTCTTCATGTATGCTGTTGCAATGCCTCCTGCGTATCTGTGGTCCATCTGCTCCTGCTGTTCCCTGTGTTATGCTCTTGTTAACTCGACGAGTCTCTGGGCTGCTCTTCCTGGTCTCCTGCCGCAGCCACCCTGATCGTTCTTGTCGCTACTGGTGACTTTCATGTGACATTTCTGTCCGTTGCAGTAGCTCCTGCCTTCCGAACCACTAACGTAGTTCCTGCATCGGCTGTCCTGATCGTGCCCGCTACTTCTCTTAGTGGTCGTGCCTGGGGCTGCTTCCGTTGTGTTCCTGCCAGCTGCCCCAGAGGTTCAATGTCTGCCATCCTGTAGAAGATGTCAGTGTGAAGGTGAAGGAAGTCACCTTGTGGAAGTGACGTTCTTGGCTGTTGCAATAGCTCCTGCCTTCCGAACCTCTGCCGTAGGTCCTGCATCGGTTGTCCTGATCATGCCTGCCGCTTCTCCTGGCGGTTGTGCCCGGGGCCGCTTCCGTTGTGTTCCTGCCAGCTGCCCCAGGGGTTACGATGTCCGCCATCCTGTAGAAGATGTCGGCGTGAAGATGAAGGAAGTTGCCCTGTTGAAGTGATGTTCCTGCCGTTGCAGTAGCTCCTGCCTTCTGAACCACTGCCATATCTCCTGCATTGGCTGTCCTGATCATGCCTGCTGCTTCTCTTGGTGGTGGTGTCCTGGGCCGCTTCCGTTGTGTTCCTGCCTGACTGCCCTGGAGGTTACGATCCTGCAGAAGATGTCGGAGTGGAGGTGAAGGAAATCGCCCTGTGGAAGCAGCCGCCGTCTTCATCTTATCTTCAATTTCGTCTTCTGCTGCGTCTTCCCTTCCTCTTCCGAGGTCCAAGGGGGTCCCAGGAATCGGACAGACCTCCGTTGGCCAAAGGAGAGGAAGGCTGCTTTTACCCCTTGATGCCCTTGGACATCTAGGGACTGCCTCCTTCTGAGGAGGCAGTTGGTCTCTTGTTGGCTCTTCCCAACTTTTGGGTTGGGAAACCGATTTGCATAGCCCTGGGTTTTGTGTTTCGGAAGCCGCAAGCATGCAGACCTCGGTTTGCGATCCCGTTCCCAGTCCTAGAGGTTCAGCCTCTAAGACGGGGGTTGCTTCGGGCGCTCGTTTGCGAGGCGCTCCGAGTGCTAAAGATTCTATGGAATATCGAGTATCCTGATCTGGTCTGGAGAGTATTCCCTCAGCCCAGTTCAGGAGCAGTGCGAGAGAAAGGGCCGAGACACCCAGGTGTCTCAGCTCTTCCTGCCAACACCACAAGCACTCCACGAGTGCTTGCCAGTGCTCGGTCGGGTTCCCAGCCTGGTGTCTCGATCCTGTCGGTTCGAACATCAGAAGAAGCAGGGAAGAGATTCCCTTTGGGAGTCCTGCGGGACTTCTAAGGGACTGACTCTCTTCCGGAAGATGAGTTTCTCTCGGCTTTTCCAGCCCTTGGGCAGGAACCGATTCGCATTCTCCTGGGGGTCTTGCGTTTCGGGGGCCGCGAGAGTGCGGCCTCTCAAGGCCACACCCTCATTGCCAGTCTTGGAAGTCTGCGTCTAAGACTGGTTCTGTGCTTGGCTCTTTCGATCTCTTAGGAACTGAAAGCAGCCGCTCCCGATTTTTGGGAGTCTCATGGGAAGCTCGAATTCTGATTGTTCCGAAATGATATACAAACCATCGGTCCTTTACATTAGGAATTACTTTCAGGCGTAGGCTGGAAGCGGCCGTTAAAACTCTTGAGCAAGGTGATTAGGCAGTAACTACTGCCAGGTAGGCAGGAGTACCCGCCTGCCCAGATGTAAACATTCTAGTTTGCTTTCAGCCGTCATGCGTTGCTGACGTGTTTTTGGTTCTCTCTGCCTGACTGTCTTTAAGCTTTTATTATCCTGGTGGGATCTTTCTGTATTTTTGTTTATATATACATGTGTTTGATATTTATTAATACAAACCCACGATTTGTGATAACCTTGCATAAGCTGTCGTTCCCTGCCTGTGTCTTGGGTTTGACAGCCAAGGGTGTAATTGGAGTAGCGTAACCGAGTGGTAATGCTTCTCTTCCAGCAGCCCTTTACGTAAATACTGAAGGCACCCCTGTACCTTTGGAGATATAGTTTGGGACGTAATATCTTCACTCCCCTACATTCATTGGGACGTAAGAGTTTGTTCCCTTTTTGGGCTTCCGCCCTCTGTGTATAAGGGGCATCACTAATTCCTTCCTACTTTTGCTGAGTGTTGCTAGCAGCCTGCGCTGGGAGAATTATGGGCCGGGTGGGAGGTTGCGGGCATCGTCGATAAGTTCCGCTTCCACGACACCCTTGGTGGCCTCCCCTCCGTCCTTTTTCTCTTCCCGTAGGTTCTTCCTTCTCCCCTTTAGTAGATCTCTCTCCTTGGCCCTCTTCGCTCGCTCGTCGGGCGAAGACCAGGGGCAGGGAGCGATCGGGCGACCTCTTCTAGAGTACCTCCTCCTGCTGCGTAGGGCAGTTCCCCTTGTAGTGAGAGGAGACTCCCTCTACTAATCATCTTTGCTTTTCTTTCAGGTTGACAGTGAGCATCGCAGACACAGCAATAGTTGGCTGGATATATCAAAGGATATCTCGCATGAAGCAGTCCCGACATTCATTCAGTGTTGCTTTGGGATCGACCACAATACCTGGTTAGATGACATATTTCCACGTCAGGATCGCTCTGACTTTGTTCCCGCCGATGTGGATCGATCGCTGTCATTGCTGTTTTCATGTATGCTGTTGCAATGCCTCCTGCGTATCTGTGGTATCTGCTCCTGCTGTTCCCTGTGTTATGTTCTTGTCAACTCGATGACAGTCTCTGGGCTGCTCTTCCTGGTCTCCTGCCGCAGCCACCCTGATCGTTCCTGTCACTGCTGGTGACTTTCAAGTGACATTTCTGTCCATTGCAGTAGCTCCTGCCTTCCGAACCGCTAACGTAGCTCCTGCATCGGCTGTCCTGATTGTGCCCACTACTTCTCCTAGCGGTCGTGCCTGGGGCCACGTCCGTTGTGTTCCTGCCAGCTGCCCTGGAGGTTACGATGTCTGCCATCCTGTAGACGATGTTGGCGTGAAGGTGAAGGAAGTCACCTTGTGGAAGTGACGTTCCTGGCTGTTGCAGTAGCTCCTGCCCTCCGAACCTCTGCCGTAGCTCCTGCATTGGCTGTCCTGATCATGCCTGCCGCTTCTCCTGGCAGTCGTGCCCGGGGCTGCTTCCGTTGTGTTCCTGCCAGCTGCCCCAGAGGTTACGATGTCCTCCATCCTGTAGAAGATGTCGGCGTGAAGATGAAGGAAGTTGCCCTGTTGAAGTGATGTTCCTGGCCATTGCAGTAGCTCCTGCCTTCCGAACCACTGCCATATCTCCTGCATTGGCTGTCCTGATCATGCCTGCTGCTTCTCTTGGTGGTGGTGTCCTGGGCCGCTTCCGTTGTGTTCCTGCCGGACTACCCTGGAGGTTACGATGTTTCGTGTCCTCCATCCTGTAGAAGATGTCGGCGTGAAGATGAAGGAAGTCGCCCTGTTGAAGTGATGTTCCTGGCTGTTGCAGTAGCTCCTGCCTTCCGAACCACTGCCGTATCTCCTGCATTGGCTGTCCTGAACATGCCTGCTGCTTCTCCTGGTGGTGGTGTCCTGGCCTCGTCCGTTGTGTTCCTGCCGGACTACCCTGGAGGTTACGATGTTTCGTGTCCTCCATCCTGTGGAAGATGTCGGAAGATGAAGGTGAAGGAGTAGCTCCTGTGGAACCACTGCCATAGCTCCTGCATTGGCTGTCCTTCATCTTATCTTCCTGGGCCGCTTCGTCTTTCTGCTACCCTGGAGGTTACGATCTTCCCTCCATCCTGTAAAGATCCGTGAAGATGAAGGAAGTCTCCCTGTTGAAGTGATGTTCCATCTGTTGCAGGAGCTCCTGGCCGTATCTCCTGCATTGGCTGTCCTGAACATGCCTGCTGACTACCCTGGAGGTTACGATGTTTCGTGTCCTCCATCCTGTGGAAGATGTTGGAGTGGAGGTGAAGGAAGCCGCCCTGTAGAAGTAGCCGCCGTCTTCTTCATCTTATCTTCAATTTCGTCTTCTGCTGCGTCTTACCTTCCTCTCCTGAGGTCCAAGGGGGTCCCGAGAATGTCTAGGGACTGCCTCCTTCCGAGGAGGCAGTGGGTCTCTCATTGGCTCTTCCTGACCTTCGGGTTAGGAAACCGATTGGCATAACCCTGGGTTTTGTGTTTCGGAAGCCGCGGGCACGCAGACCTCGGTCTGCGATCCCGTTCCCAGTCCTAGAGGTTCCGCCGCTAAGACGGGGGCTGCTTCGGGAGCCCGTTTGTGGGCCGCTCTGAGTGCTCGAGATTCTGTGGAATATCGAGTATCCCGATCTGGTCTGGAGAGATTTTCCTTGGCCCAGTTCGGGAGCAGTGCGAGAGAAAGGGCCAAGGCACCCAGGTGTCTCGGCTCTTCCTGCCAGCACCGCAAGCGCTCCCTAAGTGCTTGCCAGTGCTCGGTCGGGTTCCTAGCCTGGTGTCTCGATCCTGTCGGTTCGAACATCAGAAGAAGCAGGGAAGAGATTCCCTTCGGGAGTCCTGTGGGACTTCTAAGGGACTGACTCTTCCGGGAGACAAGTTCCTCCTGTTTGCTCTTCCCGCCCTCGGGCAGGAACCGATTCGCATTCTCCTGTGGGATCTTGCATTTCGGGGGCCATGAGAGCGCGGCCTCTCGAGGCCACGCCCTCGTTGCCAGTCTTGGAAGTCTGCGTCTAAGACTGGTTCTGTGCTTGGCTCTTTCGATCTCTTAGGGAACAAAGCAGCCGCTCCCGATTTTTGGGAGTCTCATGGGTAGCTCGAATTCTATGAATCACGAGCGCTCTCCTGACGAGAGGCACAGGACGAGGGAAAGTGCCGAGACACCCAGGTGTCTGGTTGCCGGGACACCCAGGTGTCTGGGTGCTGAGACGCCCGGGTGTCTGGGTGCCGAGACACCAGGTGTCTCGATACTGCTCGCCAGCTGCTTCGGTTGCTTGGCCGGGCTTCATTCTTGTGTCTTGAACTTTAGGGTTCGAGCATGCAAGATAGCAGACACAGAATTCCCCTTTGAACCTTCTTCTCGAGGGGCCTCGGCCTCGAAGGAGTTTAGAGTTCGGGAAACTAGCAATTGTTCACAGCAGACGAGTCTGGCCTGCCCAGTTATGATTGTGTTCCCGCGATTGGCTCGGCTCGGCTCGGCCCCCCCTGTCGCACTTGCAAGACTGGCTCGGCTCGACTCGGCTTGCCAGACTGGCTCGGCTCGGTTCGGCTCGCCCGGCCTGCCTCCCAGTCCACCGCATACCAACCAGCTGGATCATATTTGCGTGATCGGCTCGGCTCGGCTCGGCCCTACTCGGTTTTTTCCGATTCGGGCTCTCGGCTATGTTCGAGTGAACTTTTTGCTCTTCCCAGGAAAGCGCTTTGCCATGGCACAAGTGCTCTTCTTCTCCCATGGGGCAGTAATCTCCTTCGATTGATTATCGCTCACGGTCCGCCTCTCCTGCTTATCTTACTGGCAGGACAGGTAGGGATACTCTTTCTCCTCTCGGTTGTTCCGAGAGGTGTGAGACGGACAGAGAGAGCTCCGACGAAATTATCTTCGAAGTTCGGCTGCCTGGCGTACTTTGAGTGTCGGTCCCCCGATTCTCTCGTAGTGTAACCAGGTAGCCGAGGAGGGTTTCATGGGATCTGTCAAGGTCTCCCTCCAAGGGGAGAGGTACAGGAGTTTTCATGCTTCAGAAACAGCGAGGGTCTTCCTCTTCAAGTTGCGATCGCCCCTGTTTTCGGAGAACTTCGCGCTGACGAATCGACGCGAGGATCCCCGGGACAGGACCGCAGCTCCCCCAATGAATAACCTTCATCATTTGCTGCAACCCTTGCAGTTCCCGAGGGACCGAGAGTGTCATGGACCGCTGCGGTCCTGGCTTCCGAGAGCGTTCTCGACCTGATGAATTCTTTTCTTCGAAGGAGTTAATTCAGGTCGAGACACCAAGCTTCCACCCCTGCCTCGACAGAATATGAATTCTTCTTGCCTCGGAGGGTCTTGCTAACGGCAGTTTTTGGGCAATTCTGGTGCTAAGAAGAAGGACTTTGTCCCAATTCGGATCTCCGGTTTTGTAAGTCCCGAGCTTTACTTGGTTCTGCCTTTATCTTTCAGAGATTTGCCAGATACATCGGTAACCAAAGTTCGTACCAGGGCACTGACTTGTCCTTTGGAGAATGGCAAAACTTTGGGTCTTAGTCATCTCAACTCGACCTTGAGTTCAAGCCAGCCCCCTCAACTCCTTAGCTAAGAAGTCCTAGGCTTCAGAAGAAGGTTGCAACTGCTGATGCCTGGACGAAATGATACTTGTCGAGTCTCTGGAACTGGCAGCGACATTGCCGAGACCTGGGAATGGATTCCTTCAGGAGAAGTATCTATTTCCCTTAGGTCTCGGCAATTCTTTCCATCGAACTTCCATCCCTCCTCCTCTCCCATGCTCCCTATTCGGGAAATGCCAGCCCGGCTAGAGCTAATTGGCTCGGTACCCTGTCATCTTGCAGAAGCTTCCCCATGGTGGAGAATGGAAGTCTGCTTCCATTCCTCCGTCCTTCTTTCCTCTTCAATGGATGAGGAAAGAGTTAGGCTAATGCCTGATTGAAGGAACCTTCGAATATGCTTGTATATTCCCCTCACATCTTGTGTCTACTTACGGATTCACAGATTGAGGAATAGGCGCACACTGGTAAGACCTTGTCTTGAAGTTGTGTGACCGAGACGATTAGTACCTTCTCATCACCGTCCTGGGCTCAAGGCAGCCTTTTGGCCGTCTGAGAATTCAGGATGGGTTTTGCGGCACTCACTGGTTTCGTTGAACAACAAAACCACAGTAGTGACATTTGTCGACAAACAAGAGGCAATCGTTTTTTCCTCTGTTCCATCTCGACTTTTGCAGGTACTCGAGTGTTGTTCTATTGCACACTCGACAGCTCAATTAATCAGATGCATTCCTGGTGGGGATGCACTGGTAGGCAAGCCTGGCCTTGGGTTTGAGTGATCGGGACAGAACATGCTGCTCACTCTTTCTTCATGGAGATTCATGCAGAGACTGCTTGACTGATAAATCCCTACCATCCTTCTGTTGCCTCCCTGCACTCAAGTCGGTAGTTTTTTCTCGCTCCTTCATACCAGACCAGGGGCCGCTCTGTTGAGGCATGTTGTCTTTTTGGTGAAAACTCAATATCGACGTTTTTTCCCTCCGTATTTGTCCGTTTCGCTAGGGGTTCACAAACATTGCTCACCCCGAGTTACAGACAAATACTTGAAGACTTCGCCTTCATTCGACCTGATTGCCGAGGCATCGAGGACTTCCTCGTCTTCTCCGCCGAGGGTTGCTTCTCTCCATTTCATTTGTGAAGAATGTAGGCCCTTGCGACCTAGTCTTCTATCTGAAGTAGCCTTTGTCTCCTCAGTCGAGAGGTAGCTACAGACGAGAAGCTTCTTCAGTCGTGCTGTCCCAGGGAACTGTTCCCTGGGTGGCATGTGACTCTCGTTTAGGGTTCCTGTCCGTGCCTTGCACGCGCCTTATGAGATTTGTCGGATAAAGATATGCCCTCTTAGGACCATCTCTCATCTTACCCTGGCCTTGGCGTAGAAGATGGAAGAACAGGGATGGGGATCATACCTCGACTCCTTCTCGGATGTCGTAGGTGGACTCCGAATCCATTGGCATCTAGTGTCGGGTTCGAGTCCTTGTTCCCCTCCTCCTTGGACTTTGTGTCGATGATCCAGGTCATTCATTACTTTGTCCTTTTAGGGAGCTGTGGTACTTTCCGAAAGCCTCGACATTCCTAACCTGGATGTCGTCAACGTTTTCGCTAGTACTGTCTCTCCCAAGGAAGAAGTGTCTAAGGACACATCTTTCTCCTGACTTCGTGAAGTGATCAAAGGAGGTACTTGGCAGTTGACGACGACGATACTGGTACCTTCCACCCGAGAGCTCACGAAGTCGATGGCTTGGTCCATCCCTCGCATTCCGGAAGTTTCTGTTGGTCTGGAAGCAAGACGTGGTCTCTTAGACCACACTCTTGTCTTCTCCCTTCGGTCTTGCCCACAGGCCCTTGGAACCCTTTTTCCTTGGCTCTGTGGTGGCTGCTCAACAAGTTGTGTTGTCTTACTCGGCTCGTTCAAAAGGACGAGTAGCATCTCGCCTAAGGTGTTAGTTCTGGAAGTGAGAAGGATTCCGAGAGTGACTGGCCTCTCTTCCTCCTCCTTCCCCGTCCCCCAACTTCTCCTTAGGGATGAGAATAGGACTCGAACCAATAGCTGCTGGAACTGGCACTGATGCGGTAAGACTACACATCGAGCACCTGTTCTATTTTTCTTTTAGAATCATAGAAGCAATTTCGCTCCTTCCTCTAGCAAGGGGAGGAAGGAGAGACTGGCAATAAGGGAACCCTATCTCGGCTTTCCCTTACTGCCTCCGACTCTAGATCTTTCCAGCCTATTTCGTAGGAGTTACGTTTCCTCACTCATGCGAAAGGGTCCAGTATCTGACATTTGGTCATTTGGTCTTGCAGTTCCTACACTCCGATCAGTATGTTAGAGGCACGGTACTCCTCCTCGCTCTTTCGACCAGGAGGAGCAGCCCAGGTGTGCAGAACTCCAGTCAGTTCAGGAGACTCACTCAGATTCCTCCCTCCAACCAGTGAGTCTTCCTAATGTAAAGGACCGACGGTTTGTATATCGTGTCGGAACAAATCACAATTTTTGAAAGTAAATTGTATTTTGTTCATGAGACTTACTTGTCAGATATATATATAGCTGTATTCTCTGATAGTCCGACAGAATTTCAAAACTTACGACACACGCAGTGGGAGATCAGGTGGTTAGTACCCATTCCCGCCGCTGGGAGGCGGGTATCAGGAACCATTCCCATTTTCTATTCAGATTTTCTCTGTCGCCGGTACTGTCAACACCTGTTTTCAGTACCTCCGTCTTTGGATTTCGTAAACTTGGTTGTCACTTAAGTATTTGTTTGACTTTTGATTTTTTTTTTGACTTGGACTTGTGGCTAGGCATACGCTATTGTGGACTGTTTTGGATTTTGCTTTGTTTTTTGCTTGGATTAAGATGTCTGAATCTAGTTCTGCTAGTTATAGAGTTTGCTGTGTGCAAGACTGTAAGGTGAGGCTACCGAAAGTTTCGGTAGCTCCTCATACTGTATGCTCGAGGTGTAGGGGGCATGTTTGTTTGTTTAATGATCGATGCAAGGAGTGTGAGTCGTTGCCTGATGCTAGTTGGAGGACTTATGATTCCTATGTGAGGAAGTTAGAGCGTGATAGGATCAGGAGGTCTTCCTCCAGGAGTGTATCAGTGAGTAGAAGTCAGGTTAGTGTTTTTTCACCTGCTAACCCTCCCGTAGACGTAGCTATTCCTAACCCTGTGGTGTTGCCCTCGGGCCCCAAGGTTGTGTCTGTGGAAGGAGATGCCCTGTCTGTTATTATGTCTTCCATTCGTAACCTGGAAGCTAAAATGCTCGCTCTTCAAAGTGCTGTGAAGTGCAGTGATAGTGTTTGTGCCCCTAGTGTTGTGGAGGGGGCGTCAGATCGGCCGTATAATGCCTCTAGGCCTGGACCTCTGCCGGACTCCCAGGACTCAGGGAGTGGGCAAGTCGAAAGCCGCAAGAGGGTTATGCGGACCCCCCACCGATCTGGCGTCCCTTCGGCAGGTCCTGTTGACGCTTCCCAGGCTGCCAAGGATTGTGCACGGGCACGAATCCTTAAGGATTGCTTCTCGTCTCCCGAATCTTCCTCCCCGCGTCAGGAGTGGAGCTCTCGGAAGGTCTCTTGACCTTTGAAGAGAAGCTTCAGAGAAGGGGACGCTTCACGTCCCTTTTCTGGTGGCGCTCTTCGCTCTTCTCCGGAGAGTTTTGACGCCCTCCCGCCGCAGAAGAGGACCAGGACGTCATCGGACGATGACGCTTTTGAGCGCCCCGGTCGCTCCAGGGAGAGAGCTGTTGCTTCCCCTATGAGAAGAAAGAAGGCGTCCCCTCGCCCCTCGTCTTCTCACAGAATCAGCCCTTCTCCTGAGAAGGAGACTTCTCCTACTCGGAAGCTTCTGCTAGACATGCAGCGGCAGTTGGCTTCGTTAATGGCCCAGGAGGAGACAGATCTGTGTCGTCGTCGGAAGGATTCCCGACTGCCGATCAAGAGGTCCAAACCGTCCCCGTCTTCTCCGCGTTCATCTTCTTCTCTTGCTTTGCCGCCCTCTAGAAGTCCTTTGGCTCAGCGCTTTACTGGTCTTAGCAGGGATCGCCAATTCCCTCTTGCTGACGCTTTCCATGCTGCTAGGCTTGATGCCCCTCGTTCTGGCGCTCTGCTTTTTTCTCGCCATGACGCTTCTCATGCTGCTAAGCATGACGCTCCTCATGCTGCTCGGCAAGACACTCCCCTTGCTGCTCGACCTCGTCAGGACGCTCATCAGGATGCTTCTTGCCGAGATTTTTCGCGAGCTCCAGACCCCTCTCGGACTTCTTCCAAGCAGAAGTCCCTTTTGCGAGTTGGACTGCAAGGGCTTAGACCTCCCGGAGTTTCTCCAATCTCTTCGGTTGCTCCCGTTGAAGAAGGAGAGCTGTCAAGTGCATCGGAACCTGCAGTTGAGGAACAGTCCTCGACTTCATCAGCTTCTTCCGATTACCAGGTCTTGACACGTTTGCTGAAGGACTTGTTTGGGGACAAGTTTCAACCCTCTGCTCCTCGCCCTCCTCCTTCGCAGTTAACCTCATTAAAGTCACAGAAGACTTCAGGTTTTGTGAAGATGGCCACGTCTCTCTCTACGAAGAGGGCCTTTAAGAAAGTTCAGGAGTGGATGGACTCCAGGAAGGCCTAGTACAAGACTTCTTTCGCCCTGCCTCCGTCAAGATTGAGTGGGAAAGCGGGGATTTGGTACGAGACGGGAGAGGATGTTGGTTGGAGAGTTCCTTCCTCTTCCCAAGGGGACTTCGCCAGCTTTGTGGACGCTCCTAGGAGGTCTCTCCCTTCGTCAGCGAAGGTGTCCTGGACTTTGTCTGAAACTGAGCACCATCTGAAAGGTCTCTTCAGAACAATGGAAGTTTTCAACTTTCTGGACTGGTGCCTGGGAGTCCTGGACTTGCAGGCTCGAAGCCCTGACTCCATTAGTCTGGGAGGCTTATTCAGCGTCCTAGCTTGCATGGACAAGGCTGTCAGGGATGGCTCCGAAGAGCTGGCTGCCCACTTCTGTACGGGGCTTTTAAAGAAGAGAGCCTTATACTGCAACTTCACTGCGAAGTTGGTTTCTCCTTCACAGAGGGCAGAGTTGCTGTTCACCCCGATGTCTAGCCATCTTTTTCCCCAGTCCTTAGTCAAGGATACTGCCGCCACTTTGCAAGAGAAGGCTACTCAAGACCTCCTGGCCCAGTCTTCTAGACGTCCAGCAGTCCCTTTGACTTCTTCCCTTGGGCAGGCTTCCAAGATACAGAAGCCCTTTCGTGGGAGGAGCTTCTTCCTCTAGATCGTCCTCTCGAGGAAGAGGTCTCTCCAGAGGTAAAGCCCCTTCCAAACCTAGGGGCAAGAAGTGACTCTGTGGACCTCCAGACACCTGTTGGAGCCAGGCTTCTTTCCTTTGCAAGAGCCTGGAGAGAGAGAGGGACGGACAACTGGTCCCTCGAAGTCATCGAAAAGGGATACAAGATCCCATTCCTTGTCTTACCTCCGTTGTGCACGAAGCCCAAGGATCTGTCGCCCTCCTATCAGCAGGAGAAGCAGCAGATTCTTTTCGACCTGCTCGAGCAGATGCTCAAGAAGAGAGCTGTGGAACAGGTCTCAGATTTACAATCCCCAGGCTTCTACAACAGGTTGTTCCTGGTCCCGAAGCAGTCAGGAGGATGGAGACCAGTCCTGGACGTCAGCAGGTTGAACCATTTCGTTCTGAAAGAGAAGTTCAAAATGGAGACGTCCCAGTCGGTTATAGGAGCCGTAAGACCAGGCGACTGGATGGTTTCTCTGGATCTCCAGGACGCCTACTTTCACGTCCCTATACATCCTCTATCAAGGAAGTACCTGAGGTTTATCCTGCGGGGACAGGTATATCAATTCAGGGCTCTGCTTCGGGCTAAGCACAGCTCCCTATGGTCTTCACGGTGTTAATGAGGAATGTGGCGAGATGGCTTCACCTTGCAGGGATAAGAGTCTCGCTTTATTTGGACGATTGGCTCATTCGAGCCTCGTCAATGTCGAGGTGTCTGGAGGACCTTCACACGACGTTGGATTTGACGAAGTCCCTAGGACTTCTGGTGAATTTCGAAAAGTCCCATCTGACCCCGACTCAGTCCATCGTTTATCTGGGGATTCAGATGGATTCAGTGGCTTTTCGAGCTTTTCCGTCACAAGAAAGACAGCAACAGTGCTTAGACAAAGTTTCAGCCTTCCTGCGGAAAGAAACATGCTCGATGAGGGAATGGATGAGTCTGCTGGGGACCATTTCATCGCTGGAGAAGTTTGTTGCCCTGGGGAGACTACATCTCAGACCACTTCAGTTCTTCCTTGCAGAGAACTGGCAGAACAAGGAGGATCTGGAAGTTTCTCTGAAGATCTCGCCAAAGGTGAAGGATCACCTAAGGTGGTGGCTCGATCCCTCAAAGTTGGCAGAAGGCGTTTCTCTCAACCTTCAGAACCCCGACCTAGTGTTGTTTTCCGACACGTCCACATCGGGATGGGGAGCAACACTAGGGGGGGAAGAAGTGTCGGGCACCTGGAGAGGGGAACAAGTGTCCTGGCACATAAATCTCAAAGAATTGGGGGCGATTCAGATGGCCCTACTTTTCTTCGAGGGACGAGTCACAAACCGAGTAGTCCAGATCAACTCGGACAACACCACGGCCCTGGCATACCTAAAAAAACAGGGAGGAACTCACTCTCGGTCCCTGTTCACTTTAGCAAAGGACATCCTGCTGTGGGCACAGGCCCGGAATATTACGATCCTCACGAGGTTCGTTGCAGGTGTGGAGAACGTCCTTGCGGATCTTCTAAGTCGGCAACAACAACTGCTGCCGACTGAGTGGACCCTGCACCAAGAGGTTTGTCAGGGACTGTGGAGGCTATGGGGACGTCCCTTGGTGGATCTCTTCGCGACTTCCAAGACGAAGAGGCTTCCTCTTTACTGCTCCCCTGTACTCGATCCAGGAGCGATCTCAGTAGATGCTCTTCTCTGGGATTGGACGGGGATGGACGTTTATGCCTTTCCCCCGTTCAAAATCCTCGGAGAAGTCATCAGGAAGTTTGCGTCGTCGGAAGGGGCAAGGATGACGTTGATCGCCCCGTTTTGGCCTTCGAGGGAGTGGTTCACAGAGGTCTTGTCCTTCCTAGTGGACTTCCTGAGAACACTGCCCATGAGAGTCGATCTACTCAGACAGCCCCACTTCGAGAGGTACCACAAAAACCTCCCCGCTCTGAGTCTGACTGCATTCAGACTATCGAGAAGCTGGCCAGAGCGAGAGGTTTTTCAAGATCAGTGGCGAGAGCTATTGCCAGAGCCAGAAGATTCTCTTCCAGTAATTTGTACCAATCGAAGTGGACCGTGTTCAGGAGATGGTGTAGGAAGAAGGGCATTTCCTCTACCATGACCTCTGTGAGTCAGATAGCCGACTTCCTCTTGTTTCTGAGGAGTGAAGTCAAACTAGCGGTCCCGACTATCAAGGGATATAGGAGTATGCTATCAGCCGTTTTTAGGCATAGAAACCTGGACCTGACTAACAACAAAGACCTTCACGATCTATTAAAGTCATTCGAAACCATGAAGGTGCCTCAGCAAAGGACTCCTTCTTGGAACTTAGATGTGGTGTTACGGTTCCTGATGTCTAGTCCTTTCGAGCCTCTCCATTCTGCGACATTGAGGAACATTACCAGAAAGGCTATTTTCCTAACTGCTCTAGCGACTGCGAAGAGGGTTAGCGAACTTCAAGCCTTCAGTAAGCATATAGGCTTTAAAGGGTATAACGCAGTTTGTACTTTAAGGCCTACTTTTTTTAGCAAAAAAACGAGAACCCGTCTAACCCTTGGCCCAAGAGCTTCGAAATTAAGGGTATGGCTGAGATTCTGGGTCAAGAGCCAGAGAGAGGTTTGTGCCCTGTCAGGGCAAAACGAAGGAAAGTCGAGGCCCCTCGGACAATCTATGGTGTTCAGTGAAGAGACCGGACTTACCTATGTCGAAGAATGCACTGGCGTTCTTCCTGAGGAACACGATTAGAGAAGCCCATTTATGCTGTCAAGACACTGATTTTAAACTTCTGAAAGTCAATGCTCACGAGGTGAGGGTGGTTGCAACTTCAGTGGCTTTTCAGAAGAATATGACACTCAGTAACATTCTGGGTGCCACATTTTGGCGTAGCAACTCTGTGTTCGTTTCACACTACCTGAGAGATGTGAAGACGACATACGAGAACTGCTGCTCGCTAGGACCATACGTTTCCGCAGATACAATCCTGGGGGCAGGGGAGTGACACACATCCTATCCTATAGAAAATGGTTAGGAAGTGTTTTTATGGTTGTTTGTGGTCGACTTGCCAGAGGCGGACTTCCCACTCTTTAGCTTTAGTTTTGCTATCCTAACTTAGTTAGGCTTGGTCAGGTGGTTGTTTTTACTTTGTTTGCCCTCATTGTATGGTCAATATGGTCTAGTCACATCATGGTCACGCCCCCGTTGACAGATCATCTAGAACTCACCAGCTATACAGGTCACTACCTTGCTGGAGACTCTAGTAAAGCAGAAGTGGACTTGGGTGACAGTAATCACGAAGTCAGCTATGCTAGCAGGTAAGGAACCAAGGTGTCAATCACCTACATGTATTGTGTTTCCTAAATCCTATTCTATCTGTACCCACCTCCAATGGTGGTATTCAGCTATATATATATCTGACAGGTAAGTCTCATGAACAAAATGATATTTTAATGATAAAATAAAGTTTGTTCATACTTACCTGGCAGATATATATATTCATAGTGCCCGCCCACCTCCCCTCAGGAGACAGTGGCACTAGAAAATCTGAATAGAAAATGGGAATGGTTCCTGATACCCGCCTCACAGCGGCGGGAATGGGTACTAACCACCTGATCTCCCACTGCGTGTGTCGTAAGTTTTGAAATTCTGTCGGACTATCAGAGAATACAGCTATATATATATCTGCCAGGTAAGTATGAACAAACTTTATTTTATCATTAAAATATCATTTTTCCTAACTATACAAACCTAAGGTCCTTTACATTGCATGCTATGCCCACCTCATGCCACCCCTCAATCTGAACCTGGACCGAAAGGCAAAGTGGAATGTTTACATCCTGGCAGGTGGGTATCCCCGCCTACCTGGCGGTAGTTACTGCCTAACCACCTTGCTCAAGAGTTTAACAGCCGTTTCCAGCCTACGCCTGAAAGTAATTCCTAATGTAAAGGACCTTAGGTTTGTATAGTTAGGGAAAATACAATTTACTTTCAAAAATTGTGATTTTTGTTTATATATGCTTGTGTTTGATATTTATTAATACAAAACCACGATTTGTGATAACCTTGCATAAACCGTCGTTCCCTACGCTGTGTCTTGCGTTTGATGGCGAAGGGCGTAATTGGAGAAGCGTAACCGAGTGGTAATGCTTTTTTTCCAGCAGCCCTTTACGTGGCGCGCCTGTACATTTGGAGATATAGTTTGGGACGTAGTATCTTTGCTTCCCTACATTGATTGGGATGTTTGAGTTCGTTCCCTTCTTGGGCTTCTGCCCTCTGTGTATAAGGGGCATCACTACTTCCTTCCTACTTATGCTGACTACAAAAAGTTTTTTTAAATATTCGCGGAAAAATAGTTATAGGCCTATTTTGCAAAATATTTTAAATCACGTGCCTTGAGGGATGCTGAGAGTTCACGGATCACGCTGTTGTTTTGTTTACAAGCGTGATCCAGTTGCGCATGCGCGAATTTCCTTCTTCTCCCACTAGAAAGCATCAGCGATGCATCTCAGAAATTCTTTCATCACTTTGTCATAATTTTTGCACCATTTTATATTAGCCATTTCATAAATTTTTTTATATGAAAATGTGTGCAATTTCATGTAGAATACAACAAAAAACAACCGATGGTTGTAGATTTTATAAGTTTTGAAATATTTTCATATAAATCACGATAAGTGCCAAAATTTCAACCTTCGGTCAACTTTGACTCGACCGAAATGGTCGAAAAAGGCAATTGTAAGCTAAAACTCTTACATTCTAGTAATATTCAATCATTTACCTTCATTTTGCAACAAACGAGAAGTCTCTAGCACAATATTTCGATTTATGGTGAATTTTTGATAAAAACTTTTTCCTTAAGTCCGCGCACTAACTCCTTAAGTCCGCGCACTAACTATGCCGGAAATCTCAGAAATTCTTTCGTCACTATGTCGTAATTTTTGCACCGTTTAATATTAGCCGTTACATAAAGTTTTATACTGTATATGAAAATGTGCGCAATTTCATGTAAAATACAACAAAAAACAACCGATGGTTGTAGCTTTTATCAGTTTTGAAATATTTTCATATAAATCACGATAAGTGCCAAAATTGCAACCTTTGGTCAACTTTGACTCGACCGAAATGGTCGAAAAATGCAATTGTAAGCTAAAACTCTTACATTCTAGAATATTCAATCATTTACCTTCATTTTGCAACAGATTGGAAGTCTCTAGCACAACATTTCGATTTATGGTGAATTTTTGAAAAAAACTTTTTCCTTACGTCCGCGCGGTTACTCTGCCGAAAATTTCAGAAATTCTTTCGGCATTTTGTCGTAGTTTTTGCATTGTTTTATATTAGCCGTTACATAAAGTTTTATATGTGAAAATGTGCTCAATTTCATGTAAAATACAACAAAGAACAACCCATGGTTGTAGCTTTTATCAGTTTTGAAATATTTTCATATAAATCACGATAAGTGCTAAAATTTCAACCTTCACCAACTTTGACTCGACTTTGGGAAATGGTCGAAAAAATGCAATTGTAAGCTAAAACTCTTACAGTCTAGTAATATTCAATCATTTATCTTCATTTTGCAACAAATTGAAAGTCTCTAGCACAATATTTCGATTTATGGTGAATTTCTGAAAAAACTTTTCCTCTTACTGCTCATGCCGCCAACTCGGCCGAACATCTCAGAAATTCTTTCGTCACTTTGTCGTAATGTTTGCACCATTTTATATTAGACGTTACATAAAGTTTTATATATGAAAATGTGCGCAATTTCATGTAGAATACAACAGAAAATAACTCATGGTTGTAGCTTTTATCAGTTTTGAAATATTTTCATATAAATCACGGTAAGTGCCAAAATTTCAACCTTCGGTCAACTTTAACTCGACCGAAATGGTCGAAAAACGCAATTGTAAGCTAAAACTCTTACATTCTAGTAATATTCAATCATGTACCTTCATTTTGCAACAAATTGGAAGTCTCTAGCACAATATTTTGATTTATGGTGAAATTTTGAAAGAAAAACCTTTTTCCTTACGTCTGCGCACGGTAACTCGGCTGAACATTTCAGAAATTCTTTCGTCACTTTATCATAATGTTTGCACCGTTTTATATTAGTCGTTACATAAAGTTTTTTATATGAAAATGTGCGCAATTTCATGTAGAATACTACAAAAAATAACTCATGGTTGTAGCTTATATCAATTTTGAAATATTTTCATATAAATCACGATAAGTGCTAAAATTTCAACCTTCGGTCAACTTTAACTCGACCGAAGTGGTCGAAAAACGCAATTGTAAGCTAAAACTCTTACATTCTAGTAATATTCAATAATTTACCTTCATTTTGCAACAAATTGGAAGTCTCTAGCACAATATTTCAATTTATGGTGAATTTTTGAAAAAAAAACTTTTTCCTGGGCTCCCTGCAAACTCTCGGCCAACATCTCAGAAATTCTTTTGTCACTTTGTCATAATGTTTGCACCGTTTTATATTAGCTGTTACATAAAGTTTTATATATGAAAATGTGTGCAATTTCATGTAGAATACAACAAAAAATAACTCATGGTTGTAGCTTTTATCAGTTTTGAAATATTTTCATATAAATCACGATAAATAGAAAAAATTCTACCTTCAGTCAACTTTAACTCGAACGAAATAGTCGAAAACTGCAATTGTAAGCTAAAACACTTACAGTCTAGTAATATTCAATCAATTACTTTCATTTTGCAACAAACAGAAAGTCTCTAGCACAATATTTCGATTTATGGTCAGTTTTTAAAAAAACTTTTTTTTTACGTCCGCGCGTTACGAATTCATGCATCATTTTGTGATAATATTTTCTCTGTGTTGCTTTGATCGTTTTACAATTTGTTGTATACCAAAATCATCGCAATTTAGTGTACAATACAAAGAAGAAAAAACTCGTTAGCTTTAACCGTTTTGCTCACAATGCGATTTGTATACAATTATATATGAAAATTTTATTTTGCACTGTCATATATTTCAATATTTATATGTGATAATGACATTTTTTTTCATTTCTGATGATTGCATACTAAACTTCAGGCAATGAAAAAAAGGAGCCCAAAATGAACTCTTAATCTTAAAAACTAAGCGTGCTGTGATTTAAAAATTAAAACTTTTTTTCCGCTTCGGTGCCTAACTCCGAACACCGCCAGCATACGACAGACACTTTTGTAAATAGAGGCTTGGCGTTTAAGGGTTAAGGGATCTAACCAGGAAAACTCTTTTTCTGGTCACCTTGGCCACTGCCAAAAGATCCAATGAAATCCATGCTTTGGAAAGAAATATCGGATTTTCTCAGGGGAATGTAGTTTGCTCCTTTTCCTTAGACTTTTCAGGTAAGAACGAATCGCTATCGAATCCATGGCCTCATTCTTTAATGATCAAGAGCTTGTCCTAGATAGTAGGCCTTTCTGAAGAAGAAAGAACTCTCTGTCCAGTAAGGGCCCTTAAGTTTTGTCTTCACAGAACGAAGAACATTCGTTGTACTTCAAGGAACCTTTGGTGTTCTGTGGAATATCCCTCTTGACCTTTTTCTAAGGATGCCCTGGCATTTTTTCTCAGGAACTTGATTTCGGAAGCACATTCCATGGTAAGCGAAGACTCCCTCTCCTCTTACAAGGTAAAACTCCATTAGAGCGGTCACTACGTCTTTGGCGTTTAAGTGCAGTTTATCCCTCACGTCAATTGTGCAAGCGACTTTTGCAAGTGCAAGTCGTTGTTTGCATCGCATTACTTAAGGGATATTGAGACTACTTACGATCACTGCAGTACCTTGGGTCTGTTTTACGTGGCTGGCGTGGTGTTGGGGGAGGAAACGTAGAAAGCAATGTCCTTTCTTTAATCCCTTTGTCTTGCTTAGGATGTTGAGTTTTTTTGGGGAGCCTGGGAGTACTATGTACTTGGAGTACCCTCCAGTCTTCTGGTTTTAATGGTTGGGTATTGGTGTTTTTAATTTGGTTTTTGGTGGTTATGGTGACTATTTACTCTGGTTATTTTGTGTGGTACTGTGCCCTGGGCAAGGGCATCTTGTACTATGCTAGCCCTCGGAAATTAGTCCATCGCTACAAAGCACCCACTGTAGTAGTAGGCCCTCAAGGCTTTACCGCCTCGCCTCTACTGGATAAGATGAGCGCAGCCAGAGGCAGTATCTACCTGTAGCAGCTCTCTTATCAGGTAAGGTTCAACAACACTGATTCAGTGTTAGCAAATTTCTATTCTCAGACTCATTACTATTGATAATGTTTTGTGATAGATATGTCCAACATTCCCACCTCCATTCAATGTGGGAATCAGCAGTGTAATTACTGGGTAAGTTACTTATATAAAAATGACATTTTTATAATAAAATAAAAGTTTTATACATACTTACCCAGTAATTACATGATTGGAGCCCACCCGCCTCCCCTCACTTGGACATAAGGGCATAAACAAATTGAAGCTCTTTACTATGTTGTACCTCCTCTGCTCCTGAAAGTGGGCAGGGCATGTTGCCATAACCAAAACAAACCAATGTGACCTGCAATTTCAAAATTTTAAGCTGCTGGTTAAAAGAAACCAATAGCTGTGTAATTACTGGGTAAGTATATATAAAACTTTATTTTATTATAAAAATGCCATTTTTTCTGTAGCGTTGTTCTTCGCTGTACACACATATGAGGGCCTTGCTTTTGAATGGATCTAACTTCTGGCAGCAGTAAGATCCAGAAAGGATTCCAGATAAGGTAAGAATGTCTGGGGTTTCATGCAAGAAACTGGAATTTTCTCTAGCTGAACTACTAGACAGTCATCTGGCAGCCATTCAATCTTTTGTTTGAATGCTGACTCGCCTGTTGGAGCGGAGATTTAAGCTATCTTTAACAGTAGGTAAGTATCCAGATAAATTTTATTATGACAGTTTATAAACTTGTGGTATTTACATTATGCATCAAGAACAACACATTCCCCGTTCCTACATGTATATGTTATTTTGCAGTACCCTGTATTTAAAATATTTAAATATTTTAATTGCAGTACAGTACTGTACACAATGAAAAATTGGTGCTAAATAGAAGTAATGAATACACACAAAAATTTCAGTAGTTTCTGTCTTTTTTTTTGGAAAGGTTTCATCTTGCTGTATTCACTATGCCTCGGAATGTGGAAATAAAGGCTCGAGTTAACAACGTAAAAGAACTGCATAAGAGGGCAGCTGAGCTCTCCAGTAGTGAAGGATCAGTTTTGGAACAAGAAGACACTTTTTATAATTCTCCTCAAGGTCGCTTGAAGCTAAGAGTAATCAAAGTAAGCCTATCAGTAATTTAATATAATCTTGTAAGATGCTATTTGAGGACAAGCCTTATTTGTTCTTCATTTGCCCATTGCCCTCACTTTCTTAAATGGATATATGTCTGATTCAATATAGTAAATGTAAATAAGAAAACAAAGCTCTCATTACCAAATATTGTTGCTGTCTTTGCAGCAGGACTGTTATCCTCTCTTTTGTCAAATTTGTTAACCCTTCCAGGTTTTGGCCTCTTGGTTAGTTTGTGCATCATGTGCCTCACATTTACCAAGTTTAGTGTTTGCCTAGCGATAATTCACTTTAGTGGTTATTATGGGAGAGTTATTTCTTAAGAGAGAACAGTAATTTTGGTTGAGGCTTCAGACAAGCTGTGTATATCGTAGAGAGGATTCAGTGTACAAAAACATTTTTATTGATTTCTAAATTATTTTGTATAAAAATTGTTTTATATAAGCTACTTACCAAGTAATTACATAGCTATTAGTTTCTGTTAACTAGCAGCTAGAATTTTGAAATTTGTGGTAGCGCTACGTTTGTTTTGGCTAGGCGAGTGACCCCGCCCACTTTCAGGGTAAGAGAGGAACCAGCTTAGTAAATGATCTCAATAAATTTCTGATGGCTATGGTTACAGTGATTGGCAGCAGCAGTTTTTTGGAATTTCTCTTCTCTTTTGATCTTGGAATCATTGGGCAAGTATTCTCTTTATGGTAGGCTTTTTTTGGAGGCCAGTATTACCGATTTTGACGATTTTTGAGATTTTCTTTGACTTGTGACTTGTTCACAATGTCCGGTTCGGGCTCTCAAAGTTTTAGGTTTTACAGTAAAGGCTGCAAAACGAGATTGACTAAATAATGCTATTATACTCATTGTACATCTTGCAGGGGTCAAATTGTTCCCTGATTTGACTTGTGAGGAATGTGTTTCATGGGATCCTTGTGCAAGGTCGGGATAAAAGAGGGTCTAGAGCTAGTAGTTTCAAGAAGACTTTAGCTAGTCAGGTGTCTGCAAAATCTTTATCTGATAATTCTGATTCTTTGCCTATTCCACCTGATCCCCCCTCAATCTGTACCAATAACTCCTCACAGGTTACAACAGAGCACCCAAGATTACCAACCTTGAGTCTGTGTTAATCTTAAGTTTGGTTTACTTGTTGATAAGATGGAGAAAATTGGTACTTTTTCCAAAGTCCTAATGGAGAAAGTGAACGTTGAAGGGGCTGACAATGAAGTGTTAGTGGAGGAGGTGGCTGTCTGTCCCGCCAGTTCTCCTAGGCCAAGGTCCCTGGCAGAATTTTGTTAAACCTGGGAGACTTACAAACTGGCAGCCCAAAGGAGGTCTGGGGTCTGCCCCACAAGATCTCATTTTGTACCTGTTGCCGAGGTTACAACAGAGCACCGCTGTGTGTCTATTGGATTAGTCTTTAGCTAGTATTTCCAGCTGTGACTCCAGTCCTAGGTGCCAATGGTGTTTTCTTGGTGAATCTTGTCCTCTGAAGAGGAGTGCCCCGGGTGCTTCTCAGCCTACTGCAGTTCCTATTAAGAAAGGTAAAGAAACCTCCAGAATGTCTTCCTTCTTGTAGTTTTTGGGACAGTCTAGAATGTTTCTCCCAGGATCATTCAGAGTTGGTGGGACAAGTTCAGCCTTCTAAGCACACTGCTTCTCAGATGCGCTCTTCTGCATCGAGAACTTCGTTTTCTTTTTCTTCTAAGGGCCCATCTTTAGCTTCGGAGGATTTGCCTCGACAGATAGTGATGTCGAAATGCTCACCAGCGCCCATGCCCCCAGCTTCTGTCCCTGTAGCGCCTGTACAATCTGCTTTACCTGAACCTTCTTTGGCTGAGAAGCAGTCTTTGGCGCTAGAACTTCCTTCCCCAATTGAAGGTGTTGCTCCTTTTTGTGTGGCTCTCTCTGAGTGCCCTTCATCTTTTGTGCGACCAGCATCTCCTGAGTGCTCCTCAGCTGAACGCATTTTGGCTCCTGGGCGGCCTCTGGCACATGTGCGCTCGTTGGCTCCCGAGCGCCCATTGGTGCCCATTCAGCTTTTGCAGCAAGATGTTTTGTTGGTGCCCAAGTCTATCTCCGCTTCCGAGTGCCCGATTTCGTCTGTTTCTTCGGCAGCGCCCGTGTCTCCTTCTGTGCTGCCTACTCCTGCTACGGCATTTGCAGTTTCGCTCCCAGTTATGTCTTTTCCTTCATCTTCTGCAGCACAACAGGTTCCCTCTGTTTTGGATCCTTTTGTTCAGTCGATCCAACGCAGTTTGGATAATATCCTTGGTTTAATTCATAAAGCCCCATCTGCCCCCCAGCCCACTGTGGAATTGTCACCAATTTCATTTGAGGAGGAGGAAGAAGCGGATGCTGTTACCCCTCCATCAGGGTATGCCTCTTTACTCAGATTTCTGCTGGTGACTTTTCCAGACTTCTCTCCTGTAGCTCCGGCTTCGATGTACCTAATGGATAATCAGATGACTTTGTCGAGGCTTCCTAAAATGGTGCTGTCCTCCTCAGCTAAGAAAGTTCTCCATGAAGTGGAAAACTGGATCTCGAGCAAGAGGGAGGTGGGAACAGCCGTCTAGATTGTTGCAGAGAAGATACCTTTCTTATGCGACCGGAGAGGCTCCATCCATGGGAGCTTCTGCCTCCTCCCAGGGAGACTTCTCCAGGCTAATTGACTCCTCCAGATGGTCGGCATTCAATTCAGCCAAGATTTTGTTCTCATCCTTGGAATTGGACCACCTTATTAAGCACTTATTCAAGGTCTTGAAAGATCTCAGCTTTCTCGACTGGGCAGCAGGAGCCCTTGCCCGTAAATTGAAGGATTGCCCTCATATCCCAGAAGACTTTTCTTCGGATTTTTCGGGGGTCATCTCTTGCCTAGATAAAGGTATTAGAGATGGTTCGTTTGAATTATCCTCATTATTTTGATGAGAATCCTCAAGAAAAGGGAGCTTTGGTGTTCCTACACCACAAAGGGAGTTACCCCTTCCCAGAAGTCTGTGCTCCTCTTCTCTTGTCTTGATAAGAAGCACCTTTTCCTTCAAGCAGCTGTGCTGCAGATTGCTTCTGATCTACAGAAGTCTACTCAGGACCTTCTCTCACAATCAGTGAGACGACCTAGAGAGTCTTTGGCCTTCACCTCTAGGACAGTTTTTTCAGTTCAGTCCCAGCCCTTTCGGGGTAGAGGCAGACAAAGGGTCTTCCCCAGGGCTCGCAGAAATGCCCGATTCACCCCCAGAGCAATCAAGAAGTCCTCCAACAAACCACCTGCACGTTAATGAGGATCTAGTCCTCTGCACACCTGTGGGGGCAAGACTCTTCCACTTTTGGGAGCATTGGGAAGCAAGAGGAGTGGAGAGTTGGATTGTTTAAGTTCTGAGAGAGTGTTATTTGATCTCGTTTCTTAAAAAACCTCCCTTAACCAACAAGCCTGTATTATTGACGGCCTACTCGTCAGACTCCGAGAAGTTTTCAGCTCTCTCCCAAGAAGTGACAGCTCTCCTTGAAAAAGAAGCAGTCGAACTAGTTGAGGACACCTCCTCTCCGAGTTTCTACAATCGGCTATTTGTAGTCCCCAAAGCCTCGGGGGGCTGGAGGCTGGTTCTGGAGGTTAGTGCCATGAACTTATACGTCCAGAAAACAGAATTTAAGACTGGTAAGTCCCAGTCCATCCTTGCATCCATTTGTCTGGAAGATTGGATGATCTTGCTAGACATGAAAGACACCTACTTCCATGTCCCAATTCATCGAGACTCTAAGTTTTCAAGGTTTGTGTTCCAGCACAAAGTGTACCAGTTCAGAGCCCTTTGCTTCGATCTGTCGACGAACCCCACAGGTATGCACTCATGTTCTAGCACCAGTAGCGAAATGGTTACACTTGATGGGGGTCTACATTTTGCTGTATCTCAACGATTGGCTTATTCGCTCCCAGTCGAAGGAAAAATGTGCGGAGGACCTTTACAAGACCCTTCTCACCCAGGATTTGGGCTTCTTGATAAATTTCCCAGAGTCTCAACTGGCTCCTTCTCAGGAGATGGCATATTTGGGGATGAGGATAAACTCTTGGATTTTTCGGGCTTTTCCCTCCCCCCAAAGGATAGACTCGTGCCTTCAGAAGGTAAACAAATTTCTCACCCTTCAGTCCTGTTCTGCAGACAGCTGGATGAGCCTTTTGGGGACTCATCCATGGAACAGTTCGTGTCCCTGGGAAAGCTATACATGGGAAGCTTAGTTTTTTGAAAAACAACTAGAACAGAAAGAAATACCCGGATTCTTTAATTTTTCCGATAATGAGGGAAATAAAAGAGGATCTTGCTTGGTGGAATTCACGAGACAAGCACTCTCGAGGGAAATCGCTCTTCCCTCTGAACCCCGACCTAGTGTTTTATTCAGATGCATCAGACATAGGGTGGGGAGCCCTCCTTGGAGACAAAGAAGTTTCAGGCCTTTGGGCTTCAGAACAGATGAAATGGCACATCAATGTGAAAGAATTGACGGCAATTCACTGGAGATTGCAAACGTTTGCATTGGAGGTGTCTGGGAACACAGTGTCCGTCCTACTCGGACAACACCACGGCTCTGTCCTGTGTCAGAAAACAAGGGGAACTCATTCATTTACCCTTTGCCAAGCAGCAAGAGCCCTACTCATTTGGACAGATCAGACTCAAACCCAGATCCTAACCGGATTTATTCAGGGGAAATTCAGCTTATTAGCAGACTAACTCAGCCCTCGAAAATAAGTTCTCCCCACGGAATGGACTCTTGGCCCTCTCGTATGCGTAGAGTTGTGGAAAATGTGGGGAAGGCTGGTTTTAGATCCGTTTGCAACCGCAAAAAACCATTGTCTCCCCCTGTATCGTTCGCCAGCGCCAGATCCACAAGTGTGGGTGACAGACACAATGCATTTAGATTGGTCGAACATGGACCTTTATGCCTTCCCCCCATTCAAGATGGTGAGAGAAGTATTCAACAAGTTCCAGAATCATCGGAATGTAAAGATGACTTTAGTTGCCCCATTCTGGCCAGCATGGGAATGGTTCCCGGACTTGCTGGAACTTCTCATGGATTTTCCAAGACTGCTGCCTCAAAAACCCAATCTACTCAAACAACCACATTTCAGAAGGTTCCATCAAGGACTGTCCACTCTGGCTCTAACTGTGTTCAGACTGTCTACAGATTGGTTCTCCCTTGATATGGGACTACCTTGATGTAGTGAGGGGGCTCTTGAACCCCAGGAATTTGTTCCCGGGTTTGAGTCCAAGAGTATCATGTATTATTTCACATTACTGTGGACTAATATTGTGGAATTTTCCAATTTTCCTGAAATTTATTGGGTCTGTTAAACCTTTAACGCCGACTGGACGTATTTTACGTTGACGAAAATTGTATGTCGGGTGGCAAGTGGACGTAAAATACGTCGACTACAAAAAGTTTTTTTAAATATTTGCGGAAAAATACTTATAGGCCTAGTTTGCGAAAAATTTTAAATCACGCGCCTTGAGGGATGCTGGGAGTTCACGGATCATGCTGTTGTTTTGTTTACAAGCGTGATCCAGCTGCGCATGTGACGCATCTCAGAAATTCTTTCATCACTTTGTCATAATTTTTGCACCGTTTTATATTAGCTGTTACATAAAGTTTTATATATGAAAATGTGCGCAATTTATGTAAAATGCAACAAAAATAACTCATGGTTGTAGCTTTTATAAGTTTTGAAATATTTTCATATAAGTCACGATAAGTGCCAAAATTTCAACCTTCGGTCAACTTTGACTTGACCGAAATGGTTGAAAAACTGTAATTGTAAGCTAAAACTCTTACATTCTAGTAATATTCAATCATTTACCTTCATTTTGCAACAAATTGGAAGTCTCTAGCACAATATTTCGATTTATGGTGAATTTTTGAAAAAAAAACTTTTTCCTTACGTCTGCGCACGCTAACTAGGCCGAAAATCTCAGAAATTCTTTAGTCACTTTATTGTAATGTTTGCACCGTTTTATATTAGCCTTTACATAAAGTTTTATATATGAAAATGTGTGCAATTTCATGTAGAATACAACAAAAAATAACTCATGTTTGTAGCTTTTATCAGTTTTGAAATATTTTCATATAAATCACGATGTGCCAAAATTTCAACCTTCGGTCAACTTTGACTCGACCGAAATGGTCGAAAAACGCAATTGTAAGCTAAAACTCTTACATTCTAGTAATATTCAATCATTTACCTTCATTTTGCAACAGATTGGAAGTCTCTAGCACAATATTTTAATTTATGGTGAATTTTTGAAAAAAACTTTTTCCTTACGTCCGCGCGTGCTAACCAGGCCGAAAATCTCAGAAATTCTTTCGTCACTTTGTCGTAATGTTTGCACCATTTTACATTAGCCGTTACATAAAGTCTTATATATGAAAATGTGTGCAGTTTCATGTAGAATACAACAAAAAATAACTCATGGTTGTAGCTTTTATCAGTTTTGAAATATTTTCATATAAATCACGATCAGTGCCAAAATTTCAACCTTCGGTCAACTTTGACTCGACTGAAATGGTCGAAAAACGCAATTGTAAGCTAAAACTCTTACATTCTAGTAATATTCAATCATTTACCTTCATTTTGCAACAAATTGGAAGTCTCTAGCACAATATTTTGATTTATGGTGAACTTTTGAAAAAAACTTTTTTTACGTCCGCGCGTTACTAATTCATGCATCATTTTGTGATAATATTTTCTGTGTGGCTTTGATCATTTTACAATAGGTTATATACCAAAATCATCGCAATTTAGTGTACAATACAACGAAAAAAAATAACTCATTAGCTTTAACCGTTTTGCTCACAGCGCGATTTGTATACAATTATATATGAAATTTTTTTTGCTGTCATATATTCCAATATTTATATATGATAATGATATTTTTTTTTCATTTCTGATGGTTGCATACTAAACTTCAGGCAATGACAAAAAAAGGAGCCAAAAATGAAATCTTAATCTTAAAAACTAAGCGTGCTGTGACCTTTTGAAAAAAACTTTCTTTCCGCTTCGGCACTAACTCGCAAACTGCGCCGACATACGCTTTTGTAAATAGACGCTCAGCGTTTAAGGGTTAAACTGGAAAAGATATCATAGCTGGGATTGGGTAAATATCCGAAGCTAAATAGTGGGAACTGTGGTAGAACCATCAACTACCTGATAATGTTTGGACCTGAGAGATATCAGATTGATATCAGCAATCTTCGCTTATCGTCATCCTGTTGGAACGGAACCCCTGCCTATAGCCGGGGACTACCTGTAATCTTTACGAGGGCATAAATGATGAGAGTACACCTGACTGCCCTCAGAAGACGTAGGAACTCACCCAGGACACTTGGTCCTCCACTCTGCTCCTTGAGCTGAACCGTTTGCAATATTTCGTGGCTGTCCCTGAGCCTAAAGTTTCCTTTGTACTGAAGTGCCTTAACGCTACCCTCCACTGCTGGCCCCCCGAGGAAGGAGGAATCCATCTCTCGATGAAGGTAATGTGCTGATGTCAAGGTTCTCAAGTCAGTCACGTCCCAGTTAGTCTTTAACTATTTTTCCATTTCCTTTCCAAGTCGATATACCTGCAGTGGGAACTGTATTACTTTCAAATTTGTATTAAAGTAAAGATAATTACTGTGCAGTGAATTATTCATTTAATTACTTGGAATCAGAGTCACCGAAATCGAGGCCCTTCTTAGGTACATTCTGTGCATTCCTTCGATTCCTTAATTAATGCTCCCTATACAACTACGTAATCATTTGTATTCCTGATTACAGGTAGGAATTACCTGCTGTGGATCTGATCATCATTTTGTGTGTGCAGTGGTATAACCCCTGCTTTCTCCCCCCTCCTTGATGGCCTTTTGAAGTGGGCCTTTTGAGGGTGAGTGGTCTGTGGAGGTTACACTGTGAGCCTTACACGTTTGTGGACTTAGATAAAATTTCGTGAGTGCCCAGAGACTAATAAGAGATAAATCTTAAGTCTTGAGCTTCAGGCTTATAAAAGTTACTAAGTGCCTTCTATAGATAAAGGCTCGGTTATGGCTACCCATTTGTAGGTGGAAAAGAAGGATTTTTAGACAATAATAAACATAATTAGGGAATATACATCTCATTTAACCTTTAATTTCATTTATGAAAGAAAAATAGCTCACATTTAAGCATGAAGCCCATGTGAAACTTAGAAGTCTTCCAAGAATTTTTAGACAATAATAAACATAATTAGGGAATATATATTTCATTTAACCTTTTAATTTCATTTATGAAAGAGAAAAATAGCACACATTTAAGCATGAAGCCCATGTGAAACTTAGAAGTCTTCCAAGAAGTTCTCATTCCCAACAACAGAATTTTCTGGTGGTGGGTAGCTCAGTGGATACAAACTCCGCAGAAGACAATAGCAAGAAAGGTGAAAGTGTTTCCCTTATAAACCCTGATCTGAAGATGGCAAAGATAAGTCCTTAAATATCCTTATCTTCAGTGAAGCTGAACCCAGTTTTTCCTACATCAAAAACTGTAAGGAGTGACTATTGCACATGCGCTTCTGCCATCGTGTTTACTACCAGAGCAGGCAAAAGACCAGCCTCCCATTACCCTCTACTAGTCAAAGTAGTGCGCACAATGATTCAGTTCTCACAAAATTGCTTTGATTTCAAATTTTTTCATCAGCAAGAATCATGGAAACATCTAAACTTGAAAGTTAAGTGCTTATATTTAAGCTCCAGTTAAAAATTTTTAGTTTAAAATGAGGAACAAGTTCATTTTGTGTATGGAAACTGGAAACCAGACTTTGTTTTCCAAGCAAATGGTCGGTGCTCTCTCATGATCTCTGTTATTTGCGAAAGGCCAAAAATTTGAATTTTTGATCATTCTATTTAGAAGTTTTAACTAAAGAACTGTTCAACAATTTATTATATTAATTTGGATAATCCTTTCAGATATCGATGTCCACAATAGCCTAGGCAGTAGCCTACATGAGATGGTAGCCTAACAAATTCAGTGTAAATAATTTAGACTATAGTAGATGTTGCCTGTAGCCTGTAATCTGGGATTACATATCCTAAGGTGATTTAAATGACCTGGATTAGGTAATAACCTAAATTAGGGTAAATAAGGACCTTTTAAGACATTCTTTTATGGTCCTAGGCAGCAGGCTGGCTTACACCAAGGACCCTATAATTTGATAAACAGGCTACAGAATTTTTCCCTCAGTATAGCCTGTACTGTATACTTAGGCATGAGGCAGCAGCCTAGCTTACACCAAGGACCCTAGAATTTGATAAACAGGGTACAGAATCTTTCCTTTATATAGCCTGTATACTTAAGCATGATCTAGAATAATCCAGGACTATGCAGTATCTTATATTAGGTTAAGTGATAACCTTTTACAAAACATCCCATTATCGGACTAAATCATTAGCCTAGACTATGCAGTCTAGGACTAGATGAAAATAGTAACCTGTGCTGGATGAGATGGTAGCCTAGCTTTAAGGCTATCTACTAAGGTAATTGTATTTTACTTAACCCATACCCTTAATTGTGAATAAAATAATCCGGATTAGGCAGTATCTAGATTAGAGTAAGTAATAGCCTAGCTATAAGATTTCACATTATGGGGTTACTATTTTATATAGTAGACCAGATAACTTAGGGTTGGATACAAACAACAACCTGAGTTAGACAAAAATAGTAGCCTAACTTTTAAATTTACATATCAGTAAGTTGCTGGTTTTATATAGCCTATACATTTAAGTGTGATCTATAAAAATCTGGATTAGGTAATAAGCTATACTAGGCTAAGAAAGAACAAATAAGCCTAGGAATATATATAAACAGTATTTTAGGATCAATAACACTGGTAAGGTCTTATGTAGCCTATAACCTTACAAGTGATATAAACCTACAACAGGCAATAGCCTAACCAGATTGATTAGGAATCCCTTCTTAAGGGAATATCCTGCTGTTAATTTAGAAACAGCATGGCTGAGTATCAGACAAAAGGGTAGTCTTGGCTACATAAAACAGAAAACCAGATTATAAGAGGGTTAATTTTTGTATAACTTATATCATTAGGTTTTAAATAACCCTAGAAAGAAGCAGATTAGAGTAGGTTAAGCAAGAACCCTCTAAAAAAATTTCTATGCTCAGAGTAACATAGATTATACTAGAAGGATTAACCTAAGCCCTATAAAACAGTAGCTTGGGTTAGTGAAACAAATTATTTCATAGAAGATTAGTCTGAATGGCATGACAATTTAGAATTAAAATTTCACATAGCCATTGTAAAAGGACTACAGTAACAGTTTAAGTAATATAGCCATATATGGTGTCAAAATTAACCTAAACCTCAAAGGTTTAAGTTAATGTAGATATATTTTATAAAAGGTAGTACATTTACACACTAGTAATCAGATTAACCTGTAAGATGTAATATGCTAACGATGCAGGGATTTACAAAAATGTCCCATATTAAAAACAATTTATACTAATTAGTTTCTAATAAGAACTTATTTTTTTCATACGGGACTGCCATTCTGCAGCTATTAGCTGTGTTCCTTCTTTCCTGAGTTCCCGGACAATGACCGTAGCTAATTTTGTAAAAATTCCTGGGGTAATGTTTAGCCCAAAAGGCATGACTTTGAACCTATACGTATCTTTCCCTATCTGGAACCCTAAGAAGGGGTGGAAGGGAGCAGTGATAGGGACATGCCAGTATGCGTCTTTCAGATCTGTAGTAACTGTCCAAGTCCCTTTTGGAATGACTGAATGTACTTGGACAACAGTAGTCGTCCGAAACCTTTGGCAAACAATGTACTTGTTCAATGTTGATAGGTAGAGGATCACTCTTCGTTCGGAGGAATCCTTTTTGGGAACACTGAAGAGACGTGCTTGGTGGCGAATATACACATGTTTCTCTATTGCACCTTTTAACAGGGCCCTCTGCATGTAATCTTCCAGAAAGGGGTCTGGTTCTTGAAAGAACCCCTTTAAAGGTTGGGGGGGGGATGAGACCATTTCCATCCCAGCCCATTTAGAACAATGCTTTGTCCCCAAGGAGAAGACTTCCATTCCCTGTGATGTCTTTGAAACCAACCCCCGACCAAACAATTCCTATTGGTATCCCCCTCTTCCTCTACCTTTTCCCTTGACAGGCATTCTGGGCATTTCTCTTCCTTTTCCTTTGTACAACAGTTTTTGGACCTTGTAAAAAGGATGGACGATATATGTTTTTCCTCCATTGTCCCAGATTTCAAAGGTTTTGAGCAAACTCCTAACCATCAAAGGAACAGCTTACTTAATAGCCCCATATTGGCCAAACAGGAATTGGTTCCTATCACTTCAACAACGGGCAAAAAGATCAATTACACTATCATCCGCTGTTCTGTCCCAGAAAGTAGGAGGGAAAATCGTTTACGCATCCTCCTTTCTGAGCTGAGACCTTCATGTATGGATTTTTTAGATACAGTCGACCCTTGTTACAACAGACTAATGGGGGGGGCCAGGGTGTCCGTCTTAGCCGATAGTCCGGTTTAACCAGCGATTTCTATATACATACCTATAAACACCTATAAATATACTGTATTTCATTATTTTTATAAAGAGTATGGATAATAAACCAATGTAGAAACGTTTGAATTAAAGCTCATGGTAAAAGATGAAAAATGAAGACTAAAACATGATAAAAATAATAGAATTCAGCCGCATATGTAGATGCTTAGGCCGAGACATGAACGCATAATTGTTAAGTAAAATGAAGGGGAATCTCCAAAATAGAGTAAGATTTTTCCTTTTTTCATATTTTTTCATTTTATTTATTCATTATAGTTTATTATTATCTATATTAATACAGTGAACCCCCCGTATTCACGGGGGATGCGTACCACAGCTAAAATCCGCTAATACTTAAAACCCCTCTAAAAACACTTAGAACTGACCATTTTGATAGCTTAAACCAAGAAAAACCCTGTAAAAATGCTTATACCTGAGTATTTTAATAGTTTTATCATAAAAAGGGCATTTATTCATGAAAATTATATGAAA
Source organism: Macrobrachium rosenbergii (assembly GCF_040412425.1). Lineage (NCBI taxonomy): Eukaryota > Metazoa > Arthropoda > Malacostraca > Decapoda > Palaemonidae > Macrobrachium > Macrobrachium rosenbergii. Next base: position 37,675,403 of record NC_089749.1, on the reverse strand, counting down.
ATACAGTAATTAGTGAATATTTCTCAGTGAAAAATACCGTGAATGGGAATTTTTGCGAAAAATGGCTAGATATGTTCCACAGAGAAACCCACGAATGCGTGAGTCCGCGAACCATGAGAACGCGAATACAGGGGGTTTACTGTATACTGTTGAATAAATGTGAGATGATTAAGATCATCAGTAATAAAATAGTGGGACAATTAAGACCATAAGTTCACTAACACATTTTTTTTTCAACAAAAACATTCCGTAAAACGCAAAAAAAGGATTTTGACAAAGGAAAAATCTATTTCTGGAGAGGGGCCCGTGTCACCCGGTGAAATAGTCCATTCAGCACTTATTTCTAGGTAATTCCGTTGCTAGATACCAGAGAAAGCTAAATGAAATGCTGGAGTTACTACCCCCAGAGCGAGCTCCACTAGATGGAGTCGTGTATGGAAAAGGGTGAACTACAAAAACACGGAACCTTATCCTATAGAGATTCCCAATGTCAAAAGTCCCAACGAGAGAGGTGCCGATACAAGCCCATGCACTACTTCATGGACTGTATACAAGGCAACACTAGCCACATTCCATGTTAGCACCCACCTCACTAGAATGAAGTTTATCAAGGGAGGGAGAGAATGAAAAACAGGGGTGGGTCACCGGGTGACATGGGCCCTCTCCAGAAATAGATTTTTCCTTTGTCAAAATCCTTTTCTGGATCGGGTCCCGTGTCACCCGTGAAATAGTAACAGAGAAATAAACATCATTCTTATGCCATTAAAGACTTAAATAGAAACGTTGAAAACTAGAAGAATTCTACCCTGAACATTAGTAAGGTCCTCTAAGTTCATGTAATGAAAATAATGTAAGTGGTCACCGTCTCAGATCATGAGCTTAGAATAGCACCTGAATAGGCTTGTATTAAGAAAATACTTCCTGCCTAATAGCAGACCCAATGACAGTGCCCCCTTTTTAAAGGAGAGGACCTGACAAAATTAAGAGGGCCTGTCTAAAAAGCCTGAAAGGAGAAAACTGGACACAGAAACAGACCTTGTAAAAATGGGAGTACTTTCCAAGGTGACCACCGAAAATGAGGACCTTCAATTGAGGATAGAAAGTTAGGGTGAGGAATTCACAACACTACCCCTGATGAGGGGAAACCAAACTGATTGGTTCCGCCAGACAGGGCAGACAGTACAGGAAAACTAACACTTGAAGCTAAGCTGATTAAAAAATTTTTGGGACTTTCTTAACAAGGAAAGGTAAGAACAAGATGATTGTTGGTTACCGAAGCTAACTCCGATACATTACTCAAAAACCAGGAAACCGAATGTGGACGGAGTACTGTTCTTAGACGAACACAGACCTTAGGGATGAAAGTTAAGGGCCTGTGAGTCTGGTTCCAACAAAACACTTTCCTCGAGGCCAATGCGGCCGCATCAGTACTGTAGCTTCGAAAACTATGTGAAGAGTGCTAGTTACTTAACTGCAGAACCATACTGCAGTAGAGTAGGATCCCTTAACTGATTTCAGGAAAACAGTAATAACAGGACCAATATCAGTTTCCTCCTAAACTGTAAGATTAACAAAGACCACAAAGCCAGGACATCAGAGTTTGAAGGGGCTGACGCAGGCTGAGTTTATACCAGACGGGACAGCTTGATAGTTGTGGCTGAATTGGGTTGCAAACAGACCTACTTCCAGGCCCAGGAAAAGGTCACAAGGCTACCTGAATGACGCTCCGTCTAAGGACTATTCCGACACCAGGGGGGAGGCCCTGGATAGGGAAAAAGCAGTGACCTTTTGGACCCCTACGAGAAGGGTGGTAGACAGAAGCACCTGCGTCTGTTGGTTATGGAGAAGAATGAACCATAACCTGAACGAAGCAATTCGAGTCCAAAACCACTTGTTTACGCAGTGCACTATTGCTGTTTTGTTCAGAACCAGCCTAAAAGGAAACCTCTTGGGGGGAAGAAGTTTCCCAAGGACAGGAAGACTGTCACCGCCCTCCAAAGCGTTGATATGGAACTGCCGGAACGTGACCGACTAAGTACCATGTACTTCATTGGGCCAAAAAAAAAAAAAATCCACCTCACCCGCCCAGAGAGGTGACGGTGTGGAATACTGAGGCCGGAGGGGAAAGCTGGAGAGGAACTGACTTCGGTAAGCACTTGACAGTTGTGCAAGGCCGGAGGCCACTATTCAAGCAGGAGGAATCAAGGAGACACGTCCCTGACTCCACCATACCCCGGTCATAAACTCCAGCTTTGACTTCAGAAGGAGAACTGTCACTGAAGCAAACTGGAGAAAACCCAGGACCTTTTCTTGGGCACGGGGAGAGGTATGCTTGAGATGATGAAATGATAGGATGTCCTTGCTATCTCTTTCCACTTCCACTGGATTCATAACTACGGAAGGCTACCCTCCTGAATCAGGTGGGATTCCTTCCTGGTTACTTAGAAGCCCAAAGACTCTAGAAACCGATTATAATGACCGCGCCCCTCAGGCAATTCCCAACGCTGGGTGCCCAAATGAGCCAGGCAACTAGATATGTAGCTAGCATAGCCTCCTAATACCGGAGCTGTTGAACTACGGTACTGTTCAAACTGGCAAAGACTCTGGAGCCGCATTGAGGAGGGCATGAACCTGAAGGGGCACGCCTGCTCCCGAGTCTGAATCCCAAGAAGGGATAGGACCTTTCTGCAACCAAGATGTGAAAGGAAGCGTCGGAAAGGTCTATAGAGGTGGTTACGGCTCCACGGCGCAGTAGGATCCGAACCCACAAGACTGTAAGCAACCGAGACTTGCCGCATGAATAAGGAAAACAAACGGGACACGCCGGAAAAATTTTCCAGTGGAAGGGAACTTCCTTGGCAGACTGAAAATTCCTGACAGGCCATTCACAAAGACCCCAGAACTCTGGCCGGAGGCTGATTGAACCTGATTTGGGGGGGGACAACAGTCCAGCCCCACCCCGGGCCCTGATAACTATACTCTGGGCCCAGGAACTGAAGTTCCAGTGGCCCGAAAATGTTACAGCCTCCCACCCATATGAGAAATACTACAGGGAGGAGGCTTGATTGCCTCCCGTGAAGCGAATGCCTTCCCAATTTCTCGGAGAGGAGTAGGATGCATCCCTGCTCCTATGATAACCCCGAGGGTCAGAGCCTCTGGCCAAATGTCTAGTGAAAATTCTTTCCTTAGGTTTTCGTATGAAGCAAAGAAAACTCCGGGCGGGCATGTGGGGAGGCAGAGACACACGGGGTGTTACAAGGGGCTGATGTGTTGGCTGAACCCGCACACATCGAGGTGGAGGCTGGGAGTGAGAGCTGACGGCTGTCTAGGGGCAGAGACCTGAAGAGCCTGCACCACCGCCTGAGCAGGGGGCTCTTGAACTACATGAACTCCTTGCCGGACTTGGGGCAGGTCCCGGCAAGATCAGACCGTTTCTGCTCAGTAGGGTAGACACCCATGAGAACGGAGGCTCTGGGTAACAATAGTAGCCCCAGACGGGGGCGTAATAACGCCCACCTGGGGAAAAGATTAATTCTCCAGGTGAAACTGTTCATAAGATTTTTCAGCTCAACGGGCAAGCCTGAAAATTGACTCCGGAAATTGACTCTGGAAGCTTAGGAGCTGTACGCTGAATAAATTAGAAGCGTAGCCGGGGTTAGAAGATTCACTGTGAATGCATCTGTGATATCTGTCTCCCGGAAATGCCTCAGCGATACATTTTCAAAACAAGCCTGTTGATAAGGGGGCTACATTTGGAGCACAAGGGGTAGAAACAGGGCTCTCAAAGAGAGCACGGTAAGACCCCACAGCTGGCGTGAACTTGGGATTCTCCGCCTGCCACTCCGTTAGAGTTCTCAGGAGACGATGTGTCCAGCCCCTAGCTGAGGGCTCACTTATGGATCCTGCCAGACAGATGCCATGCTCGTTCTGACAGTCTGGTAAAACCCGGATAAGAGGATACCAGACCGGAAGGGAAGAAATGCCCTTCCACCAACCTCCGTGTGCCCACACCCCCGACAGGAGGGTGCCTTCATGCTGGGAAGCATAAAGGGAAGGCACCAAGATTCCCCAGACTGGAGGGGAAAAGAGGTGGAGATGTCCGAACGATAGAATTCGGAACGGAGCAGGACTTAACAGGTGATCCATTGACAATGAGTCTTGAGATTAATCACTTGGGATTTAAGCTCCTGGGAAAGGGAAGGCATGGACCATGAGGTAGATAGTTAGTTTAATAGGTTGACAATGACCCTCAAATCGAGCTCCTTATAAGGAGACCCGTAAAAAGTTTTCAACAAAGGAAGAAGGGGGTAACCGCTTTGCTTTGCTTGGGCCGTGTCCTTTCTAGAAGACGAGGCCAAACTCAGATGGCACCGGATTAGAGATCCGAGACGCGTCCTGAGAGGGGCCCGGAGCGGGTCTTCTTGGTTTAAAAAAGGGTCTTTTTTTTTTTTTTTTTTTTTTTTTTTACCTTAGGGACGGTAGACCAGAAACCGTCGAAAAGGGATGAGAAGGTAACTAATCCCCTAAAGGGAAAAGTTTGCCTCACCTAATTCCGAGCTAAGCGGAAAAGGTTTGCCTCAATTATTCCCGCACCTACTTATCGCTCCAGGACGATGTTCACAGGTCCGAGAACGAGACAGAAGGCCGCAACGTCTTCAGAAAACTCTCCGTAAACAATTAACTTGAAAGGCGAAAGAGTTACGAGACTCTGCGGCCGGCCTCCAGGAGGGGGAAAAATAGGACCCCAGACACCGGAGGAACAACTATTAATAAGTTATATAAGACGGAGTTTGGCGAAGGAAAACCGATAGGTGTATATGAAACCTACCAATTTACTGAGAATCTCGCCGAAACGGGTTTGGCGGAGGAAATCGATAGGCGTATATGAAACCTACCGACCCACCGAGAATCTCGCCGGAGAGAGCCCAAACACCGAAAGATTAACTATTAATAAGCCACAAGAGGCGGAGAACCAATAGGTTTATATGAAACCTACCGATTAACGAGAATCCCGCCCGGAGACGGAGTTTGGCGGAGTGAAATCGATAGGCGTATATGTGAAACCTACCGATTTATCGCCGAAAGAGCGACTATTAATAAGCCACATGAGGCGGAGCTTGACGGAGGTAAAACCGACAGGTATATATGAAACCTACGGATTCATCAGGTAGCCTGCTCGGGAGAGCATAGCGTACAACGCAATCTGCCGGGTGCCAAACGACTAATAATAAGCCAAAGGAGGCGGCGATAAAACCGACTGGTGTAAATAAAACCTACGGATTCATCAAGTAGCCTGCTCGGAGAGAGCATAGCGTACTTTACAACCTTCCGAGTCAAGAATAAGTCACATGAGGCGGAGTTTGGCGGAGACGAAACCGACAGGTATATATAAAACCTACGGGTTCATCAAGAAGTCTGCTCGAGGAGAGCATAGCGTACTTCATAACCTTCCGTGCCAAACTATAAATCCAAAACAGACTGCTTACCGGAATGGGAGCTATAGACTCCGTGACCGCTGGTTTGTTGCAGGATAGCGGAGCATTCCTGCACTTGACAAAACCAGCCGAAAACGTATGAGAAAAGGGCATGCTGGAACGGATGCCGGAGCAGAGTACCGTAGCAGCCATAGCCTAGTCAGACCAGGAAAACCCCCGGAGAAAACCGGAGAGAAAACCGGGCTAACAGGACAAAACTCATAGACATAAAAACAGAGTCAACGGAACATTCCGAAGCAATCATGTTTGAATAAAATGTGGGAAGGTTATGAACTGTTCGGAAGTGGGCGCACTCCGAGCCAAGAGAGGAAAACCCCCGGAGGGGGATATCCTGAACGAAGTGATAGCGGTGGGGGGGGGGAATAAATGCCGACCGCTAAACACTAAAACCGCCGTAGCAGTAAGCAAGGAGAGCGCCCAACAAGATAACGAAACACCGAACAGGCAGTAGCAAAGAGGAGGGGGAACGCCGAAAGTAAATAAAGCAGAAGACAGTTAGGTGGAGAACGCTAACTGGCCTCGTATGAGATCCCAACAGTGAGGTGCGAACATGTAGGAAGCACCACGAAGGGAAATAGTCGACGTAAAAGGAAGGGGGAAGGATAGGCCAGGAGGTTGGTAACCCAAAGCAGCGACCAGGGGTGGGACAGCACTCCCGGGCGCCCAGAGATTCTCATAGATCCCCTCGCTATGTAAGCTGTGTTGCACGACAAGAGCGAGAGAAAAAGAGAGGAAGGGCAAAACCTCTGGCCAGGAGAGCAATGAAAGATAAAAGGAGTGTGAACGGGAGTGGGGAGAGCACTCCTGGTCACCTCCAGGTCCAGGTGGAGTGCCAACTCAGACACACCGAGGGACAATCAATCAATGCAGAGGGAGGGGATGTAGGCTACAACATAAAATAAGGATAATTGCTCTCAAACCTTGGAAAGTTAACAAACTTTGAAAACAAACCAAGGGGAGAGAGAGCAAAGGATAAAAGGGAGAGAAGGGGACTCTCGAAACCACAAATAACATATATATAGTCGGTAAAAGTAGTGTGAACAGGAGTGGGAGAGCACTCCCGGTCACCATTGGTAAGCAACCCAAAGAAGGATTGAACTAGGATAGGCTACGCAGGTAAACCCTCGCTATTCCAGCTTAACTTATTAGGAACATTAGCCTAAGTGAAAAGCCGAAACAGGGAGAGGGTGGACGTAGGCAATATATCCAAGCCAAAACCAAACAAAGGGAAGCACCAGACATAAAACACATGTACAGAACGAGATCACCGACATGAAACTCATAATACAGATCGAGATCGTCCCCTCCTTAACGAATTTTTCCCCAAGGGAAAAGTGTTACAGCCAACCCCTAGGCTAACCTAACTGAGGCGATGTAAAGGAAGGAAGCCTAGGAGAGGGTAAAGGCTAACCAATAACTCAAAAAAATTCATAATAAAACAAAAAATTGTCTATAAGGTACATGTAGGAGGATAGGCAGGCCCAACACAACATGGACGTGAAGGACATGACCGACCTCAGTTAAATGAAAGTATCCCAAAATTAACAAAATTCAAAAGCATCCAAGCACAAGGTCAAAAATTAAATGTAACAATGAAAATCATGTTCCCATACACTTAGAGAAGTGAGTCTAAAACAAGGCAAAATAAAGCCAAAATAAGAAGCGAATAGGCCCAATAGGGGAACCACGAGCCTAAACAGCAAGACAGCACTTGACCAGGAAGGGAACACAAAATTCACAAAATAAACAAAATTATAAAAACAAAGTAAAAACAAAGTAAAAACCGTAACAGTACCAATGAAAATAAGATCCCCAAAGGCTAAGAGAAGTGAGTGACAAAAATAAAGCATAATGAGGCCATGATAATAAGCTTAATGGGCTCAGGGGAAGCTCGTTGCCTAAACGCCAACAACACTTCTCGAATGAAGCCACGATAAAAGCGAATGGGCCCGAGGGGGTAGCTCGTAGCCTAAACGCTAAACATCACTCCCGTAATGAAGCCATGATAAAAGGCGAATGGGCTCGAGTGGGTAGCTCGTAGCCTAAACGCTAAACATCACTTCCGTAATAAAAATCACTCTCAATGAACCATGATAAAAGCGAATGGGCCCGAGGGGGCAGCTCGTAGCCAAACGCTAAACAGCACTTCTCGTAGTAAATGGGTACAGAACAAACAAAAATTAATCAAACCCACTAAAGTTAGGGATCATTAAAGGTAAAATATCCCAAATAAAAAGGGATACAAATAAAAACACAAAACAAACATGCCGACCCAAGACCAAGAGAGGTCAAGAGACGACGTGAGAGAGGAGATCGAGATGGGCGTATAAATCCCTTTAATTATTAAACTAAAGGAAAATAAGAAGCCTCAATCGCCTAAAAACAACAAAACACTGGTACTCAAGTAATTGAAGAAGAACCTTGCGAGGATGCCATAAAAAATCCAAAATAGAGCACAAAATAAGGATCACAACGAAATTACGTGTGAACGAAAAAACGTGCTAAAATGGAATGCGGCTAGTGTTGCCTTGTATACAGTCCACGAGTAGTGCATGGGCTTGTATCGCACCTCTCTCATTGGGACTTTTGACATTGGGAATCTCTATAGGATAAGGTTCCGTGTTTTGTAGTTCACCCTTTCCATACACTGGCGACTCCATCTAGTGGAGCTCGCTCTGGGGGTAGTAACTCCAGCATTTCATTTAGCTTTCTCTGGTATCTAGCAACGGAATTACCTAGAAATAAGTGCTGAATGGACTATTTCACCGGATGACACGGGACCCCGATCCAGAAATATACATGATCAAAATTATTGTAATTCAACTTGTGAATTTTAATAAGTAAGAATACATTTCATCATATCGATCTTGGAGAGGGTTGTTTTTTATTGTTACTAACGTTGTCATCAGTGTGCAGTTGTAAATCTGAGGACAGTCTGGGAATAGGATTCACAAGTGATGATGCATCACCACAACAGACTGTTGTCGTTACTTACAATAACGACATGGAAAATCAATTGTTATTGAATATGTTTATGTTGTATATGGAAAGTGTTCTTTTATATCGCGTGGTGTCAAGTGGAGATGTGCAGGTTTGTGTACAAATGAATGTTTAATTTATATTTAGTTGTAATAAGCGTTGTTACCAAAGAATATTGTCTTGCGAATAGTTTGTATAATTGGTTAACAATGCGATGTAAATTGTTTGATAGTTTCGTTCGGTTAGTGTTGTTTTGGTGGCTTAGTTCGTCTTGTTGTTGACTCTTATCGTGGAGCGGACGAGGCCAAAGTCGTGGGTATGGGTGAGAGAGCGAATGAATTATTTTCATAGTGAGAGGTGGACACGCGGACCACAGTCAGTTCGTTCCTCAACTTTGTAATGTGGTTTAGGAAGCCGGAGGATTTAGTGAACAGAATTTCGCTTCGATTGGATTAAACATGTCGTTTCCTTCCCAGCGCTTAATGAAGTAGATGGATGAATCAGCCGAGTTTGGATAAGTATCATATATTTGATTTGCCTTGATCGGGATACGCCGCTTTAATATGCATATCTACGCGTGGGATTCCAGGACTGAGTAAATTGAATATATATATTAGTGGTATCGTGGTTTACCCGTGCCTATCATAATCAAACCCGGCAATTGCGTCAATAACATCATATAAATTAGTAAGTAATAATTTATGAGTAAAACATAATATAATATGGTATGTCCTTTTATGGAAATCTTTATAACACAACACAGTGCATCCTTTAAGTAGAGAAAGGTCATGAATTCTCTAAACTTTCTGGTAATTTATAATTTTCTGTAATTGACTGAAGTCATTATCTGTTGTCGCCGTTGACCCTAATGAGTAGCAATATATGGTGCCGTGACCAGGATCATTAATAATTTGTGATAATTTTCGGTATTTCTTAGTTTTTGAAATTGATCATGTGGTAATTCTTTGGTTTAGTCACATGTGGTAAAGTAATCGATTAGCACCGTTGATGATTCTATAGGACATTTACGCTGGTTTTTCTTGCTATTAACTATTATGTTATGTTGATGTTTTGTTGAATTATGCCTGCCTTCCCTAACCTTGTTGTATCACTTATAGCTGCGTTTTCCTTAAAATTAGTTTGCGTGTCTTGCCTACATAAACAGACGTGGTTAACTCTTCTTTTTTTTTTTCTTAGTGAGGTGTCGCAAGAAACATTAAATTTACCTTTTTTTCGTGCAACTTGTAGGTAGGGGAGTATTCAGGCTTAATTAAAACAGTTTTTTAATATGATGTTTAATTAAATTAGTAAGGCCTTGTCCTGCTTGCCTTAAGCCCTAATTTTGGTTTTGTTATTTTCCCTTACTTTGAATTAATGTAAATTTTCTCTTGTTAGTATATTATTATTTCTCTATCAATTTAATAATGAATCGTAAAGTAGCTATTGTGGGACATTCTCATGTCACCCATATGGAGAATTGTTTTCATAGTGGTAGATCAGCATTATTGGAACCCTTAGAATATAAGACATTTGGTAGACCAGGGGGTTGTTACTACCAACCTTTTGACACCTGCCCTGATAACCTGAACTTACCACCTATGGGCCTAGTATCACTATCTTGTTCATAGGTAGCAATGACTTAGATGTACCCGGAGATAATCCTAACCTGGTGAATAGTATTCACACAAATATTCTAGGTTTGGTAGAAGGTCTACGCAGTTAATAACTCAGAGGTTTTTGTTATGTTAATAGAAATAAATAAAACACCATCTAGAACCTCTGCCGAAAACTATCAAAAGAGAAAAACTGTTTAAACAAAAATTAAAGCGAGATACAAGAGTTAGGGTGATCCCTACTCTATTAACAGAATGTGATTTAGCAAGAGATGGGATTCATTTTCATCATAAAAGTTATAGGGCCTTGGCTCAACGTATTTACTGTCGTTGAGTCAAGTAAATATGTGAAAGTAAAGGGCAGTAGAAGGTGAGTAGGATCATGGTTACCCGTCCTTCCCCTTCAGATTAGGAGCTGGGTTAAGTATGGTACAGGGCCTGCATCCCACTACACACGTATAATAAAAATTTCTCCTTTTCATTGATTGTTTAATTTGGGAGAAAATTATTGGGTGATGAGTCACCTTTGTGAAATTTTGAATTTAACTTTTGAGCCAGTTATTATAGTTGGATGCATATTTATTAATTATTGAAATTGTGAATATATTATATTGTATTTGTATTTTCTGAGTTTAGTCTTGTCACAATGGAGTCATTGATGCGTAGACGTGGCGGTTATAAACCGTTATCACACGGTTTCTTGGGAAGATGACTGGAGTGATCGATTCGGGAGACATTGATGCTATAACTTCCCTTAGGGATTCTATATGAAGATAATTTGAAGAAAGTTCTTGCTTTGGATGAACAAATTTTGGATTCAGTTACAGTAGAAGAAATGTCTGATGAAATGGTAAATCAAGCTGAATATACAAGAGACGTCGTACATCGTATCAGCAAACTCAATAGCTCCATTACTAGCTTTTTGAAATTAATAACTTCTCCATTCGATCTGCTAATGCAACCACCACCACTACCTAAAGCCAGTATTAGATTGCCCAAACTGGATCTTCCGCATTTCTCTGGAGATATATTAGAATGGAATTCCTTCTGGGAACTATACAATGTGTCAATACACCAGCAGAAAGACTTGGAACCAATTCAGAAGTTTTCATATCTAAGAAGTTTGCTCACAGGAGAAGCTTTGAAATTAATCTCGGGATTTAAATTTGAGGCTGCCAATTATCCACAAGCTGTAGCTCTTCTCCTATCTACTTATGGGAAGAGAGATGAAATTAAGCATGTTCTGGTGAGAAGATTGCCGGAAATGGAGTCTCCTGCTGCCAATTCTGAATCACTGCAAACTTTCAGAGCTAATTTTGAATGCTCAATAAGATCGCTTGAAAGTGAAAAGCTGGAATTAAATGAGCTTTATACTATTTTGCTCTATACCAAATTGCCTAAAAGCGTCAGTGAGACTGTGAAGCGAGGTGTGGAGACGATTGGTTGGTATTAGACACCTTTAAGAAATACCTAGAAGAGGAAATTAGCAATTTAAGAACTTTTGTTTCAACTGATGTGAATAAATCTGAAACTCTGTCGTCAATATCTACCTTCACAGTAAATCAATCCCAAGCTGTTAGACCAAAAAACAAAGGAAATGTGAACAAGTCCAGTCATCAGCAATCCAGAAGATGTGCTCTTTGTGATAATGAACATTGGTGGACACAGTGCAAAACGTACGCAACAAGAAATGAAAGGTTGAATCGCATCAGAGCTTTGCAGTTGTGTTTTGTGTGCGCTTCTAAGAAGCATTTTAGTGTGGACTGTGACAAACCAAGTTGCAATAAGGGTTGTAAGATGAGACATCATCGCATCTTGTGTGATAGGGACCAAACAGGAAAACAAAGCAAGAATAAACCAAGTGGTGTACAAGTGGGAACGCTATCAGTAAATGAACAGGACAAAACAAATAAGTTGGGTAAGCGATCCATATTACCAACAGCAACAATTCCTTGAAAGGGAAGAAAGGTCGCGGTAGATGCGACTAAGAGGGCTGTTGGATACTTGCCCCGAGAGAACGTTCATTAAAAGATCAGCTCTAGAGAGATTGCAATATAGGTCCAAAGGAGTTGAAAAGATAGCCTTGAGAGGTTATCTAACTAGTAAACCTGTTCATGAATACGAGATGATAAGCGTCATCCATACCGCATAAAGGTGAATTGATAATAATGGACTGCATAGTGGTGGATGAGCTGCCAGAATATGCTAAGAAATTCGACGCGTTAAGAGAAGTTTGAGGTCGTTATGTAAAACTAAGATCAGCTTGGCTGATAAAAATTTCGATTTGCCTGTTGAAAATCAATCAACTATTGAATTGTTAATAGGGGTTGATAATGTTTACAATATTTTGCATCCAGGGTTCAAAGGGTTAGAAATTTAATATTGCTGCCGACCATATTCGGTTATGTGGTGACCGGCATGTAGTGCTCCCCACTAGGAGACTCATGTGACTGTTTTGAAGCTAGCTGTACAAACTGAAGAAATTGAAGCTACTAATAATGAAAATCCCAAGACTGATCTGGACGCGTTGTGGAGTTTGGACAGATTGGGAATAGATTGCAGTGAGTTGCGAGAACAAGACCAGAGGGTCTTAAAGGACTTTGAGAGCACTATTACCTATTCTGAAATTGATAAACAGTATATTGTGGCGTTGCCATGGAAAACCAATAGATTCAGATTGATGACAAATTTTGGATTAGCCATGAGCAGACTTCGACAGCAGAGCATCAAGTTTCAGAAGGATGTGGATTACTTGGAACATTATCAGAAAATCTTGCAAGAGCAAGAAGATAGAGGATTCATTGAGAGGGTGATCTATAATAAATCTGATGTGGATTGTCATTACTTGGCACATCATGGAGTGCTTAGAGATAGTGCCACTACTCCAATAAGAATAGTGTTTGATTGCTCATCAAAACAAGGTAAAAATGGATTGAGCCTGAATGATTGTCTATGGACTGGACCACACGTAACGGCTGATCTGCTCAGAGTCCTGCTGCAATTTAGAACTAAAACCTTTGCTTGTATAAGTGACATTGAGAAGGCATTTTTAATGATTCAGTTGCGTGAAGAAGATCGCAATTATACGCAACGTTTTTATGGTTGGAAAATCCGACAGATCCCAATAGTAAACTAATAGTATACAGATTTAGAGTAGTATTATTTGGAGCTACATGTTCACCTTTTCTTCTAAATGCAACCATCAAGCATCACTTAACCACTGTGGTCTCGTGGTTACCCCGGTCCAATACAGTGGATGTAGTGGAAAAAAATGAAGAGAGGTCTGTATGTAGATAATTTGCAATTTCAACACTAATAGTGAATCTGAGTTGATGGATTTATACTTTAATGCCAACAAAATTTTTGCTCAAGCTCACTTATATTTGAAGGAGTGGGTTAGCAATAGCGAGTCTATACAAACTATTGCTGCTGCTTATCATATTGAAGCCAAACAAAAACCAATTCATAAAGTATTGGGATTAGATTGGGATAAAATTAAAGACGTCTTAACCATCAATCCAACTCATATTAATAAAACAAGTCAAACAAAGAGAGAAATTCTCAGTACCATTGCCCAAATATACGATCCATTGGGATTGCTTCTCCCTGTTACTATGAAAGCGAGGATATTTTACAGAAATTGTGGAAGGAACATCTGTATTGGGACTCAAACAACTCATGAACCCGCTACAAGAGGAATGGACTGAATTACGCAAGGACTTAGAGAAGTGTCTTGAAATATCTTTTCCTAGGAGTGCTAGCCTGGGAACTGTTGATAACTTGCACATATTCTGCGATGCTAGCAAAACTTCATATGGTTGTGTGGCCTATAGAGCAAATGGTGAAAACTCTAATATAATTATGGCAAAGGGTAGAGTGGCGCCAATTAAAATTAACAATTCTGAAATTGGAATTAATAGCATTGTTGCTAGGAGCAAGAATAGCCAAATTTATTATTGACTCCTTTGATGAAAAGGAGTTTAAACAATTATATGTCTGGTCAGACAGCAAAGTCGCCCTTAGCTGGATCGTATCCAGTAATGTTCTGCCTGTGTTTGTGAGAAACAGAGTAATTGAGATTAACTCTTTGATTCCAGGGTCAATCCTATCTTACATACCCTCATCTGAAAATCCCAGTGATTGGTTGACACGGGGAATGAGGGCTGAAGTGTTAGCAAAAAACTCCTATTGGTGGAGGAGGGACCCCTTGGTTAAAAAAATCACACTCTGCCAATCGATAGGTCATGGGTGGGGGAGTACACATATGCAGGGTGAACAGGACATTGTAGTCAACGTTGTAGGGGACATAGATGAAACACGCGTCTGCTGGATTGGGAAAGATTCAGCAGAGCTGACAAAGTCTTTAAGACCATAGCTTGGATAATGCGCTTTATAAAGAATTGCAAACTATCAACCAATGACAGAAAAACTGGTGGTTTGACTCTGGAAGAGTTACAAGAAGCAAAGTTAAAACAATTGTTCTCGTGCAGAGAGAGTACTTTCAGAAGAGTATAAAGCCCTGAAGAGGGGAGGTAACAAACCAAAAATTGACATTAATTCGCCAGTTGAATTTGTTTTGGATAATAATGTAATGAGATGTAGAGGCAGGTTGGAACACGCAACACTGCCTGAAGAAGTCAAATTTCCTACCTTACTGCCAAAGGGTTGTGCTCTGAGTAAGTTAATAATAAGATTTCATCATGTGATGCAAGCACACATGGGGGTGAACGCTACTGTAGCTAGTGTAAGACAGGAGTTCTGGATTCCACAGCTGCGACAACTGGTCAAGAGCGTGTTACATCATTGTGTGATCTGTAAGAAAGTTCAAGGAAAACCATATAGAACTAATATAATACCCCCATTGCCGGAATTCCGTGTACAACGGAAACAACCTTTTAGTGTTACGGGAGTAGATTACACCGGGGCGTTATGGATAAAAGAAGGGAAGCAAATTCCGGAAAAGGTGTATGTCATACTATTCACATGCCCGATCACCAGGGGTATACATCTGGAAGTAGTCAGAAATCAGTCAGCTGACTCATTCCTCATGGCCTTCGGAAGTTTAGCAGCCGTAAAGGCTTTCCTTCACTAATGTTATGACAATGCCACTACTTTCGTAGCAGCATCTGAATATCTGAAAACAATGGCAGACAGCCCCTTTTTCAAAAACATCTGAGAACATCGAGTGTAAGTGGAAATTTATACCAGCAAGAGCACCTTGGTTTGGTGCAATCTGGGAGAGACTGATCGGACTATTGAAGACCTGTATGAAGAAGGTGGTCGGTCGAGCTCTTCTCAGTTATGAGGAATTATCCTGCATTTTGGTGGAATTGGAATCTATCATAAATGACAGGCCACTAAGCTACACATCGGGGGACCTTGATCAGAAGGAGATTTTAACACCTAATCATCTGATCTTGGGTAGAAAATTAAGATCCTTTCCCAAGGAAACAATTAATTGGGAGGAGGTATCTGAAGATCCATTGTATAGTAAAATTGAAATTGTCGAAAAGAGATTCCTTTACATATCCAAATTATGCGATCAATTATGGAAAAGATGGGAACATGAATATTTGGTTTCTTTAAGAGAAACTCATCGAATTGGGAGTCAACATAATTCTTGGCCCAAAATAGGAGATGTCGTCCTTGTACATGATGAAGGGCCAAGAAACAAATGGAAGTTGGGTCAGGTGATTCAGGTGCATGTGGGGTCTGACAATGTAGTTAGAGAGCTACCCTCAAAACCTCCATGGCCAGATCATGCGTCCTATTGTGAAATTGTATCCGTTAGAGTTGTAAAAAAAAGTTGAGACTCCTGATCCTGCCAAAATTCCTGAAGTGAGTACACGACCATCCAGGAGGGCTGCTGGGTGGCTGCAGAAACTAGAAGGATTTGATTCAAAATGGACTGTTGTAAATAGTGTATTATAATTTTTCGTGGTGGGGAATATATATTTACTTACAATAACGACATGGAAAATCAATTGTTATTGAATATGTTTATATTGTATATGGAAAGTGTTCTTTATATCATCGTGGTGTCAAGTGGAGATGTGCAGGTTTGTGTACAAATGAATGTTTAATTTATATTTAGTTGTAATAAGCGTTGTTACCAAAGAATATTGTCTTGCGAATAGTTTGTATAATTGGTTAACAATGCGATGTAAATTGTTTGATAGTTTCGTTCGGTTCGTGTTGTTTTGGTGGCTTAGTTCGTCTTGTTGTTGACTCTTATCGTGAGCGGACGAGGCCAAAGTCGTAACGAGGGTGAGAGAGCGAACGAAATTATTTGATAGTGAGAGTGGACACGCAGACCACAGTCAGTTCGTTCCTCAACTTTGTAATGTGTGGTTAGGAAGCCGGAGGATTTAGTGAACAGAATTTCGCTTCCCATTAAACATGTCGTTCCTTCCCAGCGCTTTATGAAGTAGATGGATGAATCAGCCAAGTTTGGATAAGTATCATATATTTGATTTGCCTTGATCGGGATAAATCGCTTGGGATATGCATATCTCACGTGGGATTCCAGGACTGAGTAAATTGAATATATATATTAGTGGTATCGGGTTTACCCGTGCCTATCATAATCCAAACCCGCAATTGCGTCAATAACATCATATAAATTAGTAAGTAATAATTTATGAGTAAAACATAATATAATATGGTATGTCCTTTTATGGAAATCTTTATAACACAACGCAGTGCATCCTTTAAGTAGAGAAAGGGTCATGAATTCTCTAAACGAATCTGGTAATTTATAATTTTCTGTAATTGACTGAAGTCATTATGTGTTGTCGCTCGTTTGACCCTAATGAGTAGCAATAACTGTTGTGGGATTTTCATACCACTATATTAACACGTTGACTGCTATGTGCTCCATATATGGTTCACAGGGGACTCTCTGAATGAGCGATGTGTACCCTATGTGGTACACATGCTAAGAATTATATCTTTTTTTCAAGTATCCAAAATTTAATCAAAATGGGCATTTATATACCAAAATATTATTGTAATATATTGGAAATTAATTAAATTAAACTAGAACATTAACTAAACACTTTATTTATTACTGAAAATAATCTTCATATGCTGGCAAAAGGGGCATATTTTTTTTTTTTAAATTCTTTCTTTCAGTAAAAAAAATAGAAAACATTATCATTAGATCAACAAAAATGCTATCCTTTTAACCCTAGATTATATTTATATAAATTCAGTAGAAAAATAAATCAGTTTGGTAAACATTTTACTTCTGAAAAAATTAATAGTGGGTATTATTTTACTTAGGGACATTAATTGCTTTCAACATAAAATGTAGGTTTTTCCGTTGTATTATGATGTGATTTGCATGATTTTGAGGTTTATTTCCATCGCAAATGAATACTTATCCTTCCCCGGCAAAAGATATATTGTATACAAAATTAATAAAATACAACTTGTCAGAATACTGCACCCCTTCCATAGCTAATACGGCAAAACTGTGTTTACTGATTACAGTTTTGCCGTATTAGCTATGGAGAGGGGGTGCAGTATTCTGACAAATCGTAATTTTATTAATTTTGTATATATCATTTGCCGGGGAAGGATAAGTATTCATTTGCATGGAAATAAACCTCAAAATCATTCAAATCACATCATAATACAAAACAGAAAAAAAACTATATTTTATGTTGAAAGCAATTAATGTCCATAAGTAAAATAATACCTAATAGTGTCCTTTTTATTGGTGAAAAATATCCATTTATATTTTGTATGATGAAGGAAATCATGTAGTATTTAGAGTACAAGTATAAAATTAATATTCTTTCTGTTTTGCTTCTACATAAGAAAAACAAATTAACTTTTCATCATATTGGGACAATATATATATATATATATATATATATATATATATATATATATATATATATATATATATATATATATATATATATATATATATATAATATATATATATATATATATATATATATATATATATATATATATATATATATATATATATATATATGGATAGACACATACAGAAAAAATGGGCTACTGTATACAGATGTGGCAGATACAGTATATGAATAAGAACTGCAGAAGACCTAAATAATTTACTTGTATATAAATACTTTTATTTATGCAAAATACAAATTTATATTGCCAAAAGTACAGCCTGTATATGTTTCCTAATGTGTGTCTGTCTGTAACATGTATGTGCATCTTATATGTATTATATTCATGTGTATGTTTATATATATTCCTATATGCACATGTGTGTATTTTCACAAATTTCATGTACACATGAAAACATACAATATATATTTTATATATATATATATATATATATATATATATATATATATATATATATATATATATATATATATATATGTGTGTGTGTGTGTGTGTGTGTGTGTGTCTGCAAAACACCAAATGACTAATAAATCTGTTATAAAATAACAATATATTGAAATTCTACACATTTTTCAGTTGACCACATGTGGTACATATCGCTTATAGTAACGTGTGCAATCATTCAGGGCGATGTGTGCCTTTAGAGTCACACTGAGTATGAGCCACGTCTGGTACACGTTGCATACGGTAATTCCCTAGATCAGTCTGAGCGATATGCACCATAACTGAACATCCAGTGTGACCATACAACGCCAGCAGAACTGTCTCTAATAGTTTTGGGCGACATGAGCCATATATGACCACATCTATTATGTCCATATTAGGTACACAACGCCTGTAATTAAGACTTTTGTTATGTCAGGCGAAGTGTACCACATAAAGTCACGCTTTTTACACTGGCTGAGCACTCGGCTTACCTTAGGGATACACCATAACAACTCTCACGTCAATAGCTAGCTGGTTACTGATTTTATGAGGGTTTAAAGAGAACGCCCATTGGGCCGTTTCACAGCATTGCCAATCGCAGTCAACGTTTTAAAGTTAGAATTATTGTTGAATTCATGTTTTCATAAAGAAATAATTATATAAAACAAATTATAGAGTAATTTTTGCCATTAGCATTCAAATAATCACGATCCTGGCAACGTTCAGACTTAGTGCCGTCACGATGTATGTCTATAAATAGAACAGAAGTAGAGGGCTGTCGTTAGCTAGCAGATTTCCTTGGCAGCCACCCAGCCAATCAGGTTAAGCTGTATTCTGTCTGAGAAAGAACTTTTGCTGAGAGAAGCTGACAATGACATAAGTGCGTGTGTTTTGAATACATGTAGTTTTTAATAGTGTATATATTTTCCTGATTGCATGAAGAGTAGAATGAATTCCTTCTTATTACTTTGAGTGCAAAATTGTTGGTTAAGAGATTCTTCAGCAACAAAATATTTTATTTTTGGCCTCAGAAAATATTTACTAATGCTGCGTTGACACCTTTAAAACAAAATTCTTCTTTTAATCTCTCGAATTACGTTGCATAGAGGGAACTGGCAATTTTCTCTCTCTCTCTCTCTCTCTCTCTCTCTCTCTCTCTCTCTCTCTCTCTCTCTCATGTCATTTGCCACGTAAACAAGTATTGTTCAGTAACTCAGCTATGTCTTCGTAAATTTTACCTTTGTCATGTCTTTCCTTTCCTAAAAAACATAGAAAGCACCGTACTATAGCTACCAGTCGGGCAGCAGATAGGTAAAACTGTTTATGCTCAGTGATTGGGTACGATGCTTTCTACACTTCCAGACAATAGCGTTTCTTAATGACGGTACACACCGTGTGCAAGTTAAATTGGTTACAAGTTAAAAGCATTTCAGTTCAGTACAGTATAAATACAGAACAGTATATATAAAGTAAAAATATAAATGAAAGTTTTTTATTTACCTTTGGTAAATAAAAAGGAAAACGGTACACGATGAGCGGAGGAACAGTAACTATCTTAAATCGTGGTCGAACATTATGTATTTTAAATCGACTGACCCTCTTTGGTGTCCGTCTTATCCAATATCCGAATTAATGAGGTCCAGCTTAGCGAGGGTCGACTGTATTATCTACCGTGAAAACTGCTCGCCCAACATTGCTAGGTACCTAGTGCAAAAATTATGGACATCATCTATCCGGCAATACCAGTCTGTATGGAAGATATGGTTAGTTATATCCGTACTGAGAGACCACGTGAGGCTTCTATAGAAACATTCTTAAATTTTCTGATATAACCTCTTTGAAGACAAACGTCTTGCGGTAACAGCAATCATGGCATAACAAGGCAGCATTAACAGAACCCTTGCTTTATGAATTCGGGATTGACTCCAACATAGAAGTTGTTACTTCCCTTCTGCGAACTTTTGCTCTACAAAGACCTGCTCCTGAAAGACTCCCAATTACTTGGTCCCTTAACAAAGTGCGTGGACTTCTGTCCACCCCTCAATTCAGCAAACCCAATACATCCTCAACTCACATGCTACAAAAGGTGATCTTCCTGACTGTATTAGCATCAGGAACCCATATTAAGTGCCTGAACTGGGCTTTCTTAGAGAGGGACGATACATTACACAAACTGCTGATAATCAGTTATTATTGTCCCCGGGTCCATCATTCTTGGCCATCTTTTAAGAAGGAAATCTATTCTTATAAGAAAACTCAATTTAGCAGACAAAACTATGCCTAGTTCAGGCACTTAAGGTTTACCTAGAGTTCACAGCAGACATCCCAGAAGGTCCGATTTTCATACACCCTAGCACGAATAAACCACTCTCTCTACAAGGGCTAAGAATAATTTTAGTGTCCCTCATTAAAACGGCAAACCCACACTCCTTTCCTAGGTCACATGAGATTAGGAAAGTGAGTATGTCATTGGCCTTCTTCAAAAATGTCTCTTTTGAAGAAGTCTCCGAAAGCACAGGGTGGGCATCAGAGACAGTGTTCTTAAAACATTGCTGCCATGAGCTCGAACAAATTCATCTACACTGCATATCAGTAGATGGTATGGTTAGTCCTGACCCCATAGGCTCTACAGCAGAAAACCAGGGGTCTTCCTAATGGGTGGGTATGCTGACTACAGTATTGCTGGGGAAGATGCAACAAGACTGCAACCACACCCAGCATATTGAGGTCAGTCACCACAGAACGTTACCCTAAAAATGCAAGTTCACGTTTAGTTTCTCATTTCTTGTTACCAAAACCCCAAAAGGTTTTTTAGAATAAGGAATGGGGCTTGAAACTTGTGGCTTGACCTCGGACCAGAAATGTTTTTCGTTTTTTCTTTGGGTTTTTAGATTGGATTGAAAATTTTGAGAGCTTAAGCCTTTTGTCACTTGTCGATTTCTTTTGTAAAGCTCCTTGAGGGTGAAGCAAGTGACTACGCTATAAAAAAACAGGTTTTGACATAAGAAAAACTTATTTTTGGTAGTCACTGTTGAGTCCTCAAAACTCTCCCACTTCCCTGATGAAAAGGCATGGGATATGGGCAAGGGATCATCCTACATTGACCAGCACAGAATAATGAAGGCTGGTCTTTTGCCTGCCCCGGTCTTAAACAAGATGGCAGACTCGTGTGTGTAATAGTCACTTCTGACAGTTTTTGACGTAGGAAAAACTGGGTTCAACTTCGTTGAAGATAAGGGAAACTGCCCTCTTATCTTTGAGTCCATTATACTCTATCACGTGTCATAGTGCTTTCATTATGACACAATACCCGGCTACAAGACCAGGCTAAAAAATATTTCTTTGATACTAGTCTAGTCACCATGGAGCGCTGGCACACCATGGGGTTAAACTCCTTGAGGACTTCAACAGTGACTACCAAAAATAGGTTTGTTTATTTTTGCTAGTTTAAATGGAGGGACTACTTTTTTCAAAATTAAATCTTTCAAGAGCTTACAAGTAAATGGAAGTCTGCCATAAGGAGTGGCATCAGCTGTTGCTATTTTTCAGATGGAAATGGAACAAGAGCTTACGAGCAAATGGAAGCCTGCCATATGGAATGGCATCAGCTGTTGCTACTTTTCAGATGGAAATGGAACAAGAGCTTACAAGCAAATGGAAGCCTGCCATATGGAGTGGCATCAGCTGTTGCTATTTTTCTGATGGAAATGGAACAAGACTTACAAGCAAATGGAAGTCTGCCATATGGAGTGGCATCAGCTATTGCTATTTTTCAGATGGAAATGGAACAAGAGCTTACGAGCAAATGGAAGTTGCCATGTGGAGTGGCATCAGCTGTTGCTATTTTTCAGATGGACATTGAAAAATAACATAGTGGTATTCCAGGTTTAGTGGTCTCTTTGGATGGTATTATGATTTATGGTCGCATATGCTGAGCATTTTGAAAAACTCAAATGCTACTAGAGAGATTGAAGGGAAGGGGCTTAGATTGAAAAAACATGAGTGTTCGTTTGTGAAGGAGAGTCTTAATTATTTAAGATATATCGTGAGCAGGGATGGACTAAAAACTTGTCCTGATAAGGTTACTAAGATCTTAAAATGGTAAAAGGGAATGAGGATTTAAAATTAAAGCTTTGTCAGTTTTTAACCCTTAAGGGACGGATTGATCCTCAGTGTGAAGTAAAACAGGTTTGGGGAGGTGGACGGATTGATCTCCAATGTGAAGCAGAATTACACACCACTTTTATGGTAATAATGATTCGAAACAAAGGTGCCAATACTTTTATATGTTATAAATTCACCAATGGCAACTTTTATACAGACGTGAGAGTTAGGCCAGTATCAGTAATGCTTGTGACTTCAAGGGGGAAAGTACTGCATCTCTCTCTCTCTCACAAGAGTCTTTTTGTAAATTTGCTTGTAAATATACAAAGGGGTTGCTGTTCTTTTTTATTTTTGTCTTTTACGATAGTATGTCGGTTGTAAATGTAATTTTACAAAGAAAATTGCAAAGAAATATTAGAAAAAGCATGTAAAAGTAAAAAAAAAAGTTATGGAACCTTCCTTCTCGTAAATTTACGTGAATATTTTACAACAAATATGCCAAAAATATGTTACTGCTTTTATTTCTTATCTGTTTTGATATTGTGTGAGCAGTAATAATAATTTTACAAAATACAATAAATTTATGTATTAGAAAAAACATATATAAGTTGCTAAATTTACGATTGTCTTGTAAATGAGGCCCCACAAGGGGTTGTAAATAGTAATTTTCAACTTCTCGTGGAAGGGAGGGAAAATTTTTAGAATTTTTTTACTTATACAGTGTGAATGTACATGTCATTCTCTTTCCAATGATGTGATTTTTTTTTTTATTTTGCCGACCTCAAAGTTTCCCCGGTCTGGGGTGCTGCACATTGATAAATTATGCTGTCCCTTAAGGGTTAATGCAATATCACATTACACCACGTGCAACAACTGGCCTTACTCCAGCCGAGCTTTTTTTTAAAACGCCACATCAAAAATGATTTCGGTTACCAACTGTAAATTAAGAACTCTGAAATATGGTCAATGTGTTTAGGCATTAAGTTTTGCTCGGGGATCACCTAAGTGGGAGAATGGTGTTATTGTCAGACAGACTGGTCCAGTTTCATACACAGTAAGGGTTGGGGAAAAGGTGTGGCGTTGACACATCGACCAGCTTGTTGCTGTTCCTGAGTTTTGGAGTTCTGATGGTTCCATAACAAATGATCCTTGCTTAAGCTCAGAGGAAATATGTGAAAAAAAAATTTCTGAAGATTATTGCTTTGATAAACATTCACCACTGGAAGAGCCTGTAACTGAGGAGTTGAGCAAATCAAGTTCTGACAGTTTAACTGACGGAGGAAGTGAGCCATTGCCTTTGACTTTGGATGATCATGTAACTTTAACTCGTAACTCCATGGTGAGAGACGTTACCCAGTAATAGAACGTAGTCTGCTGGACAGACTTACGTATCCTTGATGCTGTTATTTTAAGTTATTTTGTAAGTTATGGAAGTTTTCTGTGCTTTCTAAGTTATTGCAGAGGAGTGTTGTGTATTGTTGTTGCCTTCTTAACAACTGTTTGCTTGTTGTTTAATGTCAACCTGGTGGAGGTCACTTGGCTTTACGAGTCAGTTAAATACCTGCCTCCATACTGTGTGTATCTGCTTTTTATTAATCAATAAAGACACCATGTAACAGGTTGTTTCTCTTCTCATGGACTTATCAGTACCATTATGTTGATGATATTTTAGCCATCATATCCAAAGATTTGGATGTTAAATAATATGCTGTCTCAACTAAATGATCAAGTCCCTTCTATTAAATTTACACTCGAGTTAGAGAAAGATGAATGTTTATATTAAAAGGGAACCTTTTAATTGTAAATTTAGTGTTTATACGAAAAAGACATAATTTGACATATGTACACTAGTATTCAGGGTATCATATAAATACCAAAATTTCAGTTTTTTCATCAATGTTTCTTCGAGCCTTGTGAATAGTCAGTCCTGAGTTTTTAGATCAAGAATTCCAAAACATTAGCAAATAGGAAGAGATCTATGCTATCCAACTCACATTATGGATAATTGTCACAATAAAGCTATAAAGACCTTCTATGAAAAATTGGAAAGAAAGAAGTGTCCTCGAACACTCTTTGTTTGCCACATTTTATTAGATTTGAAGCTGCAAAACCTTTTTTAAAATTGTTTAGTACAAATGTATCTTTTACATATAATAATATAAAAACCATGCTCATAAAAAATAGCCCCTGAAAAGAGCAATATTGTATACAAATTTCCTTGTATAGATTGTGATTTATTTCTGAGTGAAAAGCCTCACAGAATAAATTAGATGCAAAAGAATGTAATATTATGAAGTAATGAAACTATTTCAAGGAACTTGTTGAATCGTTTATATATATATATATATATATATATATATATATATATATATATATATATATATATATATATATATATATATATATATATATATAATATATATATATATATATATATTATATATATATATATATATATATATATATATATATATATATATATATATATATATATATATATATATATATATATATATATATATATATATATATATATATATATATATATATATATATATGAACGTTGCAACCATATATTTCACAAACTTCTTTATGTGCCCCTGTTCACTGGTAAAATATGGACAGATGAAATGCTACAGGAGTATAAATACAAAGCATATGTAGGTGTGGCATTAAGTCTCCGATGGTATGCAGGTGACTGTTCCCAAGAAGGAGGGAAAATAAACAATTCCTGGTGGTTTTTGGCCTCATTAACTCCTGTTTTTGTGATTCGTCTGGTGGTTGTGTTTCCTGGAGCACCTGTTTGAGAAGAGGTTTAAGGATTAACCCATCGATTTCATCCGCTTTCAATGTCCTCCTGACAAGTTCATATTGTGGGTTTGATTGATGATAGCAGATTCCAGCATCTTTCTTTTGTACAGGACAGCTACTTTTGAAAACCAGCTCTGCCCTGCTCCAATTTATGGAATGGCCTTTATCCTGATATGTAGAAAAATCCCTGAACTCTCCAAAGCATAACGTACCAATCTTTTGTGCTCTGTTAATCTTTGCAAGAGAGACCTGCCCGTCTCTCCCACGTAAGTCTCTTTACAATTGCTGCACGGAATCTTGTCAACTCCGGTTCTTCCCCTTTTTTTTATTTATGTGTACGTTAACGAGCGAGCTCCTGATGGATTTGGGATAATGGTATATAAAAGGACTGTAAGACCTGAGTTGTTCTGTGGATTTTTGGGTGTTTTCATCGTACGGAAGCTTTGTTTTGTTGTTAAAATCTATTTGTCTGTTGTGAGTGGGACCTTTGTAGTATATTTTATTCACTTTGTTATACCCTTCTCGATAATATGTGGTGGGTAGAGCAGTTGCGTTAGGTGTTTACGCCCCATAATATCTAGCAGGGGCTCTTTCATGTGTAAATTGTCAAAATGGCTCGCAGACCTGTTATCACCCATTCTAGGAACCTTCTCATCCTCCCACGTCAAACATGCAGAGGATTTTATACAAAAAATTTAATAGTTTAAACATCCCCTCAAATAACATCAAACTGCTCAGCCTGACGCCGAGTCATTATTTACTAAAGTCCCGATCGCCGACGTGTTGTCTTTTTTTTTTTTAGAGAGGAAGTTACAACCATATGAAGACCATTTTCCTTTTGGCATAGATAAAACTTTAAAACTTATCAACCTCTGTGTAACTAACAACGTGTTGTCTTTCAATGGTAATTTTACAAACAAAATTTGGCTGTAGCATGGGAAGTCCCTTTATCACCCCTTCTACCAAAATTGTACATGGAATATTTCAAACAGAAATTTTGTCGTCTATCAAACCCATAATATGATCTGGCTTAGATATGTAGATGATATTTTTACTTTCTGGGACAATAGTTGGGAGACTTTAATGAATTTTTGAATAGACTAAATTCGCTAGTTCCGACCATAAAATTCAAAACAGAATGGGAAAAGGAAGGAAAATTCCCGTTCCTAGATGTACTGATCATAAGAGAACAGAACAGATATGCCTTCAAAGTATATAGGAAACCCACTTTCACTGTTTCCTATATTCATTTCTTAAGCTACCACAGTGTCTCCGTAAAGATCATGGTAGGGTGCAACTTATTCCTCAGAGAGCTTAGAATATGTTCAAATGGGTACCTAGATAAAGAATTCAGCACGAATAAAATATACTATAAAGGTCCCACTCACAACAGACAGATAGATTTTAACAAAAATTAAAGCTTCCGTCCGACGAAAACATCCAAAAAGCCACAGAACAACTCAGGTCTAACAATCCTTTTATCATCCATTATCCCAAATCCATCAGGAACTCGCTTGTTAACGTATACTTAAATAAAAAAGGGGAAGAAGCCGTAGTTTACAAGATTCCATGTAGCAATTGTAATGAGATGTATGTGGGAGAGACAGGCAGGCCCCTCTCGCGAAGATTAACAGAGCACAAAAGACCAGTATGATATGCTTCAGAGAGTTCAAGGATTTTTAAATATCTAACTTCCCTGGTAGTTACACATATATAGCTTTATCCCGCCGATTAATTATGCACGCACGGCAGAAATTAAAAATTCGCGGCAATGTTTTTTTAGATGGTCAGGTGGTCATACCTGTGCGCCTCTACCAGGTACCTGGAACCATTCCCAATTGTCCTCAGAAATTCCCTGCCGTCGTTCTAGCAACACGTTGGAAATTCGCTCTACTATTGGTTTGCTTTGTCTACAATTGGTGAAGTACCCATTACTTGGTTTTGTTTTCGTTGATGGCTTTACGCTGATGTTGGATTTTCCTGGATTTCTATTTCACACTGATAAGCTAAATTTTGTCGGTTTCGACTTGGACAGTTTTATTTGAACTTGCTTTTTGGATTCTCAAGATGGCTGACTCTGTTGTCAGAATGTGTGGGAGGGATGCAAGACCCGGCTTCCAAAGGCTGCTCTTGATCCCCACACAATATGTAAGAAATGCAGAGGTCATGTGTGTGCATTTGATGATAGATGTAAGGAGTGTGAAAGTTTGTCTGAGAGAGAGTGGAGAGAGTATGATCGCTATGTGAGGCGATTGAAAAGGACAGAATTAGGAGAGCTAGATCTTCGAGTGTTCTGTCAGCTAGGTCTTCTGATAGTCAAGTCCTTTCTAACTTGTCTGATACTAATATTCCTGATCCTAGCCCTAAGGTAGTAGTACCCTGATCCTCCTGCATGAGTCGGTGGTAAGTAAAATCTTTGAAGGATATTATGGCTGCTATTTCTGCCTTAGGAGTTACAGTGCAATCCCTTACTTCGGATAGGCAAGTGATGTGGGGGGGCAGTGCATAGTTTGCAACAGAAGTTTGGTGACAGTGTTAGTGCAGTGGAGGGTGCGTCCGTTCGTGTCTGTCACGCTCCTAGCCCTAGACCTCTTCCATGCTCCCCAACCCTGAGAGAAGGAACGACAGGCTAAGGGAGGTGAGAGACGTTGAACAACGAGCGGTTTAATCTAGCGATCCTGTTGACACATCCCAGGACGCTCCCCCTTGCCGCAGGAAAGGCAAGATGAGGAAGTGTTCGTCATCCTCGGATGACGCAAGACCAAGATGTGGTTGGCGTCAATCTCAAGAATCAAGACCTATCAAGAGACGCAGGTCCCCCTTCCTGCTCCAACAACCCTCTTGCAGCAAATGGAGCTCTCCGGAGAGATTCCTGTCGGAAGAAGATGGCGTGTCCGCGCCTAAACAGAGGCGTAAGACGATAACTTATTCGGAGGAAGAAGACGTGTACATTACGTCAGTTCATGCTTCTCCCCGCCCCAGAATGGGGCGTGTCACAAGCGGCGTCCACCCCTCATCATCAGAAGATCCCAGCAAGAGTCTCCGAAGTTGTAGAAGTTCGTGCAGTGCCATCTCCAGTTGTTTCCCAGCAGCAAGTGGCACCACAAAGTAAAGTTCTTGCCAGAAGTTCAGCAGTCCTTGCGTCTCTTTTTGACGCTTACAAGTCGCAAGGGCTAAGAGAAGAACCACACAGGAAGGAACCTAAGGACGTCAACAGACCCAAGAAGAGGATAAGGCAGGAGTTAGGACAGCAAGATGCTAACAGCCAGCAAGACGCGGACTCGCTGCAAGTTGCAGCGCTCATAGACGCTTCCTCGCAGCAAGCCGCACGGGTGACGGGAGGTGACAAGGATCGTGACGTCTTCTAAACTTGCAAGTTGGGCGCTTCATGCGTGGCGCACGCAAAGCAGGACGATCGCACGATTCCCCACTTGTTCGACATCGGAAATAGCGAATCCTTTGGAAGAGATCTCGGAGGAGGAGACGCAAGAAACTCTTCATGCTGCAGATCTGAAAAGACTACTTACGCTATTGGCAGACTTATTTCCCAGTGATTTCCAACAGGCCGTACCTCGGAGTCCGCCCTCGCAATTTATGATGGGTAGACCCCAGAAGTCTTCTTCCTTCAAGAAGACAGTGTTAGCCAGATCAGTGAAGAGAGCTTTTGTTCATGCGACTTGCCTGTCAGATATATATATAGCTGTATTCTCCGAAGTCCGACAGAATTCCAAAAACTCGCGGCACACGCAGTGGGGCCAGGTGGTTAGTACCCATTCCGCCGCTGGGAGGCGGGTATCAGGAACCATTCCCATTTTCTATTCAGATTTTCTCTGTCGCCGGTACTGTCAACAACTGTTTTCAGTACCTCCGTCTTTGGATTTAAATAAACTCGTTATTTTCCACTTAAGTATTCTATTTGACTTTTGGTTTTTGTCTTTGGATTGTGGATTGGCATACGCTTTTGTGGAATTAGCTTTTGATTGCTCTTTGGATGATGTCTGGATCTAGTTTTGCTAGCTTCAGAGTATGATGTGTGAATGAGTTTAAGGTGAGGCTACCAAAGTTTCGGTAGATCCTCACTTTATATGCATGAGTGTAGGGGGCAGGTTTGTTGATAAATGATCGCTTACTTTGCCTCCCACCCTGCTAATTTATTAGTTCAGGATTTCATTCTCGCACTAATAGTGCTCCTTTTTGCATCTGGAAGATGGCTAACAAAATATTATCTATTGCGGAGGTGCATAGATTGAGCGAGTCAGCGATAATAAAGAAGAAACAATAGTAACGCTGGGTCAATCAAAGTGCACGTCGTGAAAACGGACTCGTAAACAGCGGACGCTGAAGAGGATATGTCCAATAAAGTTATCGTAACTATGTTGTTACAACAAAATCAAACACTTATGGAGTTATTAAAGGAAATGTAAGGTTTGTTTTTGGAGATAGTCTACCGAGAGCAGGGACTAGAGTGACGCCACATAGGCAATGGCTGCCTCCTAGTAAAAAGTAAACAAACGCCAGAGTTCAAAGTAGCACGGTAAACGTTAAAGATGCCATAATTTACTCAGGTCGGTATCAAACATTAGTTTTAGTCAGGGTGAGGAGATAACCTACCATAATTTTAGTTAAAAAACGATGAGAATAGGTTTTATCTCGCCGAGACTGATTTATATCTACCGCCTAACGTAGGCGAGCCAAATTCTAGTACTCAGTAGGCTAAGCGGGAGTTGAGACTTCCCAAGTAGGTAGCCTATTTCACAATATATTGACTGGGGGCCTTTCTGTCAAGCATGCTTCGTCTCCCAGTCGTGCTCACCACTCGCTGGATCGCCATCATGACACTCTGCTGCAGCGTGACGCTCATAAGCAGCAATCCTGGATGCTTCTGTAGCTGCTCGTCAGGATGCTCCTCTCGCTGCCGTGCAGGGCGCTCGCTGGACCGCCATCGTGACGCTCCGGACAAGCAGCTATCCTGGACTCTTCTGTAGCTGCTCGTCAGGGCGCTCCTCTCGCTGCCATGCAGGACGCTCGGCTGGACCGCCATCGTGACGCTCCGCAAGCAGCTATCCTGGGCGCTTCTGTAGCAGCTCGTCAGGACGCTCCTCTCGCTGCCGTGCAGGACGCCGGATGGACTCTCGGGAGGACGCCTCTTTGGTTGCTCGGTGACACTTCAGAGCAATCAAAGACTTCGGGAAGCGTAGATCCCATCTGCGTGTTGGACCGCAAGAAGCTTCGTTTCTCCCATTGAAGAGGGAGAAGTCTCTTGTGAGTCGGAGCCTGCAGTCCTTGAGCAGCCTCCCCCTTCCTCGTCTACGGACTACCAGGTGTTAGCCGGCTTTTCTTAAGGACTTGTTTGGCGACAAGTTTCAAACCCTCGGCCCCTCTCTCTCCTCCTTCGCAGTTTGCTTCGTCCTAGACGAGGAGAGCGCCGGGGTTTGTCAAGATGACTTCGTCTCTGGCGACGAAGAAGGCCTTCAAGAAGGTTAACACCTGGATGGAGGAAAGGAAGACCCAAGGCAAGACTTCTTTTGCCCTGCCTCCGTCCAAGCTGAGCGGCAAGGCAGGTTTGTGGTAAGAGACCGGGGAGGACGTCGGCTCAAGAGTTCCTTCGTCGTCCCAGGGAGACTCGCTAGCTTGATCGACGCCGCCTTTTTTTCAGGTCCCTCCTGTCGGCTGCCAAAGTGTCCTGGACTATGTCGGAGACGGATCACCATTTGAAAGGACTGGTTCGAACCATGGAGGTCTTCAATTTCCTGGACTGGTGTTTGGGGGCTCTAGACGTCAGGATTAGGAGTCCCACTCGATCTGCCTGGGGAGCTGTCCAGCATGTTGAACTGCATGGACAAGGCAGTCAGGGATGGCTCGGAGGAACTGGCTTCCCACTTTGTGCGGGCCTCTTGAAGTAGAGGGCCTTGTACTGTAACTTTACAGCCTATGGCCCTACCAGCCAACGGCCATACCACGTTGAAAGCACCGCTTCTCGTGCGATCAGCGGTTAAGCTTCACGTTGGGTCTGGTCAGTACTTGGATGGGTGACCGCCTGGGAACACCAGATGCCTTTTGGCGCCATACTTTTTGCAAAGTCAGTTTCTCCGTCGCAGAGGGCTTTGCTGTTCTCCCCGCTTTCGAGCCATCTCTTCCCCAGTCCTTGTTCAAGGATCTCTCCTCCAGCTTGAAGGAGAAGGCCACTCAAGACCTCTTGGCCCACTCGTCAAGACGCCCGCAGTCCCTTTGATGTCGTTGTCGGGTCAGACCTCCAGGAAGCAGAAGCCCTTTCGTGGAGGAGCTTCTTCCTCGAGATCTTCTCCCCGAGGTAGAGGTCTTTTCAGAGGCGGAGCCCCGCCTAAACCTTGGGGCAGGAAGTGACTTGCAGCGCCTCCAGACACCTGTAGGAGCCAGGCTTCTTTCGTTTGCGAGAGCCTGGAGAGTAAGAGGGGCAGACACCTGGTCCCTTGAAGTTATCAAGAGAGGATACAAGATCCCCTTTCTCGACTCACCACTTCTGTGCACGTCGCCCAGGGATCTGTCGTCCTCATTCCATCAAGAGAAGCAACAGATCCTTTTCGAGCTATTAGAGCAAATGCTCGAGAAAGAGCTGTGGAGCAAGTCCTGGAGCTGGACTGCCCAGGATTCTACAACCGACTGTTCCTAGTTCCGAAGCAGTCGGGAGGATTGAGACCAGTCCTAGATGTCAGTAGACTGAACCGCTACATGGTGAAGGAGAAGTTCACGATGGAGACGTCCCAGTCTGTTTTAGGAGCATTAAGACCAGGAGATTCGATGGTCGCTCTGGACTTACAGGATGCTTACTTTCACGTTCCCATACATCCCCAGTCGAGGAAGTATTTGAGGTTTTGTACTAGGGGACGAAAGTGTTTCAATGCAGAGCTCTTTGCTTCGGGCTAAGCACAGCTCCCATGATCTTCACGATTATCATGAGAAATGTGGTGAGATGGCTTCACTTGGCGGGTATTCGTATCTCGCTTTACCTGGCCGATTGGCTCATCCGAGCCTCTTCACAGTCAAGGTGTCTGGAGGACCTGAATGCGACTTTAGAGTTGACAAAGTCCCTAGGACTTCTAGTGAACGAAGAAAAGTCCCATCTGATCCCGATGCAGTCCATCGTCTATCTGGGGATTCAGATGGATTCAGTGGCTTTTCAAGCTTTTCCATCCCAGGAACGTCAGTAGCAATGCTTAGAAAGTCTCATCCTTCCTAGGGAAGGAAATATGCTCGATGAGGGAATGGATGAGTTTGCTGGGGACCATTTCCTCTCTGGAGAAGTTTGTTTCCCTGGGAAGACTTCATCTCAGGCCGCTCCAGTTTTTCCTGGCGGAAAACTGAATAGACAAGGAGAATCTAGAGGAGACCCTGAAGATCTCTCCCGTTTTCAAGATTCACCTGAGGTAGTGGCTCGACCCCTCGAGGTTGGCAGAAGGGTTTCTCTACGCCTTCAGAGCCCCGACCTGGTGTTGTTTTCCTACGCTCCCAGGGAGGGATGGGGAGCAACACTAGGAGGGAAGAAAGTGTCAGGCACCTGGAGAGGGGAACAGGTGTCCTGGCACATCAATCTCAAGGAATTAGGGCGATCCTGCTGGCCCTTCAATCCTTCGAGAGCCAAGTGTCAGGCTGAGTCGTACCAAGTAAATTCAGACAACTCCACAGCCCTGGCATACCTCAAGAAACAGGGAGGAACTTCGTTCCGGTCCCTGTTCGCCCTGGCGAAGGAAATCCTGCTTTGGGCCCATGCGGGGGGATCACGATCCTTGCGAGGTTCGTTGCAGGAGTGGAGAATATCCGCGGACCTTCTCGGCCGGTCGACAGCGTCAGCTTCTACCGACCGAGTGGACCCTTCACGAGGAAGTATGTCAGAGCTGTGGAGGTTATGGGGACGTCCTTGGTAGATCTGCTCAGGCAGCCCCATTTCGAAAGGTACCTCAAAACTTCCCGCTCTGAGTCTACTGCATTCAGACTATCAGCCGACAACAAGGATCTTCACGATCTCTTGAGATCCTTTGAGACTGTCAAGGTACCTCATTCCAGGATGCCTCCCTGGAACCTGGATGTCGTCCTAAATTTTTTATGTCAAATACCTTCGAGCCTCTTTCTTTCGGCGTCTCAAGAATGTGACAAGGAAGGTTATTTTCCTAACTGCTCTGGCTACGCGCTAGAGAGTTAGTGAACTTCAGGCTATCAATAATCATGTAGGTTTTAGAGGCCATAATGCAGTATGTTCTCTAAGCCCTATGTTCTTGCTAAAACGAGAACCCGTCTACCCCTTGGCCCAGGACCTTCGAGATTAAGGGTGATGACGGAAATTCTCGGACAAGAACCAGAAAGAGTCATGTGTCCTTTCAGGGCTCTCAAATTTTATTTGCAGAAGACTCAGGAAAGTCGAGGTCCTTCGGACAGTCTGTGGTGCTCTGTCAAGAGAGGCCGGATTTGCCTCTTTCTAAGAATGCACTGGCGTTCTTTTTAGAAAGCACCATTTTAGACGCACTTTCCGATGTTCAAGACAGTGACTTGAGTCTTTTGAAGTTAAGGCTCACGGTTAGAGCCATTGCAACCTCGGTGGCTTTCCAGAAGAACATGTCCCTTAGCGATCTTCTGGGTACCACCTTCTGGCAAAGCAATTCAGTGTTAGCCTCACATTACTTGCGGGACGTGAAGACGACATACGAAGACTGCTATTCGCTAGGACCATACGTTTCGCACTCCAGATCGGCCCCATAACACTTCTAGGCCTGGACCTCTGTCGGACTCCCAGGACCAGGGAGAGGGCAAGTCGAAGCCACAGGAGGGTTACGGGGGCTTCCCACCGATCTGGTGTCCCTTCGGCAGGACCTGTTGTCGCTTGCAGACACAGTGTTGCGGGCAGGAGCGATACTCATCCTATCCTTTAGAGATTAGGAAGTATATTTTAATCTTGATTTTGTTTTTTACGTCAGATCGGTCCCATAACGCTTTCTAGGCCTGGACCTCTGTCGGACTCCCAGGACCTGGGAGAGGGCATGTCGAAAGCCAAAAAAGAGGGTTACGGGGCTTCCCCGATCTGGCGTCCCTTCGGCAGGACCTGTTGACGCTCTAGGTCAGGTGGTCTTTGCTCCTTTTGCCCTCACAGTATGGCCTTATGATCTAGTCCCATTGTGGTCACGCCCCCGTGGACAGATCATCTAGAACTCACCAGCTATATAGGTCACTACCTTGCTGGAGACTCTGGTAAAGCAGAAGCAGGCTTGGGTGACAGTAATCACGCGTAAGTCAGCTATGCTAACATAGGCCTGGACCTCTGTCGGACTCCCAGGACCAGGGAGAGGGCATGTCGAGAAAGCTGTAAGTTGGTTACGGGGCTTCCCACGATCTGGCGTCCCTTCGGCAGGTCCTGTTGATGCTCTCGGTCAGGTGGTTGGTCGTTGCTCCTTTTGCTCTCACAGTATGGTCTTATGATCTAGCCCCATTGTGGTCACGCCCCGTGGACAGATCATCTAGAACTCACCGGCTATATAGGTCACTACCTTGCTGGAGACTGTAGTAAAGCAGAAGCAGGCTTGGGTGACAGTAATCACGAAGTCAGCTATGCTAACAAGTAAGGAACCAAGGCGTCAATCGCCTACATATATTTGTTTCTAAATCCTATTCTGTCTCTTCCCACCTCCAATGGTGGGATTCAGCTATATATATATCTGACAGGTAAAGTCGCATGAACAAAATGATATTTTAATGATAAAATAAAGTTTGTTCATACTTACCTGGCAGATATATATAATCATAGTGCCCACCCTCCTCCCCTCAGGAGACAGTGGCACTAGAAAATCTGAATAGAAAATGGGAATGGTTCCTGATACCCACTCCCAGCAGCGGGAATGGGTACTAACCACCTGGCCCCACTCGTGTGCCACGAGTTTTTGGAATTCTGTCGGACTTCGGAGAATACAGCTATATATATATCTGCCAGGTAAGTATGAACAAACTTTATTTTATCATTAAAATATCATTTTTCGACACTGAATGATTGGATTTTAAAGAAGAAAGAACAGGGAAGGACAACCTTTTCCTTTCCCCCGACGAGATTGTCTTCTAGATCCAGCGTGTGGTACGAGACTGGGGAGGCTCTCGGCTTGGGAGTTCCTGCCTCCTCCCAAGGGGGACTTCTCCAGACTCGTGAGACTTCTTCGAGAACAGCCATGACAAAGGCCAAGGTTCTGTGGTCCACTCCGAATTGGACCACTTGCTGAAAGGCGTCTTCAGGACTATTGAAGTCTTCAGCTTGATGGACTGGACTCTCGCAGCTCTCGCAGATGTTACAGATGAGAAGAACGACACGCAAATGCACCTTATTGCCTGTCTCGGTAAAGGTGTGAGGGATGGGACGGTCAAACTCTCTGCCCTTTTCACAGCAGGTGTTATTAAGAAAAGAGCTATGCTGTGTTCGTTCCTGACGTCAGGAGTGACTCTCGCTCAGAGATCAGAGCTCTTGTATGCTCCCTTAACCAAACAGCTCTTCCCTTCAGAGCTGGTTAAGGACTTATCAGCAGCCCTTGCGCAACAATCAACGCAAGATCTGATCACAAGGACTGCTAGGAAAGTTCTTCCGGCAAACTTTTTAGCCAGGAAGGAGAAGGAAGCGCCTCCTACGCGTCAGCCCTTTCGTGGGAGAGCCCTTTCGAGAGGAAGTCAGAGAATGGCTGCTGGAGGACAACCTCGTAAGAACCCCAAGCAGCAACCGAAACCCAAGAAGTGAACACAACAACCTCCAGACACAAGTGGGAGCCAGGTTATCCCACTTCTGGCAAGAGTGGAGCCAAAGGGGAGCGGACGACTGGACAGTCAGTACTGAAGGAAGGATAAAAGATCCTTTCCTAAGGAAGCCTCCTCTTTCACCAGAACCGTTAGAGTTGACAGCTACATACTCGGGGAGCAAAGCAGCAGCTCTTCAAGAACAGGTAACCCAGATGCTATCAAAAGCAGCAATAGAAGAGGTAAAGGACCTCTAAGTCAGAGGGATTTTACAACAGACTTTTCTGGTACCCAAGAACTCGGGGGTTGGAGACCAGTTCTGGACGTAAGTCCACTGAACAAGTACGTAAACAAAGTCAAGTTTGCTATGGAGACATCTGCGCCAGTCCTAGCAGGCACCAGACAAGAAGACTGGATGGTATCAATAGACCTGCAGGACGCGTGATTTCACGCACCAATTCACCCGAACTACAGAAAATATCTGAGGTTTGTGCATCTTGGGACAACTTATCAGTTCAGAGCACTTTGTTTTGGACTAAGCACGGCTCCTTACGTTTTCACACAAGTGGCATCGAACATATATAGCTCACTGGTTACATCTAAAAGGGATACGAATATCGATGTACCTGGACGACTGGCTAATCAGAGCCAGATCGCAAGCAAAGTGTCTGGAGGATCTACAAGTGACAATGAATATGACGCAACAGCTAGGACTGGTAGTAAATCTAGCCAAATCACAGCTGATGCCTTCACAAGACATCATCTACCTGGGGATGAGGATTCAGTCAGTGGTTTTTCGGGCTTTTCCAGCCCCAAAACGCATTCTGGATTGCTTAGGAAAGGTGAAGCTCTTTCTAGGGAGATGGACCTGCTCGGCGAGGGAGTGGATGAGTCTGCTGGGGACCCTCTCCTCGATCGAACAATTCGTCTCCCTGGGAAGACTACATCTACGTCCACTTCAGTTCCATCTGTCAAGTTATTGGAAAAGAGGCCAAGACCTAGAGACGTGGACTCCGATCCCTCTGGGAATCAGGAATCAATTGAGTTGGTGGGACGACCCCAACAAACTACAAGAAGGCCTCGAACTTCAACAGAAGAACCCCGACCTAGTGCTGTATTCAGACGCATCGGACGTGGGATGGGGTGCAACGCTGGGGAAGGGCGAGATCTCAGGTCTATGGGAAAACCATCAGAAGAAATGGCATATAAACGTCAAGGAACTGGTGGCCATTCATCTAGCGCTAGTGCACTTCCAGGAGAAGGTCCAGAACAAGATAGTACAGGTCAACGCAGACAACACCACAGCGTTGGCCTACATCAGGAAACGGGGTGGCACTCGTTCGGATTCCCTTTACGAGGCAGCAAAAGATCTCCTGCTGTGGGCAGAAGCGAACAACATAACTCTGATAACCCGCTTCATAGAGGGAGAGAAGAACGTCAGAGCGGATCTTCTCAGCAGAGGAAGACAGGTTCTCACGACAGAATGGACCCTACATCACGAGGTGTGCAACAGGCTTTGGAATCTGTGGGGAGAATCACAATAGACCTCTTTGCACACAGAGAACAAAGAGGTTGCCAGTCTACTGCTCTCCAGTCCCAGACCAGGAAGCAGTGGCAGTGGACGCCTTCCTCATAGATTGGGAAGGACTAGACACGTTACGCTTTTCCCCATTCAAGATCCTAGACAGAGTCATGAAGAAGTGTTCAGGAGTCGAACGACGCCTGCATGACCCTGATAGCTCCATTTTGGCCCATGAGACCATGGATCACAGAAGTGATGGAGTGGCTAGTAGACACCCCCAGATTGTTACCTTGTCGGAACGATCTACTCAGACAGCCACATATAGAGATATCATCAAAATCTCTCGCTCTCAACCTAACTGCCTTTCGACTATCGAAAAACTGGCAAGAAAAGGGCTTTTCAAGGAAGCTGCAAGAGCCATCGCTGAGCGAGGAGGACGCCCACACTCAAGGTGTACCAGTCAAAGTGGGACGTATTCAGGGAATGGTGCAGAATTAATAACATTTCCTCTTCCAGTACCTCTCTAACTCAACTGGCAGATTTTCTGCTGCATTTAAAAACCCAAGAAAAACTAGCAGTATCAACCATCAAGGGATACCGCAGCATGCTAGCTTCTGTCTTCTGTCACAGAATTATTGACGTGTCGGGAGACAAGGACCTCACGGATCTCATAAGGTCCTTTGAGACAGTTAAGAGGAAGGACAACCCGACCACCTCTTGGAATTTGGACGTAGTCCTGAAGTTTTTAACCTCGAGCAGGTTTGAACCTCTCGACAAGGCTTCATGGAAGGATCTCACTAAGAAGACGCTATTCTTGGTTGCGTTGGCTACAGCCAAGAGGGTAGGAGAATTACAAGCCTTTAGCAAGAAGGTAGGCTTCAATGGGGAGAATGCAGTCTGCTCGCTACAACTTGGTTTTCTCGCTAAAAATGAGAACCCCTCTCAACCATGGCCCAGATCCCTTACCATACCAGGGCTGTCTCATTTAGTAGGACAGGAAAAAGAGAGAGGCCTTTGTCCAGTTAGGGCCCTAAAATTTTATTTACAGAGGACCAGAAACATGGGAGGTCAGACAGACAACCTCTGGTGCTCGTGAAGAAACCTTCACAGTTGCCCTTATCAAAGAATGCACTGACATTCTTTATCAAGGATTTAATAAGGGAAGCTCACCAAGACTGTGACGAAAAAGCTTCCCAATCCTCAAAGTCAAAGCGCATGGCGTAAGAGCTGTGGCGACTTCAATGGCCTATAGACACAACAAGTCTATGAAATCGATTTTGGAAGTGACATTCTGGCGAAGCAAGTCTATCTTCGCAGATTGTTACCTAAAAGAAGCACAGACTCAATATGAGGATTGCTGTTCCCTGGGTCCGTACGTTGCCTCCGGCGCTGTAGTTGGAGAAGGTACTACTGCCTCTAACCTATATCCTTATTTTTATTATACCCTTGCTTTTTCTTGATTTGAACTCACAGGTTGTCTGTGAAGGTTGTTGCAACCTTCCACAGTCTGGGGTTGCAAGTCTAAGTTAGGTTTTATGGAGTGTGTTTTTAGTGGTGTTAGTGGGTCAGGTGGTCAGCTCTTTGTCCATGGCTATGCCAGGATAGCAAGGGTGGTGGTCTTGTCATGTTAAGGTTGAGGACCGTGTGACAGCCCCATAGAGACTTTCTACAGCCCCTGGGTGGATCGCTGGGTCTCTCAAGGAATGCAGGTGAATGAGGCAGGATAACTATGAAGCCAGCTTCCTTATCAGGTAGGAACCAGAGTATGGTTACAGCTAATATATAGTGTTTAGTAATTATACGAATTCCCAACGGTGTTATGGTTCTCTAACCCACCACCAGTGGTGTCAATCAGCTATATATATGTAACTACCAGGGAAGTTAGATATTTAGAAAATGGTATTTTCATTATAAAATAAGTTTTTAAATATACTTACCTGGTAGTTACATATATAAAAGGTCCCTCCTCCTCCCCTCTGAGAACAGGGGCATGGAATTTCTGAGGACAATTGGGAATGGTTCCAGGTACCTGGTAGAGGGCGCACAGGTATGACCACCTGACCATCTATCGCGATTGCCACATGAATTTTGAATTTCTGCCGTGCGTTTAATCATGGATAAAGCTATATATATGTAACTACCAGGTAAGTATATTTAAAAACTTATTTTATAATGAAAATACCATTTTCTACATATCAGGGATAGAGGCCATTCCATAAATTGGAGCAAGGCAGAGCTGGTTTTCAAAAGTAGCTGTCAGTACAAAAGAAAGGTGCTGAAATCTGCTATCATCAATCAAACCAACAATATGGACTTGTCAGGAGGACATTGGAAAGTGGATGAAATCGATGGGT
The DNA here is from genome assembly GCF_040412425.1 of Macrobrachium rosenbergii. Classification (NCBI taxonomy): domain Eukaryota; kingdom Metazoa; phylum Arthropoda; class Malacostraca; order Decapoda; family Palaemonidae; genus Macrobrachium; species Macrobrachium rosenbergii. The sequence goes on along the minus strand of NC_089749.1, from coordinate 37,635,466 downwards.
TAATCCTTATACCTCTTCTCAAACAGGTGCTCCAGGAAACACGACCACCAGACGAATCACAAAACAAGAGTTAATGAGGCCAAAAAACCACCAGGGAATTGTTTATTTTCCCTCCTTCTTGGGAACAGTCACCTGCATACCATCGGAGACTTAATGCCACACCTACATATGCTTTGTATATATACTCCTGTAACATTTCATCTGTCCATATTTTACCAGTGAACAGGGGCACAGAAGGAAGTGGTCGAAATATATGGTTGCAACGTTCAAATAGTGTTTTATGGGCCCTCTTTTTATACAGGTAGTGCTCGAGTTACGATAATTCGACTTATGATAATTCGCTTTTACGAAGGGGTTAGCAATTAATATCGATACGAGGATATTTTGAAAATACGTATTTTTAAATTTCGCGGGCGACTGGTGCAGGCAGCAACGTACAATCAGGCAGCGTACGGTGTACGATACGTTGGCCCGAGAGGTTGGAATAGGTACATTAATTCAATGAGCTGACCTCACTTGCTTTCGTTGTGTTGGAAGTTAAAATAGGTCAGTGTTTGTTTGCAATTTTTGTGCGTTTGTAAATACAGGTAGTGCACGAGTGACGATAATTCGTCTTACGATAATTCGGGTTTACGATGGAGTTAGCAATTAATACCGGTACGACAATATTTAGAAAATATTTTTAAATTTTGAGTGGGCACAGGCAACAGCGTACACTACAGTTGCCATAGAATCAAGCAGCAAGAGAGACCAACTTACAATAGACCAACTTCTTTTTCTCCATCTCTTTATTCCATCTTCTAGTTAAAAAAGTAAGAGAATGATAAAAGTATTGTTAGTAACCTTATACTCTTGCGAAAATGCGTACAGCCATAAGCAACCGAACGAGACTGTTGT